>NC_091977.1:192674107-192984107 GCF_044704955.1 Pristiophorus japonicus
AGAGATTACAAATTGCAATGTTACAGAGGGATGTGGAGGTTCCTGTACATGAAGCACACAAAGTTAGTATGCAGGTACAGCAAGTAATTAGGAAGGCAAATGGCATGTTGGCCTTTATTGCTAAGGGGATCGAGTAGGGAAGTCCTGCTACAACTGTTGGTGAGAGCACACCTGGAGTACTGCATACAGTTTTGATCTCTTTATTTAAGGAAGGATATACAGGTTGAGCGTCCGAAATCTGGAATGTTCCGGACATGGGGCCGATCCGTGGTGGGAGCCATCTGGAAACCTGAAAATGTTTCGAAGCCTGACCTTGCCCCGATCCCTTCCCCTTTCTCCCGCCCCCACCCCCCCTTCCCCCTTACCTCGGCTGCCAGACTCCACCTACCTTGACACAGGCAAAGACGTTCCAAAATCCGGAAATATCCGGAACGGCCTCGGTCCTGAGGTTTCTGGATTTAGGACGCTCAGCCTGTACTTGGATTGGAGGCAGTTCAGAGAAGGTTCACGAGGTTGATTCCTGAAATGAGGAGTTGTCATATGAAGAAAGGTTGGGCCTATACTCATTGGAGTTTTTAAGACTTAGAGGTGATCTTCTTGAAACATATAAGATTCTGAAGAGGCTTGACAGGATGCAAAGGGGATGTTTCCCCTAGTGGGGGAAATCTAGAACTAGGGGGCATAGTTTCAGAATAAGGGGTTGCCCATTTAAAACGGAAATGAGGAATTTCTTCTGAGGGTTGTGAATCTTTGGAATTCTCTACCCCAGAGAGCTATGGAGGCTGGGTCATTGAAAGTATTTAAGGTGGAGATAGACAGATTTTTGAATGATAAGGAAGTCGAGGGTCATGGGGAGCAGGTGAGGAAGTGGACTTGAGGCTAGGATCAGATCAGCCATGATCTTATTGAATGGCGGAGCAGGCTCGAGGGGCCAAATGGCCTACTCCTCCTATTTCTTATTACCTCCAAGTATCCGGACTTGGACATGTATTGCTGTTCCATCATCGTCACTGTCAAAATCCTGGAACTCATCCCATCATTAATTTGAATTTCGTGACAAATCATGTGAATCTCCAGCTTCCAGCAAGCAGGCATAGCAGTCTATCGCATTGAAGAATTCTCATGGACAGCATACCTGCAAGTAAAAGGCACATATTATAATTTACCATTTGTAAATATTTTATAGAGAGCAAAACAAAGTTTGGGATATACACACAGGATTAAGGTAGAAGTTGAAATATCATAAACTTAAAAATATGTATTAAAAGCCATGTAATTCTTATTGGAAAAAATTTATATTCCACAAACAAATGGTGTCCAGCAGTCAATATGCTGTTTAAAATCCCAGTTACACCACTTTCAACAAGGCATAACCATTTCAGGCTTGGCGGTGGTGGGGTTTAGCAGCGATGTTCCAATGTAATAGGGGAAGTTTTCACCGGTGACTGTTTTGAATTGATTGCTGGCTCTGGGACATTCCACAGTGCAACCTGAGGAGGAACTGGGAATGACCGACAGCAACTTCTGGATTTCTGCGTTTATCTGCGCATGCGCTGATTCCAGGAGTCGCTGTCAGATTCACAGTTGTAATGACGGCGAATGCAGACAGTTTTTCTGTCATTACCACATCAAACTGGGCTATTAAATATATTTAGGAGGTATAGAAAAAATGAAGGTGGAGTGGCAATATTGGTAAGAGGGAATAGATTCTGTAGAGGGGGTTGATAAAGACAAAAGTGGTACAGACAGTTGGAGTTCAAAGATTTTTTTTTTTTAGGGCTTGTTACATTAGTTGGGGTGTATTACAGACTTGCAAATTGTGGGAAGGAAATATGTAGTCAGATTGGAGAGATGAGTAGGAATAACAAAATTATTGCTCTGGGAGATTTTAATGAATCCATTTATTGATTGGGACAGAAGGAGTAAATGGAGAAAGGGATTGGAATTCTTGTGTATGATACTCCCTCAAGCTGGTGGACGATACAAAAGAAGACGCGCGTATGGGAACAGGGCGGGTAAATGTATTTAGGAATATTTGCTTGCATGTAGGATAAAGGTTGATGTGGGCTGGTTGGGCTGAATGGTCTGTTTCTCTGTTGTAACTTCTATGTATTTCCATGTATACTATAATGTAAGCTCTTTTTGTTCAACAGCCTGGTGCAAAATTTCATGGTCCACCAGCTATCCTACCTGGATGGTTACCAACAGTTCCAGCAGGCCCACCGGTGAGTTTCTTGTTATGCAATGCCAAAAGACTACAAAAAGACACTGGCGATGGACCTCTTGGGCTGGCTGCTGTGTGTGACATTTGATTAGACTTCTTGCTTTTCTGTGCAGTCCTTTGGAGGAGGTGAAAAATACCCCAGTTGATTTGAGTTTATATGTGTAGCATCTAGGGGGGTCGGCCATATAGGACTGAGATAAGGAGAAATTTCTTCACTCAAAGGGTTGTGAATCTTTGGAATTCTCTACCCCAGAGAGCTGTGAATGCTCAGTCATTGAATATATTCAAGACAGAGATTTTTGGATGCTAAGGGAATCCAGGGGTGTGGGGAAGTGGCGTTGAAGTACTGAATGGCGGAGCAGGCTCGAGGGGCCAAATGTACTACTATTTCTTATGTTAAGATTAGCCATGATCTTACTGACTGGCAGAGCAGGCTCGAATGGCCTACTCCTGCTCCCATTTTTTGTGTTCTTATGTTCTTGTATGCCTAGATGCCATTTTCCTGAGTATAGTGTGTGCTGCTGAGTTGGAGAGCGATAGTGTGTTGCTGCTTTGAGTTTAATAAGCATGACATTTGATTAGACTACTTGCTTTTCTTAGCTTCCTTGCATCACAAGGAGAACTGTAATGTGGCTCTATTTTCATCAGTCTATGAACATAAAATGAGCTCAACTTGGAAATTCTTAACAAATCTTCTAGAATTTTTTGCGATGTAACTAGTAGTGGACAAGAGAGAACCAGTGGATGTGATGTATTTGGACTTTCAAAAGGCTTTTGACAAGGTCCCACACGAGATTGTTGTGCAAAATTAAAGCACATAGTATTGGGGGTAATGTACTGACGTGGATAGAGAACTGGTTGGCAGACAGGAAGCAAACAGTAGGGATAAAAGGGTCCTTTTCAGAATGGCAGGCAGTGACTAGTGGGGTACTGCCAAGGTTCAGTGCTGGGACCCCAGCTATTTACAATATGGTATGAGATGTGAATTGGCTAGAATAGACTGGCAAATGATACTTAAAGGGTTGACGGTGGATAGGCAATGGCAAACATTTAAAGATCACATGGATGAACTTCAACAATTGTGCATCCTTATCTGGAGTAAAAATAAAACGGGGAAGGTGGCTCAACTGTGGCTAACAAGGGAAATTAAAGATAGTGTTAAATCCAAGGAAGAGGCATATAAATTGGCCAGAAATAGCAGCAAACCGGAGGACTGGGAGAAATTTAGTATTCAGCAGAGGACGACAAAGGGTTTAGTTAGGAGGGAGAAAATAGAGTACGAGAGGAAACTTGCCGGGAACATAAAAACTGACTGCAAAAGCTTCTATAGATATGTGAAGAGAAAAAGATTAGTGAAGACAAAATGTAGGTCCCTTGCAGTCAGATTCAGGTGAATTTATAATGGGGAACAAAGAAATGGCAGACCAGTTGAACAAATACTTTGGTTCTGTCTTCACGAAGGAAGACATCAATAACCCTCTGGATATACTAGGGGTAGGGTCTAGTGAGAAGGAGGAACTGAAGGAAATCCTTATTAGGTGGGAAATTGTGTTTGGGAAATTGATGGGATTGAAGGCCGATAAATCCCTGAGGCCTGATAGTCTGCATCCCAGAGTACTTAAGAAAATGGTCCTAGAAATAGTGGATGCGGTTGGTGATCATTTTCCAACAGTCGATCGACTCTGGATCAGTTCCTATGGACTGGAGGGTAGCTAATGTAACCCCACTTTTTAAAAAAAGGAAGGAGAGCGAAAATGGGTAATTATAGACCAGTTAGCCTGACATCAGTAGTGGGGAAAATGTTGGGATCAATTATTATAGATGAAATAGCAGCGCATTTGGAAGTGACAGGATCGGTCTGAGTCAGCATGGATTAATGAAAGGGAAATCATGCTTGACAAATCTTCTGGAATTTTGAGGATGTAACTAATAGAGTGGACAAGGGAGAACCAGTGGATGTGGCATATTTGGACTTTCAAAAGGCTTTTGACAAGGTCCCACACAAGAGATTGGTGTGCAAAATTAAAGCACATGGTATTGGGGGTAATGTACTGACGTGGATAGAGAACTGGTTGGCAGACAGGAAGCAGAGAGTCGGGATAAACGGGTCCTTTTCAGAATGGCAGGCAATGACTAGTGGGGTGCCGCAGGGCTCCGTGCTGGGACCCCAGCTATTTACAATATACATTAATGATTTAGATGAAGGAATAGAGTGTAATATCTTCAAGTTTGCAGACGACACTAAGCTGGGTGGTGGTGTGAGCTGTGAGGAGGAAGCTAAGAGGCCGCAGCGTGACTTGGGCAGATGCAGTATAATGTGGATAAATGTGAGATTATCCACTTTGGCGGCAAAAACACAAAGGCAGAATATTATCTGAATGGCGACCGATTAGGAAAAAGGGAGATACAACGAGACCTGGGTGTCATGGTTCATTAGTCATTGAAAGTTGGTATGCAGGTACAGCCGGTGGTGAAGAAGGCAAATGGCCTTCATAGCTAGGGGATTTGAGTATAGGAGCAGGGAGGTCTTACTGCAGTTGTATAGGGCCTTGGTGAGGCCTTACCTGGAATATTGTGTTCAGTTTTGGTCTCCTAATCTGAGGAAGGACGTTCTTGCTATTGAGGGAGTGCAGCGAAGGTTCACCAGACTGATTCCCGGATGGCAGGACTGATATATGAGGAGAGACTGGATCAACTGGGCCTGTATTCACTGGAGTTTAGAAGGATGAGCGGGGATCTCATAGAAACACACAAAATTCTGACAGGATTGGACAGGTTAGATGCAGGAAGAATGTTCCCGATGTTGGGCAAGTCCAGAACCAGAGGTCACAGTCTAAGGATAAGGGGTAAGCCATTTAGGACTGAGATGAGGAGAAACTTCTTCACTGAGTTGTTAACCTGTGGAATTCCCTACCGCAGAGAGTTGTTGATGCCAGTTTGTTGGATATATTCAACAGGGAGTTAGATATGGCCCTTATGACTAAAGGGATCAAGGGGTATGGAGAGCAAGCAGGAAAGGGGTAATGAGGTGACTGATCAGCCATGATAGTGAATGGTGGTGCAGGCTCGAAGGGCCAAATGGCTTACTCCACCTATTTTCTATTTTTCTGTTTGTGTTGTGTCTTCAACTTTTGCAATGGTTGCACTGGGAACTGTCTAAATAGTGTACTCTGATTTTAAATGGTGTGGTTTAACCATTCCCACAATTTAAATTCTTGATGGGCTTACTTTAACAAGTTTAGGATGTATTGGTGCCATTTTTCTCTTTCTCTTCTGCCCCATCCCAATCTCTTATAGCACTTAATCTTGGGTATGTTGCTGAGGGTGTTTCCTTCGGCCATACTCGTGGGCTGGGAGCAGGTACCTGTGCTCTTTTTTTTTTTATTGAGGTGCTTAGACAGAGTGATTGGGGCGATTTCTTCCTTTTTTTTTGTAAAAGGAACATTGAAATCTGACATACTGTAGAACATAACCAACTTTAGTTTATATAACCTAATGTCTTTTTTTTTTAAACTGAATCTCTGAAAGACGTAGTCAACTTATTTTACATTGTTTTTGAATCCTGAAATGCAGTAACAATGTTTTTTCTTTTGTAAATTATAAGTTCTTCTTTCTTGAACTGAACTTTACTTCTTCCCAAATTTAGTTAATTCCCCCTCCACCTCCAATGGGTCCAGATTCAACTGATGAGGATGATGAAGCTTTAGGAAGCATGTTAATAGCATGGTATATGAGTGGCTATCACACTGGCTATTATTTGGTAAGTGTTTGCAACCTAAAATCTTTTTTAAACTGTTCTAGTCTTCAGTTATTAGCTGCATAAAGCCAGTGATCCATTCAATGACAAGTTAAAAGTATTTGTACATTTAATATACTTTATTTTTTGCACTCTTATTATTTTCGACAATCTTCTCCATTTTTTTAATGTTCATCTGACCCTTAGCCAAGAATTTTAGAAAACGTCCCAGTGACTCACCAAGTTTGTACAGTGAGTAGTGGAACTATACAGATCAGTAAAATCCCAAATTCAGTTCCCTAGTGTGTATTGTTTTGGATGATTTCCAGTGAGGCAACATTAAGAGCTTCACATCTGTGTTAAGGGAGGGAGGAAATTGTCCACTGTCGTTGCTTCATATCTCTCTCCGGTTTTCCCTGTAATCGTCTGAGTGGATGGCGGATGAGAACAGGATTGGGCTTGGCTGTAATTTTCCTCCCCCACTGTCTATTTCACGTGTGAATAATGGTCACGTGGGTGAAGTGCCTGAGGGATTGTAGTCAACATTGAATCTTGGGCACAGTTAATAATTCTAAGCATTTTTGACAGTTACTAGAAAGTAATTTTGTGTTGAGTTTTATCTGGACAATTTTTCTAAAATAAGTTACAGGAATGCTGTATACAATTGAGCTCTGAACAGTTTAATAAGTATGTTGAGCAAATCAAGATAATTCAAACATCGTCACTTAAGATGTCTGCCTCTTTATGCAAAAAGTGCAGTTAGGTTCTCTTGGGGCTAGAACAAACGGCTGTCATGCAGCAATTATGCTAGAATACAGTATTAGATTTTACAACGTAAAAAAAAAAAGTCAAGTTGACTTTGGTCTGCACTAATTTGGCTTCAGTAGAGTCATAATATTTTGTTGCACCATCTTCATTACTTCTATCCTCAATACGACCATGTAGGCTAGGAACATCAAATCCTCATTACTCATGGTTTTCAAATGCCATGTTTTTTTACATTTCTTTTTTTTTGTTTATAAAAGAAAAAGTCATGGCCATTTTTGCTTTTTGTCATTTCACCTTTTACTTGTGTTGGGTGTCAAGTATCTTCCTTCAGCCTATGTGCTAATTCATGGCTCAGTAGTGCTCTCACCTGAGTCAGAAGTTCATGGGTTCCACCATCATTCCAGAGACTTGAGCACATAATCTCGTGGTCAGGAAGGAATATGGAATCTGTGGCGAGGTTCAAGTTTGTGCTGAGCCCCAAAGATGATGCTTTGGTGGTAATGTTTAACTGGACAATATTGTGGCTCAACCAAGACTGGATGTTGGACAAACCTTCTGACAACCGAGAAAGTAGAGTTAAGAGTGCTGGTGCTGGTGGTGAGGTTTAACTTGGTGCTGTCAGTGTACATGTGGAAGCTGACCCCACATCCTTCAATGACATTGCCAAGGGGCAGCGTGGACAGTGTATCATAACATTTGCATTTGTCTTTTTTAAGTGAGTGCCATAACTAATTTTAAGTGCAACTACACCTACGTATTGTGCAGTAATGAACTGGTAATAAAACAACTTTGACTAACTTCATTTGATCCACAGGGTATCGCTGAAGAAATTACTTGCTTTATAATTCATGTAAATTGCTTTAATGTGTAGTTAATTTACTTCAATGTGTGAGATAATTAGCTTTCCATTAAAATAATGACCCTGGTATCCATTCTGTTTTTCCCCTGTAGGGTCTCAAGCAAGGACGCATGGAAGGCATGGGGAAGAGTCCTCATTCTTAGAGTTTTAGAAGGGTGAGCTTAAATATTTTAATTTCTTGATAGTTGTACTGGGATACAGTTTCACAGGTGTCATAAACCCAAGATACTACATTATGTATAAGCTTAGATGGTGAGTGTCCCCAAAAATCATAGAAATTTACAGCACAGAAATAGGTGCTTCCTATCTACTCTATCTAGGCCCCTCATAATTTTATACACCTCAGTTAAATCTCCCCTCAGCCTCCTCTGTTCCAAAGAAAACAACACCAGCCTATCCAATCTTTCCTCATAGCTAAAATTCTCCAGTCTTGGCAACATGCTCGTCAATCTCCTAGTGCAATCACATCTTTCCTGTAATGTGGTGATCAGAACTGCACGCAGTACTCTAGCTGTGGCCTAACTAGTGTTTTATACCATTCAAGCATAACCTCCCAGCTCTTGTATTCTATGCCTCGGCTAATAAAGGAAAGTATCCCCTCTGCCTTCTTAACCAAGCTATTCAACTGTGGAGGGAATTGGAACCAAATCTAATTCTGTTCTCATCCAACACCCACATATGCACTTTCCAGCAGGGGCCACTGGATAGCGATGAGGAGCAGGTACCCTGGTTGACTTGTTTTTCTTTTTCCTCTGCCTAATCCAGAGGCACTGAAGCTAATTGTTGAGTCCCAGTTGTGGTGTTCAGGCTAAAATTTGAAGCTGAGGTCTTTATGGGTAAAGGCAGTGCAGGATCTAGCAATAATCCATACAGACCAGGATATTGGAGAGTACCAGTACCAGTTGAACAAAGAAATGAATAAAGACAAAATGAAGATGCTCTCCTACAGGTCCATTTTGGAATTACTGTAGCAAACCTGGGATTATCTCAATGTAACATTCAATTTTTGTGTGGAAAACCAACCCCAGTAGGTGAATTGGTAAATACACCATTATGGTATGATACTGAGCTGCACAGACCAAGAAGGTCTGGGGTTCAGCAGCTTGTTCATACTATGTCCTGGGCTTGGGATGTATTTGTATAAAATTTAATCTGGTTAGGCAGAGATTTGAGGCCAACGCAGGGCCAAAATGGCAGGCAGTACCCTTGTATCTCATCTCGTTTATCTTACCATAAACAATATTATGCTGATAAGTTTTGCCATGTGGCTTTGAATTGAACTATTGGAAATGTGTCTGATAGCTACAAATTCTATTGGGATAGTACCCAACTTGCATACTGTGCTTCTGTATTTGAATTGGAAAAATTGACATCCATTTTTTTTTTTCCTCAGCAGGTGAAAGTTTCTCTCCCAAGGAGAGGAGTGCAACATTTTTTCAGTGGATTATATTTTAAAAGTTGTCTATAATGAATAAGCCATTAGTACATGTTTGGGGATCCTTTGGTTTGAGTACATAATTTGTATTGAATAGTGAATAAAAACTTCTCGTTTCAATGGTTTCTTGTGTTTGTTGTTTATAAGGAAACTTCTGTGTGCTGATCTATTTTGAATGATGCATGAGGAGAAAGGGAAACCCTGAAGTTTCCTTGCAATTATCACTCAATTTTTAACAAGTTATTGGAGCATCAACATGTAATGTTAAGGAATGATGGGCTTTGGGTATTATCTAAATATTAGTCTCCTGGCATCAGTGGTGCTGTAGAAAGGGAAGGTAAAATCAGCAATACACAGCAGGTTTGTCAGCATTAGTGAAGAGAAAAGATAGATTATGGGTGTGTACCCTTAATCAGTTCTGAGCCACTTCTATATATCCTAGTTTCAGAGCAGCATTTATTAAGTTTAAGGGCAAGTCCCTGCCATGAATGGTGCCAAGAGGAGGAATATATCGGAATGATATAGTGCTTACGAAGGCCATTCGGCCCATTGTGCCTGTATTAGCTCTTTGGGACTAGCTGGAAAACTCTACCAATCACGTTCTCCTTCCCTGCAAATATTATCCCTTCAAGTATTTATTCAATTCCCTTTGGAAAGTTTTATTGAATCTGCTTCCACTACCCTTCAGGCAGTGCATTCCAGATCATCAGAACATTAGTAATTGGAGTAGGCCTTGTGGCCCCTCATGTGTCTTTATTTTTTTTAAGTTTCCTCGGGTCGCCCTTGTTCTTTTGCCAATCACCTTAAATCTGTGCCCTCTGGCTACCGACCTTTCTGCCACTGGAAAAAGTTTCTCCTTATTTACTCTATTAAAACCATTCATGATTCAAATCCTCTTTTGACCTCTGCTATCAGGAGAACAACCCCAGCTTCTATAGTCTCCCCCCCGCCCCCCCATAACTGAATTCCCTCTCTCTAGTACCATTCCAGTAAGTCTCTTCTGCACTGTCTCTAAAGGCCTTGACCTCCTAAAAGTGTGATGCTCCAAATTGAACACTACTTCAGCTGAGGCCTGACCAGTGTTTTATATGGATTTAGCATAACTTCCTTACTTTTCTAATCGGCCTCTATTAATAAAGCCAAGGATTCCATGCTTTAACAGCCTTCTCAACTTGTCCTGCCTCATTCAAAGATTTGTGTACATGCACACCCAGGTCTCTCTGGCCCTGCACCCCCATTAAAATTGTATAATTTTGTTTATATTTCCCCTCTTCATTTGTCCTACTTTTCTCTTGGTTAAATTTGATCTGCCCATTTTATCAGTCTATGTCCTGAATTCTACTATCTTTCTTCTTTACTATATTTGTGAGTTTCGTGTCATTTGCAGACTTTTATGCTCTGTATACCTAAGTTCAGCCCATTTAATATATATGGAAAAAGAGCAGTGGTCTTCATACCGACCCCTGGGCTACATGCTTCCATCTAGTCTGAAAAACAATCAGTGCTACACTCTGCTTTCTGTCCCTTAGCCAATTTCATATCCACACTGCCATTGTTCCTTTAATCCTATGGGCTTCAATTTTGCCAAAGCTAAACTTTATTGTGTGGTGCTTTGTCAAATGCATTTTGAAATCCACCGTCAAGAATCTGTAATTCTGAAAATTCAGTGTTGAGGCTGCCAAGATGGCGCCATTGTGCGGCGATGGACGAGGAAACCGGTTACAAAAAAAAAATGCAGCGTGGGAATTGGCTGGCGGCGAGGAATGCCAACAGTGAGGTCCGAAATCTTGCAAAACCCAAAAACCGGCAGGGATTCGGTCCTGAGGTTGCTGGCTTTCAGACTTGATATTCTTGTCTGAAATCCGGCAAGGACTCTGTCTCAAAGTTGCCGGATTTCTGATGATGTACTTGTACACATCTACTGCACTACCTTCAACACTCTGCATTATCAAAGAACCAACGTTCCTTTCAGAGGAAAAAGATGAGTCAAACTTTTAAAAAATGTCACCGGTTCCCAGGAAGTTTTCTACTATCTGAACATCTTTAAAAATGAAAGCTTCTGTTCTCCCCTGCCTGCCCCCCCCCCCTCCCCCTTGTGTAGGTAACTTCATTAGGGTGAGTTTCTAAGTTGTATAGACAATGCAGACCTCTTAAATTTCCAGGCTTCCCACTTTTGATCAGTGTCTAAGAATGCTAATGTGCAGGTACTATAGGAGTTGAATATGATGTACCTTATGGTCCCTGCTGACATTGTATCTAGTCTCCAACATGAATAATTATTTTGAGGTCTAGAGTGTTGACTTTATTGAAGATAAATTTTAATTTTAATCACTCATTTTAATGAATCTGTTTAGGAGACAGTTGTATAGGGACACTTTCTGAAATGACTCTAAATCTCATGACCTGCCCCCCTCGAGCACCAGATCTACAAAAGAAAACCAGTCCCAAGTCAACTGGAAATACAAATTCAAAGACTAATTTGTGTGTTTTGGGGAGGGGGGAGGAAACATTTGGCCGCCTTGTGACTGGTAAGTCGTGTGCTGCGAAATCTTAAAGGTTCTGTGGCAGATTGAGTGTTGGCTAATACTAGTACTGTGTCTATATGACTAAAGCATCTCAATGTTCATCTAGGGATGCAAGTGCTAAATTCTTAGGTGATGAGCACTAGGAAACTGGGCATTGTAGTTTTAACTACTTTGGAATGAGAAATTGAAATGTCTCTGTCCATCCATGATCCCTAAAAATGGCACTGGGATCCCGTCCTCGTCGCCAAAATGTAATATACTTGCGTAGAACAAATGAAGGACAGAGACACGATGACTTGCTAGTCCATGTGCTTGTTTATTAGGCCAGAGTGAACTGAGCAAGCTCATACCAAGCTACTTGATAATACATCAAAGCCTCTCCATCACCTACAAGGTGTAAGTCAAGAGTGATGAAATACTTGTCTGAATGGTTGCAATTGTAACAATGCTCAAAACCTGACATCATCCAGGACAATGCAGTCCACTTGACCAGCCTTCCTGCCACTGGCCTCTATGTCATCCTTTCTACTACTGGTGCACTGTAGATGCATTATACTTCATTATATGTGTTGGATCTCCAGAGTACCAACATAATGCATTTTTTTTATTTCAAAAAATGTAAACAAAAATTAACATTACCCCCCCCCCCCCATCCCAAAGTAATTACAGCCCTGCCAAAACAAACTTATATTACTTTAAAAACTACATTTTAATGGGTGCCACTGTTTTTTTAAAAAAAAGTACTGCTCCCTACATTTAAATGATTTGGCAGCTTATGTCAGTCTGATGACAAATTTCACTCGTGGCAGACGTTGCCATAATTCTATTGAGAGCTGAGGCCACACAGACATCAAAGGAAAGGCTGATTTGCTGCTGCAATGCAACACCTGCCGCGCAGCGCTAGCTGGGAATTGTAGTGCGGTGCGCACTGGTGCCCCGGGCGGACTACAAGTCCCGTGAGGCCTGGCGGCTCTCGCTGGCTGATGGGATTGGGGCACGGAGTCAGCGCGGCGGCTGCGGGGGAAGGCGGAACAGGAACACCAGGAGGATGTGAGGTTGGAGCTTGCACCGCGGTCTCAGGGGTGTGGGACGCTCCAATGCTCCCATCCCACCTGACAACACGTGTGGTGGAGTTACAGGTAGCGGCACACCGCGCTGACAGCAGCGGGCGGGTGGGTCTGACAGGCCCGCCTGGAGAGCCCAGGGTTCGCTGAGGTCGGGGCCCGAGCAGGATCGGCGCCTCGGCACAACATCTCCACCTCGGACAGATCCAAGTGTGTTTGATAATGTGTGCGCTGGTGTCCAATGTGTGCGGTGCTTTTAACACACACCAGGACCTGGGGAAGTACACTGGCTGTGTTTAGGACTTCAACTGTGTGCCTCTTTTCTAACAACATGTACACATTTACATTTCTTGATCAGATAGGCTTTCGCTATGCAACCCTGTAATTTTCTTTTGTGTGTCGGTAGTTAGCACCCTCCCCTCTGAGTCAGAAGGTTGTGGGTTTAAGTCCCACTCCAGAGACTTGAACACAAAAATCTAGGCTGACACTCCAGTGCAGTGCTGCGGGAGTGTGGCACTGTCAGAAGTGCCGGCTTTCGGATGAGACGTTAAACCGAGGTGGAAGTAAAAGATCCCATGGCACTATTTTGAAGAAGAGCAGGGGAGTTATCCCTGCTGTCCTGGCCAAAATTTATCCCTCAATCAACATCACTAAAACAGGTTAGCTCGTCGTTATCACATTGCTGTTTGTGGGAGCTTGCTGTGTGCAAATTGGCTGCCACATTTCCTACATTACAACAGTGACTACACTTCAAAAAGTACTTTATTGGCTGTAAAGCGTTTTGGGATGTCCGGTGGTTGTGAAAGGTGCTATATAAATGCAAGTCTTTCTTTTGGTTGAAGTATTACATTTCACTATAGGAGTGTAATTGTTGACTGCCTATGATGCAATGTTCTGTGGAGAATTCCAGTTTAGTGATATACAACAACACCAACAACTTGCATTTATATAGCGCCTTTAATGTAGTGAAGCGAATTATGCGATTAAAAATTTGACACCGAGCCGCATAAGTGGAAATTAGCACAGGTGACTTGGTCAAAAAGATAGGTTTTAAGGAGCATCTTGAATGAGGAAAGAGAGGTAGAGCGAAGAAGTTTAAGCAGGGGCCGAGGCAACAGAAGGCACGGCCACCAATGATTTGAGCGATTACAATCAGGGATGCTCAGGAGGGCAGAATTAGAATTAAATTGAGCTATAGAACATTTTAAAACAAATTATTTCCTGATAATTTCATCCCTCCCTCGTTTTCTACTTTTATTTTGCATATGCACCTTTGATTAAAAGTTGTGGCTCAGTGGCAGCACCCTGTTCTCTGACTCAGAAAGTCGTGGGTGCAAGTCCCACTCCAGAGACTTGAGCACAAAATCTAATGGACACTTCTGTGCAGTTAGGGGGAATGGTACAGTCGATTAGAAGAGATGTCAAACTGAGGCCCTGTCTATCTTCTCAGGTGGAAGTAAAAGATCATATGGCACTATTTCAAAGAAGAGCAGGGGAGTTATCCCGGTGTTCAAGACAATATTTATCCCTCAACCAATATCACTGAAATAGATTAACTGGTCATTCTCTCATTGCTGTTTGTGGAACCTTGGTGTGTGCACATTAGCTGCCATGTTTCCCTACATTACAATGGTAACATCACTTCTTCAGTACTTAATTGGCTGCAAAGTGCTTTTGGGATGTTGCGAGGTCATGAAAGGTGCTATATAAATGCAAGTTTTATCTTTTGTTTTGAAGGATAGGTGGTGCTTTTGATGGTGTTGACCTGGCTGGCTGGCAGACCTGGTGATCGTTCTGTTTATTGAATGGGGTTGCAGCTGATGCCCCCTCACAAGCATTACAGACTCAAGGGCAGTGAATATCATGGTCCTCCTGCATGTGGTGGCACTGTTGCCTTTTTAATAATATTTACCTTTGTATCTAAATGAAATTGGTATGAACCCTTTCAAAATAGTTGTTCTCTTTGTATGATAACTTTATTGTGCATGATTGTTTCTACATGAATTTGCTGAGGATAGTGTGGTTGCTTTTAAGAGTTGTGTTTACATTTTCAGTGATCAGCATTGCTTAGTAATACCGTGGGTGTGTTTAAAAGCTGTAACATGAATGCTTTGGATGACATTTGAGTTATGGGTAGAGATCATATTTTAGAGAGGATAAAAGGATACCTAGAAATGATTCGTAGGCAATAATATTGAGATGCATCTAATAGTCGTAACTGCTATCTGGACCCTGCGATTACATTGATAGTTGGTTTGTAGTGCCTCATAGAACCATTTCATGTGTGTCGGTGTACATATTTTAATACTTGCGGATGGAAACCATCAGGTCCTGGATATTTGTTCATCTTAAATTCGATTATTTCCTCCATTACCATTTTGTTTAATTTGTATTAAATCCAGTGAGTTCAGTCTTGAATTTGTACTGCTAAAATTTTGTACACGTCAACTTTGAAAACGAATACAATGTATTCATTTAACAATTCTGCCATTTCCTTATTGGCCATTATAGTCACATCTGCATCTGTCTAAAGGACCTATGAGCCCATTTTCCGTTTTATTAATATATTTATAAAAAATCTTTTACTGTTGGTTTTGATATTCCTTACGTCTTTTTCTTGTTATGTCAGTTTTGTGCCTTATTTTATATCCCTTTGCTTCTAATAGTTCTCCCAGCCTGCAGTATTGCCACTTTCCCTTACATTTGTGCAGTACTGAGGGAGCACTGTGCTGACTGAGGTGCTGTCTTTCCGATGAGATGTTAAGAGGCCTGTCTGCTAGCTTGGGTGGATGTAAAGAATTCTATATTCTTACAAAATGACAATCAGTTTTGGGGTCTACAGAAACAAGCTCAAATTATTTTAAGTTTTGTTAAGTGAGCAGTTGTCTCAGTAAAAAAATGCAGGAATTGCTTATACTTTGATTGGTAAACAGTATCTTACCCTCTCTTCCTTCAAATTATCTAACGTTATGTTGTCTCTCCTGAAGATGGTGATGCATAACAACAACTTGCATTTATATAGTGCCTTTAACAGCTAAACGTCCCACAGGAGGGTTATCAGACAAAATTTGACACTAAGCCATATAAGGAGCTATTAGGGCAGTATCCAAAAACATGGTCAAAGAGGTAGGTTTTAAGGGGTGTCTTAAAGGAGGAGAGAGAGGTATAGGCTGAGATGGAATTCCAGAGTTTGGGGCCTAGACAGCTGAAGGCATAGCCATCAATGGATCGATGAAGAAAATCAGGGATGCACAAAAGAGCAGAATTGGAGGAATGGAGAGTTCTTGGAAAGTTGTGGGGCTGGAGGAGCTTACAGAGATAGGGAGAGGTAAGGCCATGGAGGGATTTGAGCATAAAGATGAGAATTTCTGGACCGAGAGCCAGTGTAGGTCGGTGAACAGGACTTTGTGCAGGTCAGGATATGAGCAACAGATGAGCCCAAGAATATGGAGGGTGCAAGTTCGGCCAGGAGAATATTGGAAAAGTCGAGTCTTGCGGTAACCAAGCGATAGATGAGAGTTTCAGCAACAGATGGGTTGAGGCATGGGTGGAGATGGGCGCTGTTACAGAGGTGGAAGTAGGTGGTCTTGATCATGGAGAAGATATGGAACTGGAAACTCAGCACAGGGTCAAATAGGATGGTGAGATTGCGAACAATTTGGTTCAACCTCAAAACAGTGGCCAGAGAGAGAGATGGAATTGGTGGCTAGGGAACAGAATTTATGGCGAAGCTGAAGGAATGGCTTCACTCTTACCAATATTTAATTGGAGGAAATGTCTGTTCATCTAATACTGGATAATTGAGTGGATTTCAGTGGGTAGCAGTAGCTCTCTAGTCCCACACCTCAATCTGTAAATCTGTGTGTTGACAGCTACTAAACTGTAGTTGCACCCTCTGCCCGCCAGTCTGGTCTGCTGCTAGTGTCCTCATGCTTGGTCTCCAGTAATAGCTGGATAAGAAGCAGAAATGGGAAATTTGGCCAGTATTTATTCTCCCCTCTGGCCCAGGCTGCTGATATGAGTTGTGACCCCATTACTGCCTCAGCTGAGATTTGATATAGCACAGATATAAAATTGAGCCTTGCGGATCCGTCAATAGCTCAGTATGTCACTCTTGGGTGCATTTAACCATTGAGCTATTGGGAAGAGTATTTAATATACGAGCATGTGAAAATATTGACCAGGAAAAGACTTGCTGGTCCATCTAGCTTGTCCCATACAGGTGTGATGCCTTATGCATCATGATCAAGACACTCCCGGCCCACTAGATGCCAAGTAATCTAATTGGAGAGGCGAGAAACTAGATTTATTTTTTTTAAAACAAGCTCAATTAAGGAGAAGAAAATCTGAAAAATTAACTAATTAGGCAGAGCAGAGTCTTTGGACCTGTTGGAAGTGTTTTAAACTGATATAATTTGCACAAAAGTGCCTTTTACAGATTGAATTAGATGAGCCTGACTATATTTTAACATTCCTACAATTGGTGAATGAACAATGAATTTCAAATTCAGAAATGGGAGCTCTTGAAGTAAATACAAGTGATTCATTTGAAGGTTATTGGTGCTAGATTGCAGAATTTCAATACATCACCTGTCTTCTTGTACATTGCAGGATGTTTCGCCGCTCGAGACTCAGTGTAAGACCCAATCTGAAACCTGGTGGAAGAGGTTCATCGCAAACCTCCAAGGAGGATGACCAGACTCTTACCTCAGACCAGCAACTAAGTCCAGAAAGAAAAGCTTCAAATGAAAAAGATATTTCTGAGTCTCCAGCTGTGTTGTCAGTTCCGCCAACAGTACTGCCTAATCCAGGCGTAGGACAGGAAGAGAAAGATGACCCAGATGAACAGCAGGAGAATGTTCCACTTAACAAGTTAGTACTGAATCCATTCAAGCTCAGATCTTAGATATCATAATTTTAATTATCACCTTCCTCTTCAAAAGTAGTCTCTGTGTGCTGTACGAACTGCAGTTTCTATTTTGGCTCAATACTGCAGTACATAGAAGCTACAATATCATTAAGTTAAATACATTGGCATATTACCAGACAAATCATGTGATTTGGTTCTGCATGTCTTTTATTTGTTGCTGTCCACTATAATAGTCTTACTGACAAAAAATAAATAAAGAATAGAGCCAAAAAGCAGAAACGCATCCTAGGAGTGAGATGGTGCTGTATTGAGGATTGATCTTGGATCCATGATGTCAGTAAAATCTTGGATGTGTTTCTAGCTTGTAAACACTGCAGAATGTAACATTCTTTACATATAAACTGCTTTTTAAAAATTAATATGGGATATTGATTTCTGCTGGATTTTTAAGGATTTTGGCCTGTGACCAATGAATAGGCAGGTTAGTCATAAGAAAAAGTTACTTTCTTGGCTAATCGGCAACTAAAAAGGTCCTAAATGTTTTTTTTTAATCCTCTTCTTTCCCCTTTTATTTCCCCAACCGTCCAGGGAACTAATGATGTGAGAGCCATATAGACCAGAAATATTTCAGCTTGATCCCAAGTGTTTCTGGCTAATCTCAGACAGAATGGCAGTAGGGATACCACAGGTGGCCTCAGTGCTCCAGATTAGCGAACAGATAGAATTTCTGCTCTTAATCTCTGTCCAGTGATTATCTCCACTGCCAGCTGAAACTGTGGGCCCAAGTTTCCACATGATTTGCGCCTGATTTTTAGGAGCAACTGGTGGAGAACGGACTATCTTAGAAATCGCAATTCTCCACATTTTGTTTCTGCAGTTCTAGGCAGGTAGAACAGTTCTACTTTGGAACAGAATTTTTTCTTCAAAAGGGGGCGTGTCCGGCCACTGACGCCTGATTTCAAAGTTTCCACAGTGAAAACGTACTCCAAACTAACTTAGAATGGAGCAAGTGAAGATTTTTGTAGAACTGAAAAAACCTGTTCTACACATTAAAAAATCAGGCGCAGGTTACAAATTAGGCGTAGGGAACGAGGTGGGGGGGGGGGGGGAGAATGGGGGGGAAGGGAAGTCATCAAATTCTACAATAAATCCTTATTTATACTTCTACAAATATTATACAAATAAATCCAACCTGAATAAACATTTATAAGCAAAGAAAAGATTAAATAAACCATCTTCCTACCTGTGTGAAAGTGCTTCAGCCATCGTTCGTTGCCGCGGGGGGTGGGAAAGGAAACCGGCGTTTGCTGCCGCGGAAGGGAGGGAGGGGACAGGACACAGCCGTTTGCCGCCGCGGAGGGGAAGGAGACAGCGGTTTGTTGCCGCCGCGGAGGGGAGGGAGGGGAAGGAGACAGCGGTTTGTTGCCGCGGAGGGGAGGGAGGGGAAGGAGACAGCGGTTTGTTGCCGCGGAGGGGAGGGAGGGGAAGGAGACAGCGGTTTGTTGCCGCGGAGGGGAGGGAGGGGAAGGAAACCGCCGTTTGTTGCCGTGGAGGGTGGGGAGGGGAAGGAGACAGTGAGAAGGCTGCAAGAAGCCTCAGTGCTGATGGCAATGTGCTTTTATTAAAAAATGTTCAAAAATTAAACAGCTACAAAGAACTACAAAAATGGCCGAGTGCCAATTTTTTTTTCACACTGAGCATGCGCGAATGCTCCAACGCGCACGCGCAGCGTTGCCGGCAGGAAAAAAACTAATTTAAATAGTACCCGCCCCCTCCCACTTACAAAATCAGCGCGAGTGTAGGCTCCGCCCCCCTGGGCGCCGCGCCAAACAGACAAGGAGCTGCAAAGCGCTCGAGAATAGCGCGTTTTTTTTCTGGCGCCGTTTTAGGCGCGAAAAACGGGCGCCCAGCTCAGAGGGGCGCCGTTTTTTATCCTGTGGAAACTTGGGCCCTGTGTGTGGGTGGGAAGTGACCATCTGGAGATTGGCTGTGATGTCACCTGCAGTCAAATCGCTCACTGATAGTCATTTACCATCTATACTCCGACTTGGAAAATGGTCACTTGGATAGGAAACTGCGAGTCACTGAAAAATCAAACCTGAGTATCAGTCATTACATTTGGGGTAAAAAAATGAAAATTGGAGTATTTTCCTTTTGTTGACAAACTCATTGAAAACAACGGAGAGCTCTGGATACAGAAACCAAGGCGCAGAGGAGAGACTGGATCGACTGAGCCTATATTCACTGGTGTTTAGAAGAATGAGAGGAGATCTCATAGAAACATATAAAATTCTGACGGGACTGGACAGGTTAGATGCAGAAAGAATGTTCCCGATGTTGGGGAAGTCCAGAACCAGGGGTCACAGTCTAAGAATAAGGGGTAAGCCATTTAGGACTGAGATGAGGAGAAACTTCTTCACTCAGAGTTGTTAACCTGTGGAATTCTCTACTGCCGAGAATTGTTGATGCCAGTTCGTTGGATATATTCAAAAGGGAGTTAGATATGGCTCTTACGGCTAAAGGGATCAAGGGGTATAGAGAGAAAGCAGGAATGGGGTACTGAGATTGTGATCAGCCATGATCTTATTGAATGGTGGTGCAAGCTCGAAGGGCCGAATGGCCTACTCCTGCACCTATTCTATGTTTCTATTAGTTGTTTCTGACATTGTTATTGCAGGTTTTAGTGAGAAATGGCCCGTTTATAATTATTGAAAAATTCTACGCCCAGGGTTTCCAGTGAATAATTGGAATGTACAGACTAGGAAGGCTCAAAATTTGATCCCCAGTCTGTGAAAAGTTAGCTGATCTTAGCTGGGGCAGATATACAGATGCTACAATTGGCCTCCTGCATCTGGTTTAAGAAGAGGAATATCAGCTTGATACAGATTTTTCAGGACATTGGGAGAACTCCGTGCTCTTTGAATGGGATCTTTAATTTGCATCATAGGCTAAGACAGATGGGAGCTCAGTTTAGCATCTTAGAGATAAATGCTGAGTTACAAATCCATGGGCATCAATCGTTGATGGCCATTATTAATATGCGAGCCTCTATAAAGAGCGCTGGCAGACTATTTGACTGCTGATGGACTCTATCAGGCCTGATGTTTCCTCACCTGACCTGTAAGCATTTCTACTGAATTGTGAGTGGGAGTTGTGACTGACTTTTCCCCTCGCTCACTCAGGGTTACTGAGGCTAGTGTTGCTCTAATGGAGATGAGTAAAAGCAACACAAATGGAAAAAAAAACTTTGGATCTCCCTGATTTGTATTGCTTAGCTACTCACTAGATAAACTTCCTCAGCCTTGCAGAAGCATCATACCATAAATTGAAAATCTGTCGTCTTAGCATGATTTTCTTATCTGCTGGATGTGGACAATTTGAGGGTGATTAGGTTTTGATTTTATTGGTGGTAATATTCATATTTGGTCAGACCAGCTTCTCCTTGGCCCCCACACACAACTGCTGATTCAGAAAACCATTCTTTTGCATCTCTTCCTCTCACGTACTTCGCTGCCAACTGATTTTTCAGTTGATTAAACTACTAAACATGCTGGGAAGTAATTCTGCCTTTTTGATTTTACTCTTCTGTGCCTTCTATTTCCATTACGTGCCAAAATAAAAATATAATGGGATTTTAGTTTGCAAGTGGCATTTAATTTGACACATTTTTGATAACATTATAGGATTTTTCTTTATTTGCATTTTATCCAATTTTTCTAAGTGATATTCCATAAAATTAAAAGTTGCAAACTTGTTCTTTTTTATAGGAATGAACAAAATGATAAGACTGGAGAGTCTGGTGCCAACAGTAAACTCTCTCTGGCACCTTTGCAAAGAAGGAAGCGCTTCTCCACCATGCCAAATTTGGCCAAACCCAGATGTACATCTGCATCTGCACAACAGTCGAGCAGTGTAACACCAAAATCTCCCCCTCAGCAACAAAGTCCATTCACTTCTGTGACCAATGCTGCATCCATTCAAGATGATCCCTCACAGTCACAGACCACCACTACTACTGAGAAACCTCTTCCCAGATCACTGGAGAAACGAAAACCCTCTTCAGGACAACATACCAAATTGCCAGAAAAGAAAACCCCAATTCCTCAAGTACCACAGTTTTCTCCAGTTAAAAATCCTGTGCACAAAGATCCAGCTGTAGGAACCAATTCCACCCGAGCTCCTACAACGCGGAAGACATTGTCCTCGCCACTAAAGGAAAGGATTACACCCAGCAGCACACCTACAAAAGGAACTGTACCATCCCCAAGTGTCTCGCCTGCACGTCCTAAACCAGCCAAAATTCCATCTGACCTTGAACGGCTGAGGAAAGCTCGAAAACTGCGCGAGATGCTGAAAGAGGAGTTGAGAAAAGAGAAGGTAAATTTGAATACATTTTTAGAGGTTGGTTCTGTTGTTGACAACTACTTTCAATAGTAACCTTTAACAGCCTTATCTGGTTAATTGTTGCAGGAGGGACAGAGTGAGTTGTTAAGTCGTGTGCTAACCTACAATTCAGTGGAATGACTGGTTTGTGCTTGAGATTCTTAATCACTGGGGAAATACAGAGTGGGAGTTTTTCATGTCCCATTGGCAACAAAACATCACACAGCTATTTGGACTCCTTTCATCCTATTATGTAGTCACTAAATATCAAAACTGCATATTGAGTGTAAAATTGATACAAATCAGGTCTGATGACTACATTTCTAAGGTACTAAACAAATGTGATGCTAAATTTATACCCATTCCACTTGAGTAAATGGATTACTATGTATGATTGTGGGTTGGATCACCAATGAGCTAAGCTACAGAAGGGTAAAATACAGGTTTGTGTCCGTAATTCCTGAAACTGATAGTTTCCTAACTCAGCTGTACTGTCGGGAAGTCGCAAAGTGAATATTCTCAGAGGAAGAAGGAAAAATCAGAAGGCTAGGTAGCACTTTTGCACCTGCTAGTGGCTGGCTCACCATTACCATTACACTGACTTTCAAGCAGATTGTTAGACTGATTTCTCAGTTGGAGATGTATGTGGTTTAAGAAAGGAAAGGAAAAAACATACAAAATTGAGTAATGTGCTATTTAATTTTTTTAAAAATTCATTGTATGTGGGCGTCGCTGGCAAAGCCAGCATTTATTGCCCATCACTAATTGCCCGTGAGAAGGTGGTGGTGAGCCGCATTCTTGAACCGTTGCAGTGGACAACTAAGTGGCTTCTGTTATGTCTTGGATAAAGAGCCAGACTAGATGCTGCAAGCTCAAAGTAAGTGTGACCGTAGTCCTTTATTGCAGATCTCAGAGTGCCTTTCCAGCCTGTGAGGCCTCCTTATAATACAGGTGCTCCCAAGGGATTATGGGATCCCTTGGGACTCCAGGGGATAAGCCCTCTGGTGGTTAGGCATGTAATTACAGGTTTACATACATAACAACACTTTCTCCCCCCCGCCAAAGTCAATAGTGCAACTATTTACAATGAGTCGACCTGGGGCCTTCCTTTCCCTGGTTGATCGTCTCGGTGAAAATGCTGGTGTTGGTGACTCATTTGTTGGGCCTCCGTTGGGCTGCTGCGCAGTTGGCCTTGCTGGACTGCTCGTGGTGGTGAACCTTGCTGGGCTGCTCGTGGTGGTGAACCTTGCTGGACTGCTCGTGGTGGTGGGCCTTGCTGGGCTGCTCGTGGTGGTGAACCTTGCTGGACTGCTCGTGGTGGTGAACCTTGCTGGGCTGCTCGTGGTGGTGAACCTTGCTGGACTGCTCGTGGTGGTGGGCCTTGCTGGACTGCTCGTGGTGGTGAACCTTGCTGGACTGCTCGTGGTGGTGAACCTTGCTGGACTGCTCGTGGTGGTGAACCTTGCTGGACTGCTCGTGGTGGTGAACCTTGCTGGGCTGCTCGTGGTGGTGAACCTTGCTGGACTGCTCGTGGTGGTGGGCCTTGCTGGACTGCTCGTGGTGGTGAGCCTTGCTGGACTGCTGCGGGTGATGGGTTCTGCTTCGTGGTCAACCGCTGGGTCAGTTGCCACTTGTGTGTGTGCTGGAGGGTCGAGAAAGGTAGAGTCTATTGTGGGTTGTTCTGGATAGTCTGTAAATCTGAGTTTGGTTTGGTCCAATTGTTTTCTGCAGGTGAGTCCATTTGCGAGTTTGACCACAAACACCCTACTCCCCTCTTTGGCCAAAACAGTGCCAGCAATCACTTTGATGCGGACTCAGTCATCTGCGGATGTGCAGCTACAGGCGTGTATGTCCTGCCCTGTACATTTCGATTCGAAAACAACGTTACTTTGTTCACAGTACTTGCAGCAGCACTAGTGTGCTGGGAATTTTGTTTTGTATTGTCACTGGTGGAGATAAACGCCTGGGCTATCGCTATGGCTTTACTCAAGGTTGGAGTCTCTGCAGTCAAAAGTTTGCGAAGTATTACTTAATGGCCAATGCCAAGTACAAAGAAGTCCCTGAGCATATGCTCCAAGTGTCCTTCAAATTCGCAATGTCCTGTAAGGCGCCTTAGCTCGGCGATGTAGCTCGCCACTTCCTGGCCTTCAGACCTCTTGTACGTGTAGAACCGATACCTCGCCATCAGAACGCTTTCCTTCGGGTTTAGATGCTCCTGGACCAGTGTGCGCAACTCATCGTACGACTTGTCTGTGGGTTTTGCTTGAGCGAGCAGGTTTTTCGAGGCCATACGTTGTGCCCCGCAAACGGTGAGGAGGATCGCCCTTCGTTTGGCAGCATTCACTTCTCCTTCAAGCTCGTTGGCCATGAAGTATTGGTCAAGTCGCTCCACAATTCCCAATCATCTCCCGCCAAAAATTTCTCCAGGATGCCCACAGTTCTCTGCATTGTTGCGGTGGGGTTCGTTATCTGTATCTCGTCGCCAGTTGTTAAGTCTTGGATAAAGAGTCAGATTAGATACTGCAAGCTCAAAGTAAGGTGTGACCATAGTCCTTTATTGCAGATCTCAGAGTGCCTCTCCAGGCTGTGAGGCCTCCTTATATACAGGTGCTTGTGGGATCCCTTGGGACTCCAGGGGATAAGCCCTCTGGTGGTCAGACATGGTAATTACAGGTTTACATACATAACAACTTGCTAGGTCATTTCAGAGGCAGATAAAAGTCAACCACTGTGCTGTGGGTCTGGCGTCACACATAGGCCTGGGTTAGAACGGCAGATTTCCTTTCCTGAAGGGCATTAGTGATGGGTTTTTACGACAATCCGGTAGTTTCATGGTCACGATTACTGACACCAGCTTTTTACTCCAGATTTATTTAGTTAACTGAATTTTAATTCCTCAGGTGCCATGGTGGGATTTGAACTCATGTCTCCGGATCATTAGCCCAGGCCTCTAGATTACTAGTCCAGTAACATAACCATTGTGCCACTGTACTCCTACCATAAAGCATTCCGGAGATAGTTTGCCACATATATCAATCAGTGTGTAACAGCTGATCATGCTATCACTTACATAGACTGCATAAATACTAAGTACGTAGGTAAATCTTGGTATCGATTTTTGCAGATCAGTAAATGTTCCCAGAAGGAATTTCAGGAAACAAATCCTCCAATAACCAAGTCAAAACTTACAGCAGAATTGTAGAGAAAGTACTTTAAAAATCTGAAGTACTTCCCCTACATCTATCCCAGTTTTAAAAGAACAAAATAGGGAAAATGTTGTTGAATAATATGCCCTCTCTAAGAGGAGATACTTTGTACGTTGCTTGTTTCTTTAAAAACAAAACAGACGCATTTTGCCATGCCATGGGTGTTCTGGCTAGAAAAGATCTACTTAGATCACATTGCTGTTTTGTGTGTAAATTATGTCAAACTGGGTTAATACGTTTTTGGAAGCAATCGCCCATGCTGAATTTCCTGTTTTCTGTCTGTGGGCTAAAACTGTAAGGAATAATTTTTACGCAATGGATCAGCCATTGAGAAAGTAGCAGCACTAAATCTTCTGGAGCAGATGTGATCTGCAATTAGGAACCAGCACTGAGGAGGCAAAGCTTACTTAATTGTTGCAGACATGGGCATTGCTGTCTGAGAAATTCACTTTTGATGGGTCAGGAGTTAGAGGCCCTTGCAAGGACTTGGGCGGTGAAGGGACACCATAAAGGAATATATGCCCACCTCCTCCTGCAGCAGGCTCAGGAGGAGGTAGCTTATAGCTGGCAACACCAGTCAGCCATCAAAGTCAAGGTTGTGGCTGAAACATGCAGAGCTTTGCCAAAGCACAGTTAGTTAGTTAGATAGGCCCCAAGTTTCCACATGATTTGCTCCTGATTTTTAGGAGCAACTGGTGGAGAACGGAGTATCTTCGAAATCGGAATTCTCCACATTTAAGTTTTCTGCAGTTCTAGTCAGGTAGAACAGTTTCACTTTTGAACAGAATTTTTTTTTCATGACGCCTAATTTGAAAGTTTCCACAGTGAAAACGTACTCCAAACTAACTTAGAATGGAGCAAGTGAAGATTTTTGTAGGCTTGAAAAAACCTTGTCTACACATTAAAAAATCAGGCACAGGTTACAAATTAGGCGTCCGGAACAAGGTTGGGGGGGGGGGGGGGAAGGGAAGTCATTACATTCTACAATAAATCCTTAGTTATACTTATACAAATATTATACAAATAAATCCAACCTGAATAAAAATTTATAAACAAAGAAAAGATTAAATAAACCATGTTCCTACCTGTGTGAAAGTGTTTCAGGCAGGCCTTTCAGGCAGCGGTTTCCCGACGGCAGGGGGGGTGGGGGAGGCAGTGAGAAGGCTGCAGGAAGCCTCAGAAGTTGAGGCAGCCGTTCCCGACGGCAGTGGGGGGGAGGCAGTGAGAAGGCTGCAGGAAGCCTCAGAAGTTGAGGCAGCCGTTCCCGACGGCAGTGGGGGGGAGGCAGTGAGAAGGCTGCAGGAAGCCTCAGAAGTTGAGGCAGCCGTTCCCGACGGCAGGGGGGGGGAGGCAGTGAGAAGGCTGCAGGAAGCCTCACAAGTTTAGGCAGCCGTTCCCGACGGGCCCGACCGACGGCAGGGGGAGAAAGCTGCAAGAAGCTTCATGCTGATCATGGAAGGGCAATGTGGTTTTATTAAAAAATTTTAAAAATTGAACAGCTACAAAGAATTTGAATCGTCTCAAACAAGTGCATGTGTCCCGTTTATCAGAGTCTATCTTTAATTACAGAATGCACTCCCTCACCCTCACACACAGAAATATCAAGAAAATTAAAATACAAGCCTTTGCAAGGGTTCAATAAACAAATTTTCACTTTTTCTGCAGCACTTTTTAAAATGGCCGAGTGCCAATGTTTCCTTCACACTGCGCGTGCGCGAACGCTCCAACGCGCACGCGCAGGGTTTCCGGCACAAAAAAAACTAATTTAAATGGTACCCGCCCCCTCCTACTTACAAAATCGGCGCGAGTGGTAGGCTCCGCCCTCCCCTGGGCGCCGCGCCAAGCAGACATCGAGCTGCAAAGCACTCGAGAATAGCGCGTTTTTTTTCAGGCGCCGTTTTCGGTGCGAAAAACGGGCGCCCAGCTCGGAGGGGCGCCCGTTTTGCCGGTTGTGGAAACTTGGGGCCATAGTCTTCTGTGTCAAGTGGCTTATGAGATACCCATTTCTTTTACTGCTGTCTCTGCAGAGCAAGATATTGGACTCCATTGGAGTATCTTGCTTTGCACCCAGCAGTTCTTCACAGTTGATGTTTATACTTGCACGTCTGTTACAGATTCATCTCTAGGTTGTTTCTGTAATTAAATGCATTTTTACGTGGACAAGTCTTAGCCTGACTCGCAACCTACAGGACCGGTGGACTGTCTTTAGTCTGGCTCCTGCCTTTTGACTGGTCTGACTTGGGTGGCCCTATAAGGAGTTATACTCCTGCCAACATAGCTCTCAGGGTCATAGGAGCACATAAGCCTTCTCACCATGTCTCGGTGCAGATCCTATGGAATGGAGATCTAGGATCACCAGAATCTCAGTAGGCTGTCAGATTGTTAACGCACTTACTACTTCCACAGAAGAATCACTTTGGAGTGGATGTTTAGGTGTTGCAAAGCTGAAACAAAGCACTAGCATTAAAGGGCAGTACTGTGTCAACTCAAGCTGCCAATATTCACAGACTAGAATACAGAGAATTTTCCAAACCACGGGAGGTCAACTGGTGACAACGCTGCTGACAAAGATGCGGGGTGATACAATGACCCAAACGCATTCTGCACATGCGCTGCGCAGAAGCCTACAGCGCAGCATTTAGTCATCCAGAATCATTCCATTTCTAAAAAAATCCTCAGGTCCAGCTTCTGCGCCTCAGTCAGTCGGAAACCCCCCTTCACTTCCCTTCCCTTCCCTTGCCCGGCCCGCTTACCTCAATGAACACCAATACCTCAAAAAACCACACACAAAAATCTAGAGATCAGAAGTAAAGTGGAGGATAAAGTCAAGGAGAGACGCCGACCCTTACCCACGATCCTGCTCCCGGCGCCAGTCCGTGTGTAAGCCGCAAGCAGAGCCTGACTGGTGGAAGCGGCAGCCTCCTCACACCGAGACACATACACACACAATAACTCCCCGAGAGTGGGGGGAGGGGAAAATGTCAGCTCAGCCCGGCGCTGCAGCTGCACCCTTCAGAACATGTGTGTCTGCCGCCAATCAGGCAAGGAGAGGCAGCCTCAGCAGCGAGGAACGCATGTCAAACCATAGCACCAGCCAGTATGTAAAACCTCCAGCTGGCCAGGGCAAGGCTGTCAAGATTTGTCATCCAAAATGCATCACAAGTACGTTTAACACGTGGAGCCACAATTTTATTTTTCAATGGACACCACCCACGCCGGGAGTGATGCCAGACCAGGGATGTTTCTCCACTAAAGAGTCCCGGACTGCAGAGGTACAACCTGTACTTCCACCCAGAGTATTGCTCATCGATAATTTAATCAACATTAGTGTTGGCAATTTAATTTAAAAAAAATCTCCAACACTATTTTAACTTCTGAAGGAATGAGAATTCACATTTGTAAAATTACATTTTCAGAGCCAGAGAGGTTGTTTGGCACTAATTATCAATTATCACGCTATTAAACAATCACATTCCTGAATGCACCAGCCCTAACTTTTTCTGGTGTCTTTAGTGGGGAACTAGTGAGCAAGTACCCAAACTTCATATCATGCAGTGATTTCAGTGCTGAGTCTATCAGCGAGGACTGTCACAGTGCAGCCTGTGGAGGAGCGGGGTATCTCTGACAGCAAGTTCAGGATTTCCACGTTTAATTGCGCATGTGTGGATGCCAGAAGTTGCTGTCTGATTTACTTTGTTATAACTGTTAGCCTTATCATTCTTATCCACGCAAAATATGGGCCAATGTCTACTGTATAACTAAAGCACTGCAGGGGTCCTGGTGTGATCCAATATTTAATTTTTAGACCCAACAGGTCATGTATTCGGTGACCAGGTGCACTTTATATTTAAATGTGGTACCATAGTAGGGGATTTTTGGTATCTTTTGTTTATTCTCTTCTCTGGACATCCTTATTGATGTATTGCACACCAATGTTGTCCTTCTTAATTATTTTCTGGTGATGATGCCTTGTTATACAATTTTTCTTCTTTTGGGCCATTGTAGAAAGCTCACAGAGAAGCGATTCCAATTTGGGAATGCAGTAACCCACCAGAACGTACTAAAATGACAATGAGAGACTTCATCTACTACTTGCCTGATACAAATCCAATGCTGTAAGTGACCTGGTGATATTCTGACTAACGTTTAGTAAAAAATATTCCTGATAGAATGCAGTTTAAAGGCATGAAATTAGTTTTTTCATGCTATTTTTATTTTTTAATGCAAGTAATATGATGTTTTGATATTTGAATGCAACTCCTTACAGATCTTCATTCGAAGAAGAAATCAGACCATCTTTTCCAGTTCTCACCAAAGAGTGAGTACACCTTTATCTGTTTGCAAAAAATAAACTTAATTTTTAAATTAATGCTCTTGGAAAGTAGCAGCTGTCTTGGTGATTTTCACCAGGTTTTTATTTACCAAATTTTAAGAAAGAGTTTTGAAATTAATAATAAAACACTGTTTTTGTTATTGGTGTGCATTTGGTTTTCTGGGATCTATTAGGTTAGAAAATAGAAGCATCCCCTCACCCAGCGTCACCACATTTATAATTTATAATTCTTAGTGCATTTAGTCAAATACATTCCTATTGTAAAAGAAAATCATTTTCAGATATTCGATGCAAAACTTGAATGAATTTCTAGTACGATAATAACTATAGAACGATAGTTTAGACTCTGACACAGTAAATCCCGGTGTTGCACAAACGGCAATTTCGCTAGTCGTGTGACTAGTAGTTGCCTGCGACGGTTCCTGAGTTAAATATCAAATTACACACTGGACAATGACAGTACCGTTAATGTTCGTTTAATACAGAAAAAGTACAAGACTCACTACTTATACTCTATTTAACTCTGTTTAACTCTGCAGAAAGGCGTTCCAAAAGGTGTTCCTTTCTGCTCAAAATACTAACTCAGTTCCGCTCCAAATACTCTCATAGTTACCCAATACGTCACCGGGTGATCAATCCGGTCCTGACACTCTTCCTTCAAGGGTCTCTCCGCTGGTCCCTGCTTCTGTCGAGTGTTGTTCCTCGGTTCTTGCTCCAGACTGTCCGAGCTTGTCTATCTTTATACCCTTTTTCCCTCAGTTAACCCTGTGTATTGCTATTAATTGCCTGCTTGTTTTTACAAAAAGTACAGAGACATTCTGCTGTTATCGCAACCTGTCTCTTGCCTCCAAGAATATTTACCAAGTCGGAGTCTTCGTTACCATGTGTGAACCTTATCTGGATCAATTAAGTCTTCTCATCCTTTCTTACCACCCCCTGCTGTTACCACAGCTGGTCCTGTTACAGTAACTCCCTCCTGTCCATTGGCCTTCAGTCTGTTATTCCTACACCTGACCTTTTGTTCGGTCATTAGCAATTGTCGGAACTTTGTTATTTGGCATTCAGTATTTACACACTATCTCTTACCCAGGGCGACTCCTTTGAATTTGGCATTATTATCCTATAGCTTTTCCTGCAGTTACCTCATTCCTTATCTCCTTCACCCTGAGGTTAATGCCTGCTTGTTGCTTAATCCTTTCTGATATTTCTACATTGACCTCTCCGGGTCCGTATGGAATTTCTACGGACCCGGGAAGGTACAGAAAAGCCGTTATTCAGCGCACAACGCGCATGCGCTGAAAACCGGCTTTTCCGATCTGTCAAGTTTCTGGCTTGACAGATCTCACGCATATTAGGAGCGAGGACATTTGCAAGGGCAAGATTGCGGCAAATGTCCTCAAAACTCTTGCGCCTGATAAAAGCAGGTGCATAATCTACTTTTACAAGCGTAAGAGTTTTAAAACACACAAAAACATTGTAAAATAAAATTTTTAAAACACATGTTGTTCTTAAAAGCCCTCCCCACTATGGTAAGTTTATTTTAAACCATAATTTAAAAAACTTTAAAAAAAAAAAATCGGAAAAATATATTTAAAAAAAATACACAAATAACTTTAACATAAATTACTAAAAATATGTTGTGCATTTTTTCTATCTTATTATTGGTTATTAGTGTTGTGGGGGGGGGGGAGTTTTCTCATTCATAATAACGGGAACTCCAACTTACGGAGATTCCATTATTAAGAATGAGAATATACTACACCTAATTGGCTGCCCAGAGCCATGTGACTCCAGCTCCAGGCCTGCGCACGTCCTGATGCGCACGCACTGCAACACGCAGTCAGGAGAGGCCTCAGGACCAGGATCTCGCATGGGCGCAGCAGCTTCAGGTAGGTGGGCATCTTTTTTCTAACATCCATTCGAACGCCTGCGGGAAGGAGAAACCGGGATTTCTGGGCCAATGCGTTTTCCTATTTGTATTGTAGGCCGGAAGTGAGAACCATTAATGCCCCAGCTAATGAGGATGAAGATGAAGAATCTGATGATGCAGTTCTGGGTCCACGAGTCAAAGTAGCTGAAGATGGTTCTATTATTATTGATGAAGAAAGGTAAACCTAAAATATTTCTGATTTAAGCACTTGACCAGTCATCGGCTGATCATCAATTCCAATTACCTTAGATGCTTGAATTATTACTGAACACCATTGTTTATTGCAAAGGCATTCAGTGCTTTGGTCTAGGGGCTAGATCCTTGTTCCAAAACTGGCGCAAGTATGTTGATTTAAGTTAGATGTTGCTGATTTACCCCACAGCTCTGTAAACTTTTAAAGGGGCTTTAAATTGGCTTCAGTATTATAAACATTGCATCCCATCCAGTCTCTGATACACCAATTGTGACAGCCTGAAACCTTCCAAGCATCTTTGGAATTAATAAACCATGTTATTATATTCTATTATGTTATTATAATGTGACATTGTAGTTTCCCATGTCAGCAATAGATACTAAAATGTTACTTTTGATGCTTGAAAACTTCAGAAGTAAAATGTTAATAACAATTGCTGACCTGAGCAGCTTGGTAGTCCTTTTGTTTTAAAAGATAGAACATTCAGAACAAAATGGAATACTGTATATCATTCTTCTGATTCATGACGTTGAAAGGTTTCATTTTTAAAATGTCATTCAATATTCAAACTTCTGTTGTGTGAACATAATTCTCAATCTAATAAATAGCGAACAGAGACAAACAGAATTATATGTTTACCTCATAAACTGTGTCTGTAAGGTGTCAGCTGAGACTCAATGGTAGAACATAAGAAATAGGAGCAAGAATAGGTCATTTGGCCCCTCGAGCCTGCTGATCTGATCTTGGCCCCAACTCCACTTCCCTGCCCGCCCCCCATAACCCTTGACTCCCTTATTGTTCAGAAATCTGACTATCTCCACCTTAAATATATTCAATCACCCAGCCTCCACAGCTGTCTGGGATGGAGAATTCCACAGAATCACGACCCTCAGAGAAGAAATTCTCCTCATCTCTGTTTTAAATGGGCTAGAGCTTATTCTGAAACTATGTCCCCTAGTTCTAGATTCCCCCACGAGGGGAAACAACCTCTCTGCATCTACCCTGTCAAGCCCCTTCATAATCTTATACGTTTCAATAAGATCACCTCTCATTCTTCTAAACTCCAATATGTATAGGCCCAACCTGCTCAACCTTTCTGCTTAGGACAACCTCTTCATCTCAGGAATCAACCTAGTGAACCTTCTCTGAACTGCCTCCAATGTAAGTATATCCCTGCTTAAATAAGGAGACCAAAACTGTATGCAGTACTCCAGGTGTGGTCTCACCAAAGCCCTGTACAGTTGCAGCAGGACTTCCCTACTTTTATACTCCATCCTGCTTGCAATAAAGGCCAACATTCCATTTTCCTTCCTGATTACTTTCTGTACCTGCATGCTAACTTTTTGTAATTCATGTACAAGGACCCCCAGGTCCCTTTTGTACCACCGCATTTTGTAATCTCTCCATTTAAATAATTAGCTTTTTTATTTTTCCTACCAAAGTGGATAACCTCACGTTTTCCCACGTTATACTCCATCTGCCAAATTTTTGTCCACTCACTTAGCCTGTCTATTATCATCATCATCGGCAGTCCCTCAAAATCGAGGAAAACTTGCTTCCACCTGAGTTCTCAGGTGACTGTACAGTCCAATACTGGAATTACAGTCTCTGTCACAGGTGGGACAGACAGTGGTTGAAGGAAAGGGTGGGTGGGGAGCCTGGTTTACTGCACGCTCCTTCCGCTGTCTGCGTTTGATTTCTGTATACTCTCGATGACGAGACTCAAGATGCTCAACGCCCTCCCGGTTGCTCTTCCTCCACTTAGGGCAGTCTTGGGTCAGGGATTCCCAGGTGCCGGGTGGGGTGGTGCACTTTATCAAGAAGGATTTGAGGGTGTCCTTGAAACGTTTCCTCTGTCCACCTGGGGTTCGCTTGCCGTGTAAGAGTTCAGAGTAGAGTGCTTGCTTTGGAAGTCTCGTGTCCGACATGCGGACGATGTGGCCTGCCCAACGGAGCTGGTCGAGTGTGGTCAGTGCTTCGAACATGAGGATGTTGGACTGAGCGATATCCCTTTGCAGATTCGTTGTGTCCTCCTCACAACTTGTTTTCCCACCTATCTTTGTATCATCAGCAATTTTGGCTCCATTACACTCGGTCCCTTCATCCAAGTCATTAATATAGATTGTAAATAGTTGAGGCCCCAGCACTGACCCTGTGGCACCCCACTAATTACAATTTGTTAACCGGAAAATGACCCATTTATTCTCTCTTTTCTGTTAGTTAGCCAATCCTTCTATCCATGCCAACATATTACCCTCAACCCCATGAGCTCTTGTCTTGTGCAGTAACCTTTTTATGTGGCATCTTATCGAATTCCTTCTGGAAATCCAAATACACTACATCTACTGGTTCTCCTTTATCCACCCTGCTCGTTACATCCTCAAAGAACTCGAGCAAATTTGTCAAACATGATTTCCCTTTCATAAAACCACGCTGACTCTGCTTGACTGCATTATGATTTTCTAAATGTCCTGCTACTACTTCCTTAATAATGGACTCCAGCATTTTCTCAATGACAAATGGTATGCTTACTGATCTATAGTTTCCTGCTTTCTGTCTCCCTCATTCTTAAATAGGGCCGTTACATTTGCGGTTTTCCAATCCGCTGGGACCTCTCCAGAATCCAGGGAATTCTCGTAGATTACAACCAATGCATCACTATTGCTGCAGCCACTTTTTTTAAGACCCTAGGATGCAGGCCATCAGGTCCAGGGAACTTGTCCGCCTTTAGTCCCATTAATTTGCCTAGTACTACTTCATTAGTGACAGTGATTGTATTAAGTTCCACCCTCCCTATAGCCCCTTGATTATCTATTATCGGGATGCTCTTAGCGTCTTCTACTGTGAAGACCGAAACAAAATATTTGTTCAAAGTCTCTGCCATTTTCCTGTTTCCCATTATTAATTCTGCAGTCTCGTCCTCTAAGGGACAAACATTTACTTTAGCTGCTCTCTTCCTTTTTATATACCTATAGTAGTTCTTACTATCTGTTTTTATATTTCTTTCTAGTTTACTCTCCTAACCTGTCTTCTCTCTTTTTTAGTCGTCCTTTGCTAGTTTCTAAAAATTTCCCAATCCTCTGACCTACCACTAATATTCGCAACATTGTATGCCTTTGTTTTCAATTTGATACCATTCTTTACTTCCTTAGTTAGCAACGGGATGGTTCATCCTTTTAGAGTCTTTTTTTCTCACTGGAATATATCTTTGCTGAGAATTATGAAATATCTTCTTATCTACCGTCTTACCCTTTAATTTATTTTCCAGTCTACTTTAGCCAACTCTGCTTTCATACCTTTGTAATTGCTTTTTTAAAGTTCAGCACATTAGTTTGAGACCCAACTTGCTCACCCTCAAACTAAATTTGAAATTCTAACATGCTATGATCACTCTTCCCTGGAGGATCCTTATTATGAAATCATGAATTAATCCTGTCTTATTACACATTACCAGATCTAAAATAGCCTGCTCCCAGGTTGGTTCCACAATGTATTGCTCTAAGAAACCATCCCGAATACACTCTTCTGAACTCTTCTTCAAGGCTACCTTTGCCAATTTGATTTGTTCAATCAATATGAAGATTAAAATTGCCCATGATTATTGCAGTACCTTTCTTACAAGCCTCCATTATTTCTTGATTTATACTTTGTCCCACAGTGTAGCTACTGTGAGGGGGCCTATGGACCTACTCCCACTAGTGACTTATTTTCCTTATTATTTCTTATCTCCACCCAAACTGATTCTGCATCTTGATCTTCTGAGCCAATATCATTTCTCACTACTGCATTCTTGCCTCTGAGTCAGAGGGCCATGGGTTGGAGCTCCGCTCCAGAGACAAGCACATAATCTGGGCTGCCACTTCAGTGGAACATAGGCCATTCAGCCCTTCGAGCCTGTTTGGCCATTCAATCAGATTATGGATGATCTATACCTCAACTCCATTTACCGGTCTTTGTGATCCATATCCCTTGATAACCTAACAAAATTCTATTGATCTTGATTGTGAGTATTTCAGTTGACCCAGCATCGATAGCCTTTTTGGGGAGGGCGTGAGTTCGAGATTTCCACTACCCATTGTGTGATTTCACTCCTAAATGGCCTAGCTCTAATTTTAAGATTATACCCTTTTGTTCTGGATTCCCCCACCAGAGGAAATAGGTTCTCTGTATCTACCCTATAGAATCCATGTATCATTAAAATTACCTCAATTAGATCACTGCTCAACCGTTTAAACACAAGGGAATACAAACCAAATTTATGCAACCTCTCCTTGTAACGGAAGCCTTTAAACCCTGGTATCATACTGGTGAATCTGTGCTGACCCCCTCCTAGGACGGTACATGTTTTCGGAGATTCAGTGCCCAAAACTGAATGCAGTATTGCAGACGGGGTATGACCAATGCTCCTGGACTATAGCATCACTTCCTCACTTTTGAATTCTAACCAATAGCTAAACATTCAGTCTTTGAAATGAACACAGCAATAAAAGAGGATATTGTTGACTGATGTTCAGGACAGAACAAAGTTGGCTCTGGTCTGTAATGGAGGGAGATCATACAGCATTGTCTTAAGCTTATAATAATTTGCCATGAAATACACATTTTTGTTTTATTTTTCTGGAAACAAAAACAGTTTAACAGTTGAAGTTTTGAGGATGAAGGGACCTAATATTGCTGAAGAAAATGATCCCATTTTTGAACGTGGCTCTCAAACGACCTATTCCAGTTTTAGGAAGAGCACCCACACAAAGCCATGGTCGAACAAGGGTATGTATGTAAACACGTTTAATGGCTTTTTAAAAAATGGTTTTGCTGTTTTTTGCTCATGTGCTGTAATTTAAAAGGAAACAAAACCACTGAATTTAGTTCTTCAAATTGCACCCCTGTATCATTTACCTTTCCTGTTAATAGAGAGTGAAACATTATCTTGCTAGAAAATAATCCAATTTCCGGTGTGGCACGTTCCAATTTCATTACACTGTGCAGAGTCAAATATTTCATACTGTTCAAGGATATATCAATGTTCACAACTAAAACTGTTATTAACTGTTATTAATTTCTATTTGTGAATCGCAGTTTTACTATTTTAACTAAAAATTTTCCAGTTCTATGGTACAAAAAGTGATTGTTGCAGCCCCATAGTGTATTACTTGCTGCAGAATGGAAGTTCATATTCGGCCCGAACCATCAATGCCTTTGAAAGTACACTTGTGCAGTTGATAGTGTGGAACAGGATCTGATAATTCCTGTCCATAACAACAACAACTTGTATTTATATAGTGGCTTTAACATAGTGAAACATCCCAAGGTGCTTTACATTAGGGTTATAAAGCAAAATTTGACACTGAGCCACAGGAGATATTAGGGCAGATGACCAAAAGCTTAGTCAAAGACATAGATTTTAAAGAGCTTCTTAAAGGAAGAAAGAGAGGTGGAGAGGCGTTGAAGGAGAATGGTGTGGTCAACTGTGTCAAAGACTGCAGGCAGGACGAGGAGGAATAGTTTACGTTTATCACAGTCACAGAGGATGCCATTTGTGACTTTGATAAGAGTCGTTTCGGTACTGTGGCAGGGGTGGAAACCTGATTGGAGAGATTCAAATATGGGAGCCAGGAAGCGAAGTTGGGTGGTCAGCAGTTTAGTGGGAATAGGGTTGAGGGAGCAGGACATGGGTCTCCTGGACAAGATGAGCACAGAAAGGGCATGAGGGGAGATCTTAGAGAATCTGGAGAAAGATGCAAGTTCAGAGTGGGCTAAGGGAAGGGAGGGAAGTGACCGAGGCAGTTGATCGGATGGTCTCAATCTTCGTGACAAAGAAGTCTATGAGCTCCTTGCACTTGTTGGAGGTGAGAGTGGAGGAGACGGGGATGGGGTTTAATAAGATGGTTTGCAATAGTGAAACGAAGCTGGGGTTTATCTTTGCATTCCAAGATTATCCTGGAATAATGAGCAATTTTGGCAGATGAGAGCAGTGCTTTATGTGGTCCAACCAGATCTGGCCTTGAATGGCTAAACCAGTCGTTCGTCATATCCGTTCAAGTCTGCATCCCTTGGACTAAAGGGTGTGGGGATGAGGGCAGTTAACTCCGAGGAGGGAGAGCCTGAGAAATTGAGATGGAGGTTGAAATCACCGAGATGAGAAGTCACTCAGTGGAGAGGCTGAGGGAGGAAAGCAATGAAGATAGCTCGGTGAGAAAATTCATTTGATAAATTGTGGTCGGAGGCTTTCTGTGGGCGATTGCCTCCGTACCACAAGTAAACTCCGCACCTATCTGATTGCTCCGGAACTTCGAAGGCTTGCGCTCCCGGGCCTGCAGGCGTGGGCCTGCATAAAGGTCCACGTATCTCAGGGGCGAATGCGGTTCGCAAGCGTCCCTGGGATCACATGGGTTAGCCTGACCAATCACAAAGGGGGATTCCCATTATGCTTATGAGAATTCCATTTCCGTATGGAATCCCCATAAGCATAATTTGGAATCCCTTTTGAAAAATACATTTCACAGTACTTAAATAAAAATAAATCATCACATGTTCAAAATTAATTAAAATACAATTTAATTAAACATTTAAAACAAAAATGTAATTTCTTGGAAAATAAATTTAAACATTTTTAAAGGGGCCAAAATTAATCTAAACTAATTTTAAAGGTTTTTATATGGTTAAATCATTAAAAAAAATATATTAATATTTATTTAAACCCTTACGCTGATGGAGGAAGGCCTTACCCCTGCGTTTACCAGACATAAGGGTTTGTGGGCAGTAGTTGGACAAATAGCCCCACTCTGCGCCAGCAAATGCCCATTTCCTGCAGATTCGTATGATCTGTCAAGCTGAAACTTGACAGATCACAAGTTCCGGGTTTTTGCGTTTGTGCATCGCATGCGGAAACCCGTAACTTGCGGGGCATTTACGACCGCATACGCACAGTGTACACGGTCATAGACCCCGGATAATCTGGGCCAATGTGAATTAAAGTCTAATGGTTGTTTCCTAGTTTACATAATTTTTGAGAGAAATTTATTTAATTAAAATTAGTTTTTCAAACGAATACACATTTCCTTACTAAGGTTCTCATAGGACCCGTGTTGCCTGTATGTTATTTTGGAGGAGGGGTTAATATCTGATTGGGTAGTTTAAGGAGGTTCTTAAAGGCAGAGAGCGAGGTGGAGGGGTATAGGGAAGGAATTTCAAAGTATGGGGCTTAAGCAGCAGAAGGCACAGTTGCCAGGTGTAATCGGCCAGAGCGAGAGGAATGAAGAGTTAGGGGGCAGGGGTGATTGTAGGGCTGGAGGAGGTTGGAGAGGTAGGCAGTGGTGAGGTCATGAACAAATTTAAATACGAGTATGAAAATTTTACATTTGAGATTGACCAAGAGCCAACGTAGTTCAGCAAAGATGAGGATGTTAGCAGAGTTTTGGATGAGCTAAAGTTTACAGAGGATGGGGCATTAACCAGCATTAGAATAGCTGAGTCTGCAGATGATAAAGGCATGGATAAGAGTTTCATTGGCAGATGGGCTCGGGTATAGAGCCTGATGCAAGTGATGTTACGGAGGTGGAAGTTTTCAGTTTTAATGATGGAGACAATATGGCGTCAGAAGCTTAGCTTGGGGTCAAATAGGACGCTGAGGTTGAGACAGTGGCCAGAGAAGGGGCTGGAACTGGTGGCAAGGGCCTGGAGTTTGTGGCGGGGTGGAAGACTGGTTGATGGACAAACAGTCTGACAACAATGAAGCAATGGAGGAGTGGATTGAGGAGGTGGAGAGGTAAAGTTTGCTGTTATTAGCAGACATGTGGAGGCCGAGCCGAAGTGTGCGGATGATGTTGCCAAGGAGCAGCATGTAGATGAGGAAGAGGAGGGGCTACAGATAGATCTTTGGGGGATTCTGGAGGTAATGGTGTGGAAGAGGAGAAGCCATTCTCCTCTTATGCTGGTTATAAATGGATGGGCAAGAGTGAAACCACGCTAAGGCATGCCCACCGAGCTGGAAAACTTGAGAGGTGTTAGAGGAGCATGGTGTTGTTGACTATCAAAGGCTGCAGAGAGGTTCCGGGTAATGCACCGTGTTGAAAAGTCCTGCTATGCAATTTGCATATCAAATTGAATGTTACTATGGGTACATTTTAGCCATATGCAGCGTTGATTAAAAAGGTCTTTCTTCGTACCCTTCAGATGTGTTGTAAATACATGAAGGACTTATAAAAGGCCCAATTCAATTACCGTTGAAATCTGTGTGTCTTTTAAAGGCCCTCCCACCTGCAGGTCTGCCTGAGGCATATTTCACTCCTGTGCACCAAAACATGGCGCAGCATGCTTCCTCTCCCCCTTTTACTTATGCTAATGAAGTTCTTGCCTGCTTTGGATACAAGCTGAAGATGCCTGACTGGAATATATAGTGGGATCCAGCAAAATTGATACCTGGTGAATTTATCAACCTCCGCTGCCTCATTAGGGTGCTAAGATGACAAAACCTGGTCCCATAGTCTTTACGCTGTTTCTGATTGGGAAATAACATAGTTGTAATGTAGCTGACAGTATTATATTAAGAATTTGGCACAGAATATAAAATAATAAATCAATTGGGTGTTGTAACCTACATATTTAAACAGATACTAGTAAATCTTTCATAGTTCTGCATATCCTTTTTATTTTGTTTTGCATTGCATAATTTTTGTTCTTTATATATAAAAAAAGAGAAAGTATCTAACTTTCTTGGCTTTTAATGTGTTGCTTCTATTTGTAATGTGTTGGTTCCTTTAGTAAATTTGTAAGTTTTACTTCTTTCCAGAAACAGACATGTTCTTTCTAGCAATCAGTATGGTTGGGACAGATTTCTCTATGATTGGCCAGTTGTTCCCCAACAGGACAAGAGTAGAAATAAAGGTAATTTTAATTGTCTTAATTAAAAACTTTCCCCCCATTTATCTAATAGTTAATGCATTTTGGGGTATTGATCTGTATATAAAAGCAAATCCATGTTGCTTTGTTGTAAGTTGGAATATTTAAGCGCATTTATCTTTATCAACATAGTATGAAAGAAACAGTCGATACAGATAAAATAGCTTCAAGTATTACTTTTACATAAGTGAAAAATATTTTTTATTAAGAGTTTTTTTTTGCAGAACAAATTTAAACGTGAAGAAAAATTGAATTCATGGAGGATAGACAAAGCATTCAGTAAGTATACTAGTTTTTAAATGGGCACGAGATTCCCTACTATAAAGTGATTTATATATTATTGCAGACTTCGCTTAAGCTGTAAAGATCAGATTAGTGAACTGAACAGTAACAACATAACTGGAGAGCAGTGAGATACTACAGAAGTGAACATCATGATATTTGGAGTGCGAAAGGTGTGCGAAAATGGGAAGTAAAGAATCAGCCGGTCAAATGTCACTAATTTTAGAGAAGATTCATTGCTAGACTGGTTTTCCTAACTTGTATTATGTGGTGTCTATGGTTTCCAGTGTGGTCCAGTGACTCTGCGTGTCCAATGTTTTTCTCTAATGGTAATATACCATTTCTCCATAGTTTCTACTTTGCTTGGTAGTTGAGATTTTAGTTTCTCATCTTGTACACCATTGTACTTCAGATTTGGGCCTTTTTGATAAATTTGAAAACCTGAATTAAAAAACTAGAACTACACTGTTTGAAAGAGGAACCAACTTGGTCAAGGAAACAAGTGGCTGATGTATGTTTGTGTGTTTCGCTTATTGTCTTTTTGTGCGTCTCTGGTACTTTTTAATCTGCCCTTTGTCACATAGAGGAGAAGAAACCACTTGATCTGGAATTTTTTGGAGAGCTGTTAACCCGGGTTCTAGAAGCAGAGGCAAAGAGGAAGAGGGAAAGGAATGGAAGAACCAAAAGCCAAGCTCCGAGAAAATCATCAACTACCAAACGGAACAGGAAAGGTAATACTATTTTAAAATGTTTAAGTATCGTCAATCTGCAAGGGGCATTTTACAGCGAACAAAGATGGCAAATTCTTCATACTGATATGTAGCATAGATTTTAAAACACAAAATAAAGATATACACTTTAAAGAACATAACTTTTCCATATCTTTGTAATCTTTTGGGCCATTTGCCTTGGTCTAAGGTTGAACATTAAGAGCGAAAAAACAAGAGACATTTAAACATCTTGTACCAGTGTGCCTCAGCGGCCAGGAAAGAGGGGCTCGGGTAGAGACCCTGATCATTTTCCCTTCTCTGGGTAACAGTGCATCTTGGTTATTGCTAATGGCTAAACAAGGCTGAGATTGAGATCATTGGAGGAAACTTGATTAGAAATGTTAGTTGAAGTTGGGATTACAGTCGCTGAGTCATTGCACGAAGTCTTTTAGAAAATTAACCATTTTAGATGATCTGTGATTGAATTATCTTACCCTTATAAAATGGGGGCTGTCAAGAACCTGTCATGTTACCACAAAGGTCAATTAATTTTTTAATAAAACTTATATGAGGAAGGAATCATGCCTTTTAATGACACTTAAAATTAATTTTCTGGATACCATGCTTCCTGTTAGCTTGCTTTCCTTTTTTCTGACATTTTTCTCCCTCTTCCCTCCATATCTCTACCTCCCACCTCCTGAAGTTATGAATACCGTACTCCAGTTTGGTTTCATGGGCACTGGTTTCAATCCAATACTTGGTTCAATTGGCCATTTTTCATGTTAACCAAGGTAGTGAGTGCCAGCAAGATATTTGGCCATGTGGGCATCACAGCCACACCTGCACTTGTCTTAGCAGTTGTAGCCACATATACATAGAATCATAGAAATTTACGGCACAGAAGGAGGCCATTCAGGACATCATGTCTGTGCCGGCCAAAAAAGAGCTATCCAGCTTAATCCCATTTTCCAGCTCTTGGTCTGTAGCCCTGTAGGTTACGGCACTTCAAGTGCATATCCAAGTACTTTTTAAATGTGATTAGAGTTTCTGCCTCTACCACCCTTTCAGGCAGAGTTCCAGACCCCCAGCACCTTTGGGTGAAAAAAGTTTTCCTAAACGCAACTCTAATCCTTTTACCAATTACTTTAAATCTATGCCCCCTGGTTATTGATCTCTCTGCTCAGGGAAATAGTTGCTTCCTATCCACTCTATCTAAGCCCCTCATAAGAACAATAAGAAATAGGAGCAGGAGTAGGCCACCTGGCTCCTCGAGCCTGCTCCGCCATTTAATAATCTGATCATGGACTCGGCTCCACTTCCCTGCCCGCTCCCCATAACCCTTTATACACCTCAATTAAGTCTCTCCTCAGCCTCCTCTGCTCCAAAGAAAACAAGTCCAGCCTGTCCATCATAGCTAAAATTCTTCAGTTCTGGCAACATCCTTGTAAATCTCCTTTGTACCCTCTCTAGTTCTTCTCTGTTCCCTTTCTCTAATGCAAAAGGGGTTCCAGCAGGGGTTGCTTTATGGGAACGGTAACTTAATTGAATTTTCTCCACCCTAGCCCAAGAGCTCCAAGGCTAATTGTGATTCCTCAGCTGTTGCCTTGGCTGCTTCTTAGCCAGCTGAATTGTTGACGGAAGCCCCTAAATAAAGTGTTCACTGCTGCCTGTTAACAGTTTCGTTGTGCAGGTGTGCACCCGATCCCCCATTCTGCAGCAGTATGATGATACATGACTTGACATTTACATTTGCACTTCATGCGGGAAGATCCACAGATGTAAACTTATGCTATCTTTAAGCTGAACCTTTGGTGACCGTGCTGCATGGAAGATTTCTGTGTGCTAGTGCCAAAAGTGTAACACACACGCAAAGCCTTTCGGTTGCTTAGTTTGAGTCGTTCTTAAAGTAAAGCCATTCTGAAAATTAACAGTGATGTCCGCGCTACATAAACTGGGTTGAAGCATTTTTGTGGGACAGAATAGCAGGAGCTTTATGCTGCATCTGACTGTACCATACTGACCTGGGTGTGCTTGATGCTGACACTTAGTGGATGAAGAGTGCTCCATTCCCCAGTACTCATTGATTACCTTGATGAGCAGCCAATTCACACACACTGGATTTGCAATAGCAAATGTGAATTGGTTTTCAGGCTCACTAGCGACCTCTTCTTTACTGTGGAATAGAAACATAGAAACATAGAAAATAGGTGCAGGAGCAGGCCATTCAGCCCTTCTAGCCTGCACCGCCATTCAACGAGTTCATGGCTGAACATGAAACTTCAGTACCCACTTCCTGCTTTCACGCCATACCCCTTGATCCCCCGAGTAGTAAGGACTTCATCTAACTCCCTTTTGAATATATTTAGTGAATTGGCCTCAACTACTTCCTGTGGTAGAGAATTCCACAGGTTCACCACTCTCTGGGTGAAGAAGTTTCTCCTTATCTCGGTCCTAAATGGCTTACCCCTTATCCTTAGACTGTGACCCCTGGTTCTGGACTTCCCCAACATTGGGAACATTCTTCCTGCATCCAACCTGTCCAAACCCGTCAGAATTTTAAACGTTTCTATGAGGTCCCCTCTCACTCTTCTGAACTCCAGTGAATACAAGCCCAGTTGATTCAGTCTTTCTTGATAGGTCAGTCCCACCATCCCGGGAATCAGTCTGGTGAATCTTCGCTGCACTCCCTCAACAGCAAGTATGTCATTCCTCAAGTTAGGAGACCAAAACTGTACACAATACTCCAGGTGTGGCCTCACCAAGGCCCTGTACAACTGTAGCAACACCTCCCTGCCCCTGTACTCAAATCCCCTCGCTATGAAGGCCAACATGCCATTTGCTTTCTTAACCGCCTGCTGTACCTGCATGCCAACCTTCAATGACTGATGTACCATGACACCCAGGTCTCGTTGCACCTTCCCTTTTCCTAATCTGTCACCAATCAGATAATAGTATGTCTCTCTGTTTTTACCACCAAAGTGGATAACCTCACATTTATCCACATTATACTTCATCTGCCACGCATTTGCCCACTCACCTAACATATCCAAGTCAATCTGTAGCCTCATAGCATACTCCTCGCAGCTCACACTGCCACCCAACTTAGTGTCATCCGAAAATTTGGAGATACTACATTTAATCCCCTCATCTAAATCAATAATGTACAATATAAACAGCTGGGGCCCCAGCACAGAACCCTGCGGACCCCCAATCCCATGTGCTTTAACTTTGCACATTAATCTCCTGTGTGGGACCTTGTCGAAAGCCTTCTGAAAGTCCAAATATACCACATCAACTGGTACTCCTTTGTCCACTTTATTGGAAACATCCTCAAAAAATTCCAGAAGATTTGTCAAGCATGATCTCAAATTAAGAATCTATGAACTAAGGTGTTAATAAGCATTTTACACAACGTAGAAAAATAAATTGCATTGAATCTCATTCCAGTACAGTATGAGATTATACTGTATTATACAGTAGTAATTGCGTGTAAAATTAATCTGTGGTCCTTGGGATACTGGGCTGGATAATTTTTTGGTAAAGTAAACAATTGATGAATCTATGAGGTATGGCAATTGTTGAACTGACTCTCTTTCTTCCCCCCCCCCCCCCCCCCCCCCCGGTGCTGTGTATTCCCATTATATATTTTGCTTACAATAATTGTACACAAGAGAAAGGTTCTGCAACAATAAATGATTGTTACCATATCTGTTTTTTATACATCTTGTGCATTTAGGCAAGAAATTGACAGAGATAGAAAGTGATCCCGATGATCCTGATCCAGTTGATGCTGCTGATATTGAATTGGCTGAAGTTGACTCTAATGCTGTAGTGGATGGAACTGAGGCATCTTGCAGTGTGGAAGGTCAGGAGGATGCACAAAACAAAGAAACCATACCAAAGCCCTCCCCAACCAAACGCAAGCGAAGACGGAAGAAAAAAGTTGCTGCGGAACCAGCAGAGGAAGAAGCTGCAGAACCAGCAGTGGAACAAGCTACTGAAGAACCAACTCAGGAGAATAGTGGTTCTCAAAAACCTAAGCAGAAAGCACGGCAGCGCAAGAAAGGTAAGAATCGTTTTAGTTCTGTGTCTGTATTTATTTTATTTAAGGCTAGTAGTTCTATTTTCCCCCATACCTCTGTTCTCCCAGGCCATGCACCAACTGTGGCCAAGGTGATTGAGAAGGAACAAAATTAAGAGGGTGTTAACCCAAACAGAGCATCATTGGAGACCTTGCTGTTTTTGAATAGGCTGCTCTTGGCTAAACAGCCTGTGCTGCAAGGGATCTAAAAGGGGAGCGTTGAACAAAATAATCAGGGAACGGGAAATCAGAATGATTTTGAAACTTAATTATCTTGACAACATATGTCTGGAACACCTTGGTATCAGGAAAGCTGGTGCCACCTACCTTTGTACTTGCTGAAAATGATTCAGTTCTTCACTCTGAATGATCTTGTCCATGTTTTGAGATTAGCAACAATTGCTGTGGTAGCTGGAAGCAGGCAGTAATGGTGATTCTGTGATTTTTTTTTTGTTGCTGTTGAGTTTTTATTCATTTCTGAAGTTCTCTTCCTCCGTTTCCCCCCTTCTAAGCCAGTCCTATGTACTTTTGTTGAGAAGCTAAGATGTATCCTGTCCACTGTCCATGGTACTCTGTAGCCAGCTGCTAGGAGGCACTGGAGGGTGTCTGGCTCCTGCGATAATCTCATTAAGGAAACAACACTTTGAGATAGAAGGGAGAAGAAAAAAAAATAATAGTTATCACTCTATAAAGCAGTATGTTTGAACTCTCTTGCATTGTGCCATTACAGCAATCAGATTTTTAGAGCCATACAGATCGCCTGAAGTGAAACTGACAACAATAAATTGAAGCTCAGTAACTGCACAAAATGCTTTGTTTCCAGCTCCAATTGTTGGCTGTATTTATCACACAGATGTAAAAGGTGTATAATCTTTTGGGTAAATAATTTGAACAGGAATTCAGAAAGCTTCAACTTTGATTTCTGATGAAGAAGACAATGTCAGAGAGCAAATTGCACAAGGTGAAGATGAATGCCATATGGTCAATGGTGAAATATCATCTAATCAAGGGACCTCTGAAAATAAGCAACCTTCACAAACCAAGAGAAAGGAGAAACTCAATGATGAAAATGAATCCTTAAGGTACAACAACAATAATTTGCAATTATATAGTGCCTTTAGTGTAATGACTGGTAGCAACTTTTGGCTGGTCAATTTAACCTCGTGGGGAAGCTTTTAGAAACAATAATCAGGGACAAAATTAAAGTCACTTGGACAAGTGTAGTTTAATTAAGGAAAGCCAGCACGGATTTGTTAAAGGCAAATCATGTTTAACCAACTTGATTGAGTTTTTTGATGAGGGCATTGTGGTTGATGTGGTGTACATGTATTTCCAAAAGGCATTCGACAAAGTGCCACATAATAGGCTTGCCAGTGAAGTTGAAGCCCATGGAATAAAAGGGACAGTGGTATCCTGGATACGAAATTGGCTAAGTGACAGAAAATAGAGAGTAGTGGTGAACAGTTGTTTTTTGGACTGGAGGAAGGTACACAGTGGTGTTCCCCAGGGGTCGGTACTAGGACCATTGCTTTTCTTGATATATATTAATGATTTGGATGTCTGTGTACAGGGCACAGTTTCAAAATTTGCAGATGACACAAAACTTGGAAATATAGTGAACAGTGAGGAGGATAGTGATAGACTTCAAGAGGACATAGACAGGCTGGTGGAATGGACGAACACGTGGCAGATGAAATATAACGCAGAAAAGTATGAAGTGGTGCATTTTGATAGAAAGAGTGAGGAGAGAAAATATAAACTAAAAGGTACAATTCTAAAGGGGGTGCATGAACAGAGAGACCTGGGGTATATGTGCACAAATCATTGAAGGTGGCAGGGCAGGTTGAGAAAGCAGTTTTAAAAAAAAGCTTCATGAATAGAATACAAAAGCGTGGAAATTATGATGAACCTGTATAAAACACCGGTTCAGCCTCAACTGGAGGACTGTAAGTTCTGGGCACCGCACTTTAGTGAAGGCCTTAGAGGGTGCAGAAAAGATTTACGAGAATGATTCCAGGGATGAGGGACTTCAGTTATGTGGATAGACTGGAGAAGCTGGGGTTGTTCTCCTTAGAGCAGGGAAGATTGAGGGAGATTTGATAGAGGTGTTCAAAATCATGAGGGGTCTGGACAGAGTAGATAGAGAGAAACTATTCCCATTAGCAGAAGGGTCGAGAACCAGAGGACACAGATTTAAGATGATTGGCAAAAGAACCAAAGGCGACACAAGAAAAAACTTTTTTACACAGTGAGTGATTAGGATCTGGAATGCACTGCCTGAAAGGGTAGTGGAGGCAGACTCCATCTTATCTTTCAAAAGGGAGTTGGATAAATATCAAAGAAAAAGAAATTGCAAGGCTACGGAGAAAGGGCGGGGGAGTAGGATTAGCTGAGGTACTCTTGCAGGGAGCTGGCAGGTGCTCGACGGGCCGAATGGCCTTCTGTGCTGTAACCATCGTTTGATTCTTTGGTGCCTTCTGGCTGCTAACCAAAGCTGGCCTCCAATACTGATGATTGTCCTGCTGCCTCCATTTAACAAAAAAGGTACATGGTTTTTTGATGGCTCTGGGTGTTTGCAGCCTGTCCCTTCACCGATCCTCTGACCTGAGAGAGCTGGGTGCAAACATTAAGACCCACTTGCTGCGTTTGGGCCCCCAGCAAGTGGAGTTTCAGGAAAATGAGATGGGAGGGATGTCACCCTACTTAATTACCATTACATTTACAAGCTTGAGCCTGCTCCAAGTGCAAGTGCAAGTGCTGTGCTGCCCCTCACCCTGAGAAGCCCTATAAGTGCAGGTGAAATATACAGACCCTTTTTTTTTTCCTTCTGCTTTGTGCCTGGGAAATAAACATACAGTGGGCACAAAGCAGAGGAAAATTGACCGAATGAAGATATGTACCTATGCTACCAAAATGTATTTGATAAAATTACTGTGAAACAGATTCTTTTACAAGTAAAGGTCTGTGGTTAACTTCCTACAAGGAAGGAAATTGAGAGTAGTAATGAAGGGAACTAGGCTAAAATGGGGTGGGGCTGGGGTGGTATTGGGTGGAGTGCCCCAGGGATCAGTTCTAGGATCTTTCCTGTTCCAGGTGACCATAAATGACTTGGAGTTGCAGTCTTAAATGTAAAGCAGTTACATTTGCAGAGGGCATCAGAGTGGTCATGGTGGTGATGGTGAGGAGGAAGAGACTGGAGGCAGAGGAGGTCGGCAAGCTCTTGCACAAAGCTTTTGACTTGCCTGGGTTTTCACTGGAATGCAGTTCAGAATTGACTCATGCAAGGTATCAAATGCATTGAAAGTAAAAATAAGCACATTGATAGGATAGAACTTTCCACACACAAGTTGAAAGCGACTCAAAGGTGTTGTCCAAACAGTGTGAGATAGCAATAAGTAAACCAAGTGGTTATATTGCTAAACCATTTGAGTTCAAATCCCTAGAAGCTGAACAGTGCTCTGGTTTGGATGCACTTGGAATACTCTACACAGTTCTAGTTGGTGCCACACAAGGAAGCCAGGGGCTTGGGCAGTACAAGGTAAGCAATAAGCCTAGTGTTCAGTGTCAGACAGAAGACCGATGAGGAACACCTTGATAAGCTGAGGTTCTTAAGCTTGATAAGTAATGTCTGAGGGAGCCTTAGAGTTATATAAGATACTTAATGGAATTAAAATAAACCTGAAACAGTAATTTCAGATACTTTTTAGGAAAGAAAAATACAAAACAAAATGTGGATAAATATGTTCTGCAGAAGCACAAGGTTAAAGTAAAATTCATGGATTGATCCTTTTCCAAAATAAGTGTTATCTTAGGAATTGTAACAGCTGTGCAGTCTGAGAAGCTGAATGAAAACATCCTTGTGTCTGTTGAATATGCTCGCATCCTGTCTACTCAGGTAGCTACAACTCCTTTGCATACTGTGCTTAGTTCAAGAAGGGTTTGATCACTAATTTTGTTTCAAGGAATTATCGAAGAATCTTTGGAATTCTATAGCAGTTTTGCTGCCAAGTAAACTAATATTTATACAAAGTTAAAATAGCCCTGAAAACTGTACCTGGATGGTGCAGTTCGATTTGAGTCTAGCCCAGACTGATAGATGAAATCTTAATCCACCACTCTGATGCCCTCTTATAAGGATCCTGTGCGAAATTACATTAGACATTCTCATGTTGCTCTGAATTCATTGCAGAAAACTGCTTGCAGTTTGATAAAGACTGACAATCTCATTCAGAAGGGCTAGAAAGTTGGGTGCTGTGGAAAATTGAAAAAAATCATAATGGTGTGATAAGGAGTGCTCTTGTGTGGTTGGGGTTAAGTTACATTGTTTGAACAGAACTTTATATTTGCACTGGGAGTGTTTGCTTCATTGTGATGCTTGATGTTCAAAGTAGAAATAATACTTTCCCAGCACTGAAATCCTCATCTTGGCAAGCACAAAAAAAATCAAAATGAAAAATTAGCATAGAAGTAGAGGTTTGTAGCATGTCAATTAGAATTATTTATTAGAATTCCATTGTATTTTTCCCACTAAATAACTTAATTGGTCAATGCTGGTGATGTGTTATGTATCTTGAAAATTAGGATGCATTTTAAATTTCTAAACTTTTGAATGTCTTTCTGCTTAGAAATTACCCTGGTGTCTAAATCTTTGTTTCAGTGACCATGAAAGTGTAGCACCATCAGAAACAACCCCACCAGTTACGACAAAAAATTCTAACAAATCACAGCATCTTCGCCTCCAGAAACCTAAACCCAACTTAAAAGTGATTGGAAAGAAAAGAGCATGTAGAAAAGGCAATGAGAAAACTGCTTCAGAAGCTATTGCATCTGATGATGCTGCGAATGAAGACAAAAGTGAAAAAGTGAAAGAATCATCTGTGCAGGATCATGATGCTTCCCATGACGAACCTACAGTGATCATGAATAATGAAGTGTCAGAAAAGGTGTGTATATACTGTCCTTTATTAGTGTACAGCGAAACCTGTAAATTACGGACACCTTGGGGACTGGCATCAACTGCATGTACTGTAAAATGTTTTTCCAACAATCTTGAAGAACCAACTGAGAATCCCCCTCCCATACGCCAGCATTCAGCTCTGTTCACTTAACAGTTTTGCAATCTAAATTCCCATTTCATTCCAAACCACTCTCACTTGAAGCAGAGTATAACTTCAGTAATGAGCTTCATTTCTCAGTTCTACTTACCAGCATTAAGGCAGTCACTGGACAAAAAGGGGGAAATGTGATGAGAGGTTGTGCGAGTATATTGAAGCTGCCAAAAGCAAGTCTTAGGATTGAGAACATTTTGGATGGAAAACAGAAAAGATCATGTGTAGGAGTGAAATTGCAGTTTTCCAGTTGAGCAATAAGTCTGCAGGAAGACTGACTGATAGCTGGGTTTCACAGGCCTGTCCATCACCCTATAGAGCAGCAAAGAGACCCGGGACAGCTCTCCACCTTCACTCCTCAAAGCCAAAGCTGCTCAAGGAGTGGACCCACCATCAGAAGCTCAGAGAAAGAAGACGATGGCAGGGTCAGGGGGAGAAGGGTTGCTAGAAGCTGCTAGAAGAGTGTATGGATGTGGCATTGGTGCAGGAAAGGACGGCATCTCTCGCTGTTCTCTACGCTATTCTTGGTTCTGGCGGCTGGTGAGGTCAGTGCGTGCAGGTCAGCGTGAGGCAGCAGTGGGTTTTGTGAAATAAATTACTTTTGTTGAATGGTGAGTTCTTTACCCAACATCCACAGCAGCAGAGAAACCGCTCTATCCCTGGGAAAGAGCCGTGCAAGCATTCAATCCTAGAGATAGAGCTGTTTCTCTGCTGCTATGGATGCTGGGTAAAGAGCACCCATTCCACAAAAGGAGCTTCTTTCACAAAATGGCTGCTGCATTGTGCTGACCATACAATGACCTCACGAAAGTGACGGGCCCAAGAAAATTTGGTGGCAGAAAGGAAACGAGCTGCAAGGAGAAGCACCAGTGATTCCGATTCGGTGAATGTTCCAGATGCAGAAGCTTTGCAACAAGCTCTGTCTCGTGTTTTAAGTTGTGAAAGGGTTTGGTGCATTGAAGGCTGTCTGTAGTTCATAATTTGAGAATGTTCATGATTTCACATGCTTCTTGCATGTTTTACCATGCAAGTTATTTGGATGTCTTGATAAGTATCCTTTTTTTGCAGGTCTATTTTTTTTGTGTGTTCGTTTCTACAGGTTTCACTGTATGTTGATTCATTAATTACATGTGGCCAATATTGGGAGAAATCCTCTTGCCAGTATTCTGTACCAGTAAGGTGTTAAAGCCATCTTCAAAACTGGGTGGTGTAGGGCTCAAAATGAAGGCAGCATCACCAGTAGCTGATAGAAGTAAATGACCTGTAAAAATGCAAGCTAAATATGCTTGCTATACCTGCATGGTGCATTAAATAGCAGTGTTGAATCCACTGGGCTATTCATGTTCCTGGTGTTGGTGAATTGCTTAACACTGATTTAGTGGACCATGTTTATCAGACAGCCTTGTAGGATTTCATTATACTGTCTGATATCAATGTTGAACTTTTCTTTTAAGGTTAGGTTAATTTTGTATGTGATCCTTAAAAGGATTATAGTGCACTATGATTATAACACTGTCCATCTGGCAGTGATGCCAATAGTGGCACCTACAGTAATGGACAAACTTGCCCAATTATTTTGACAGCAGGAGAGGGCTTGTGAGCTTTTAGTGGTCTGTTTTCTCATATCAGCAAAATTACTGTCTTTTGTTGACTTTGGCTCAGTGGCTATTTTTTTCCAGTCAGTACAGGCACAACGTCCGAAATCCGGAATCCTTGGGACTAAATCCGTTCCGGTTTTTATGTTATCTGGATTTTAGACAAGAAAATCAATAGTCTGAAATCCAGAATCATCGACTGAATCTGTGCCGGATTTTGAGCAGCCATTACTGTAGGTGCCACTATTGGCGTCACTGCAATTGTGGGTGGAGATTGGAGATAGTAAGGGGAAAAAGTCACTGGTGGGTGTAGTTTATAGGCCCCCAAATAATAACTTCACGGTGGGGCGGGCAATAATCAAGGGAATAATGGAGGCATGTGAAAAAGGAACGGCAGTAGTCATGGGGGATTTTAACCTACATATCGATTGGTCAACTCAAATCGCACGGGGTAGCCTGGAGGAGGAATTCATAGAATGCATACAGGATTGTTTCTTAGAACAGTATGTTACAGAACCTACAAGGGAGCAAGCTATCTTAGATCTGGTCCTGTGTAATGAGACAGGAAAAATAAACGATCTCCGAGTAAAAGATCCTCTCGGATTGAGTGATCACAGTATGGTTGAATTTGTAATACAGATTGAGGGTGAGGAAGTTGTGTCAGAAACGAGCGTACTATGCTTAAATAAAGGGGACTACAGGGGGATGAGGGCAGAGTTGGCTAAAGTAGACTGGAAACACAGACTAAACGGTGGCACAGTGGAGGACTTTTAAGGAGCTCTTTCATAGTGCGCAACAAAAATATATTCCAGTGAAAAAGAAGGGTGGTAAGAGAAGGGATAACCAGCCGTGGATAACCAAGGAAATAAAGGAGAGTATCAGATCAAAGACCAATGCGTATAAGGTGGCCAAGGTTAGTGGGAAACTAGAAGATTGGGAACATTTTAAACAACAGCAAAGAATGACTAAAAAAGCAATAAAGAAAGGAAAGATAGATTACGAAGGTAAACTTGCGCAAAACATAAAAACAGATAGTAAAAGCTTTTACAGATATATAAAACGGAAAAGAGTGACTAAAGTAAATGTTGGTCCCTTAGAAGATGGGAAGGGGGATTTAATAATGGGAAATGTGGAAATGGCTGAGACTTTAAACAATTATTTTGCTTCGGTCTTCACAGTGGAAGACACAAAAACCATGCCAAAAATTGCTGGTCATAGGAATGTGGGAAGGGAGGACCTTGAGACAATCACTATCACTAGGGGGGTAGTGCTGAACAGGCTAATGGGACTGAAGGTAGACAAGTCCCCTGGTCCTGATGAAATGCATCCCAGGGTATTAAAAGAGATGGCGGAAGTTATAGCAGATGCATTCGTTATAATCTACCAAAATTCTCTGGATTCTGGGGAGGTACCAGCGGATTGGAAAGCAGCTAATGTAACGCATCTGTTTAAAAAAGGGGGCAGACAAAAGGCAGGTAACTATAGGCCGGTTAGTTTAACATCTGTAGTGGGGAAAATGCTTGAAACTATAATTAAGGAAGAAATAGCGGGACATCTGGATAGGAATAGTGCAATCAAGCAGACGCAGCATGGATTCATGAAGGGGAAATCATGTTTAACTAATTTACTGGAATTCTTTGAGGATATAACGAGCATGGTGGATAGAGGTGTACCGATGGATGTGGTGTATTTAGATTTCCAAAAGGCATTCGATAAGGTGTCACACAAAAGGTTACTGCAGAAGATAGAGGTACGCGGAGTCAGAGGAAATGTATTAGCATGGATAGAGAATTGGCTGGCTAACAGAAAGCAGAGAGTAGGGATAAATGGGTCCTTTTCGGGTTGGAAATCGGTGGTGAGTAGTGTGCCACAGGGATCGGTGCTGGGACCACAACTGTTTACAATATACATAGATGACCTGGAAGAGGGGACAGAGTGTAGTGTAACAAAATTTGCAGATGACACAAAGATTAGTGGGAAAGTGGGTTGTGTAGAGGACACAGAGAGGCTGCAAAGAGATTTAGATAGGTTAAGCGAATGGGCTAAGGTTTGGCAGATGGAATACAATGTCGGAAAGTATGAGGTCATCCACCTTGGGGGAAAAAAACAGTAAAAGGGAATATTATTTGAATGGGGAGAAATTACAACATGCTGAGGTGCAGAGGGACCTGGGGGTCCTTGTGCATGAATCCCAAAAAGTTAGTTTTCAGGTGCAGCAGGTAATCAAGAAGGCGAATGGAATGTTGGCCTTCATTGCGAGAGGGATGGAGTACAAAAGCAGGGAGGTCCTGCTGCATAGGGTATTGGTGAGGCCGCACCTGGAGTACTGCATGCAGTTTTGGTCACCTTACTTAAGGAAGGATATACTGGCTTTGGAGGGGGTACAGAGACGATTCACTCGGCTGATTCCGGAGATGAGGGGGTTACCTTATGATGATAGATTGAGTAGACTGGGTCTTTACTCGTTGGAGTTCAGAAGGATGAGGGGTGATCTTATAGAAACATTTAAAATAATGAAAGCGATAGACAAGATAGAGGCGGAGAGGTTGTTTCCACTGGTTGGGGAGACTAGAACTAGGGGGCACAGCCTCAAAATATGGGGGAGCCAATTTAAAACCGAACTGAGAAGGAATTTCTTCTCCCAGAGGGTTGTGAATCTGTGGAATTCTCTGCCCAAGGAAGCAGTTGAGGCTAGCTCATTGAATGTATTCAAGTCACAGATAGATAGATTTTTAACCAATAAGGGAATTAAGGGTTACGGGGAGCGGGTGGGTAAGTGGAGCTGAGTCCACGGCCAGATCAGCCATGATCTTATTGAATGGCGGAGCAGGCTTGAGGGGCTAGATGGCCTACTCCTGTTCCTAATTCTTATGTTCTTATGTTCAGCAAGATCTGAAATCAGGCAAAATCCGGCGTGGATTCGGTCGAGGTTTACGGATTTCAGACTTGATTTTCTTGTCTGAAATCAGGAATCCTCGACTGAATCTGTGTCGGATTTTGGGTTTTGCCTCAAAAATGTCCGGTTTTCAGACAATAATTTCGGATTCGGGACGACTCCATCAGCTATGCGCAAAATGTCCGGTTTTTGCACAATTCTGGTTTTCAGAGTTTCGGATTCGGGACGTTGCACCTGTATAACATCTAACTGGTTTTACTTTTGTAGGATGTCAGCAGTGCACCGATGTCTGAAACAACAGAAGCTAATAAAGCCGCAGCTGAGGGGATATCAGCAAGTAAAGCACAAGATTCTGACACTGAATCAAGGTAATAGATTGCATTTTCTTACCTCTTCCGGCTTGTCTCAGTAGAGTGCACTATTCATTGGGCAGACAGACAGGTGATCTGCTCCCAGATTGTTTTCAGTGTTGCTGCATGATTGGTTGCTAAGTAGATTTGAGAGTGGCTTGTGATAACTTGCCTTCCGATTCTTCAATTCCTCACCATAGCATACTTTATAAAATGACCATGCGCCAACTGCTGAACTATTCTTGGCTGCTATGAGTAAATTAATTTAAGAGTGAACAATTGCAAAGGTTGATAAAGATAGAGATACTTTTTTTTTTAAAGAGTTCTTAATTTAGGACCATGGTCCGCAATGCTGAATCACCAAGGCTAGGAAGAGTATGAGCGGAGAGTTAAATGGTTTAAAGATGCCAAATTTGGATTTTAAATATTGATATTTGTTTCTGCTTCAGGTCTGTGGAGAAACCAGAGGAATCCAGAAGCAAACCAGGTCAATCAATAAGGAGCCGATTCCAGAAGCCCAAGCCAAACCTAGGAAGAGCAATTGTAAAGAAAGATGTGTCTACACATGAAAGAGAGGATGTTGCAATACAAGAGAAAAATATTGCCACTAAAGAGGTCACAGAGCCCAGTCCAAATATCCCCATTACTAAAGCAAGTGAAACTAGTGAGAAGACTGGATCTGATGCTTACTTTGCTGCAGAGGCGAGAACTATAGATACTATTATACAGAATAACACACCAATCCAGCAGCATGAAGTGCAGGGTCCATCAAGAGGAGCCAGTGAATCAATAGCCCCATTATCTCCGGTATATCTAGAGTCTCTCATCCCTGGTTTCATTTTGATGAATCTACACCGTACACTGTCTGGCTTTAATGTTCCTTCTATAATGGCACCTGAAACTAAATGCAGTAATCTAAATGTGGTCCAACTATTGCAGTCTCAAATTTATCATGTCCTCTTTGCTCTTGTAATCTATGCCCCTTTCCATAAACCCAAAATACTATTGGCCTTTTTATGGCTTTATCTAAACTTGCACTTTTAAGAGATTATGTCCCTACATACACTTCAGTGACTTTCCATTAAGTTTATATTCGCATTCCCTGTCTTCCTCCCAAAGGAAAATAGATTAAAGTATGGGCTGGTTGATGAGCAGTGGTAGACATTTAAGGAGATATTTCATAACTCTCAACAAAAATATATCCCAATGAGAAGGAAAATCTAAGATAAGGGATAACCATCCGTGGCTAACTAAGGAAATAAGGGATGGTATCAAATTGAAAACAAGGGCATATAATGTGGCCAAGACTAACGGGAGGCCAGAGGATTGGGAAACTTTTAAAAGCCAGCAAAGAACGACAAAAAAAATGATAGAGAGGGAAGATAGATTATGGAAGTAAACTAGCACGAAATATAAAAACAGATAGTAAGAGTTTCTACAGGTACATAAAAAGGAAAAGAGTGGCTAAAGTAAATGTTGGTCCCCTGGAGGATGAGACTGGGGAATTAATAATGGAGAACAGGGAAATGGCAGAGACGTTGAACCTATTGATATTTTGTATCGGTCTTCAATGTAGAAGACACTCAAAAAAATCCCAATAGTGGATAATCAAGGGGCTATCGGGAGGGAGGAACTTAATATAATCACTATCACTAATGAAGTAGTACTCAGTAAAATAATGGAACTAAAGGCGAACAAGTCCCCTGGACCTGATGGCTTACATTCTAGGGTCTTAAAAGAAGTGGCTGCAGAGATAGTGGAAGCATTGGTAGTAATCTACCAAAATTCTCTGGATTCTGGGGCGGTCCCAGCGGATTGGAAAACCGCAAATGTAACGCCCCTATTTAAAAAAGGAGGCAGACAAAAAGCAGGAAACTATAGACCAGTTAGCCTAATATCTGTCGTTGGGAAAATGCTGGAGTCCATTATTCAGGAAGCAGCAGTGAGACATTTGGAAAAGCATAATTCAATCAAGCAGAGTTTTATGAAAGGAAAATCATGTTTGACAAATTTGCTGGAGTTCTTTGAGGATGTAACGAGCAGGGTGGATGTGGTGTCTTTGGATTTCCAGAAGGCGTTCGATAAGGTGCAACATAAAAGGTTACTGCACAAGGTAAAAGTTCACAGGGCTGGGGGTAATAGATTAGCATGGATAGAGGATTGGCTAACTAACAAAAAACAGAGAGTCGGGATAAATGGGTCATTTTCCGGTTGGCAAACAGTAACTTGTGGGGTGCCGCAGGGATCGGTGCTGGGTCCTCAACTATTTACAAATCTATATTAATGACTTGGATGAAGGGACCGAGTGTAATGAAGCCAAGTTTGCTGATGATACAAAGATGGGTGGGAAAGCAAATTGTGAGTAAGACACAAAAAATCTGCAAAGGGATATAGACAGGCTAAGTGAGTGGGCAAAAATTTGGCAGATGGAGTATAATGTGGGAAAATGTGAGGTTATCCACTTTGGCAGAAAAAATAGAAAAGCAAATTATAATTTAAATGGAGAAAAATTGCAAAGAGGGACCTGGGGGTCCTTGTGCATGAAACACAAAAAGTTACTAATCAGGTACAGCAAATAATTGGTAAGGCAAATGGAATGTTGGCCTTTATTGCAAGGGGGATGGAGTATAAAAGCAGAGAAGTCCTGCTACAACTGTATAGGGTATTGGTGAGGCCACACCTCGAGTATTGCGTAAAGTTTTGGTCTCCGTATTTAAGGAGGGATATACTTGCATTGGAGGCTGTTCAGAGAAGGTTCACTCGGTTGATTCCAATGATGAGGGGGTTGACTTATGAAGATGGCTTGAGTAGGTTGGGTCTATACTCATTGGAGTTCAGAAGAATGAGAGGTGACCATATAGAAACATATAAGATAATGAGGGGGCTCGACAAGGTAGATGGAGAGAGGATATTTCCACTCATAAGGGAAACTAAAATTAGGGGACATAGTCTCCAAATAAGGGGCCGCCCATTTAAAACTGAGACGAGGAGGAATTTCTTCTGAGCATTGTAAATCTATGGAATTATCTGCCTGTGGAGGCTGGGTCATTGAATATATTTAAGGCGGAGATAGACAGATTTTTGAGCGATAAGGGAATAAAGGGTTATGGGGAGCGGGCAGGGAAGTGGAGCTGAGTCCATGATCAGATCAGCAATGATATTAAATGGTGGAGCAGGTTCGAGAGGCCAGGTGGCCTACTCCTGCTCCTATTTCTTATGTTCTTATGCAATACCTCACATTTCTTGGCATTAAATTTCATGTGCTATTTGTCTGCACATTTTGCAAACCAGCCTATGTCCTCCAGAAGTTTTCCATGCTGTTTGCCAAGTTTCTACTTTTGTGTTGCGAGAACATTTTAATATCGTGTTCACTGTACCCTTATCCAAATGATCTCTCATCATTTTAGTTTAACTTAAGTTGTCACAGATATTCCTGCTTGCCAATTAAGCACTCTTACAGAATCTATGTACTGTATCTCCTATTCCTATCCTGATGGCTGATCGCCGACTTCCCTTCCTTACTCACTTTCCCAGTTGGACGATCACCTGGAATATGCGGTCCAGGTACACTTCAGATTCCCATATGAGCCAGAGTGTCCTCAGCTGCTTCTCTAGCTCAGAAAGCTTTGAGGTCAAAGATCATCGGTTGGAGATGTATCCTGCATGTGTGGTGTTCTAAGACACTGGAAGCATGCAGGGTGTCCTACACTGCAGGTGTCACACAGTACAGGCTTCAATTATTTTTCTCCTCCTTCGTATTGTTTTCCCTTAAAAGTTTAAGGAAAATCAAACACTACAACTTAGTGGTTTAATCTCTCTTATAATTCGCCAACTGTACCTCAATGTTAAACTCCCTCTGAGGTGAACTCTACATTATCCTGCTGTATGTCACTGCTGCTGCTTAGAATAATCTCTCGCTGGTAAACTCAAATTTATGCTGCCTTAATTTACACAGCAGCCAATGGCCACTAGCACTTACATAATCAGTTAATTAAGCTATTGCCATCTTAGATCAGCTGTTTATACAGTTCCTCGTGTTCAACAGTTGAAATTAAATAGATTAAAGTCAAAATGCAATAAAATAAATAAATATTTTAATAATTCAGTTACTCCCACTGAGTCTCCTGTTTTATAGAGAATCTCTTTACTGTGTGTGGGACTAGATAATATATTATTCTCCTAGTAACATTCTTCTATTTATTAATGTGATTCCAAACATGTACATTTGTCTAACTGTAAAACCTTGTTTTGTGTTTTGGTTTTCAGTCAAAAACGCAATCTCCAGAGGCTGTCCTTGAGTCCTCTGATTCTGTGGAATCAGAGAGACAAAGTGTTACAGATTTGGATACTGAAATATCGAGAAGAGGCAGCTGGGATTCTAACAAAGTGCAGCGATCAGAAAGAATGCCTGAGTATGACAGTCGGGATGAACAAGAGGAGTTAAAGTTGGGTGCCATTCAGGAAAATATTATAAGCAAACCAACTAGGTATTGTGACAAAGGATCTTAGAATGTACTGTTTTAGTCAGTCTTGTATCATTTGAATATGCAAAGGAAAAGTTTGAATTTAAGGCCTCAGAGTGACCTAGGTCATTTATAGCCCTGCCTGTTGTATTTGGCCAATGAACGCCTTATTGCTCAATGGGCTGGATTTTGATCAGCTTTTCCACCGTGTTTTTCGGCGGTATTCCATTTTTTCGTTGAAAAACCACCCGGTGGTAATTTCATCGAAGTGTTCGGCCGGTGGTTTCGAAATACCGCTGGGGAGTGGACCGCCGGCATGCAACATTGAAAAAAACGCTTCCGCCCGAGTTTGGTGGTGGCGGTGATCCGTAGGGGGAAAAAAACGCTGAGAAGAAACCAGCCAGAGCAGCCCTTCGATCGGCGGTAGGTATGAAAACCTGCAAAAAAAGGTAAGTGAAAGTTTAAAAAATATTCTTTTGCAGCGATTCACTGGAAAAGGTCTTGTGAATGTTTTCTGATGTTTTTTTTTTGAAAAATGTTTTTTGTGTTTTGCCCCCTCCCTAGGCCCAATGCAGCCTTGGAGTAAATTTGACTAAATTTGACCAGGATCGCGTTTTCCGCCGAGAATCCACGTGGACCACCGATTTTTTAAATTTTCTGCTGTGTGGATTTTTTTCCCATTTTTTGATTAATTTTCCGCCGATCTTAATTCAATAATCATAGCGGTTTTTTGGATGGTAATCCGGTGGTGGTGGTTTTTGATCAAAATCCAGCCCAATGAATAAGCATATCATGTAATTTGTCATTGAGTCGTATAGATAAGAATGATGGGGCCAAGTTTCGGCCTGAGTTGCTCCTGATTTTTTGGAGCAACTGGTTTAGAACGGAGTATCTTAGAAATTTGAATTCTCGACATTTAGTTTGCTCCAGTTCTAGTCAGTTAGAACAGTTTCACTTTGGAACAGAATTTTTTTTTCAAAAGGGGGCGTGTCCGGCCACTTACACCTGTTTTCAAAGTTTAGGCAGTGAAAACTTACTCCAAACTAACTTAGAATGGAGTAAGTGAAGATTTTTGTACGTTCGAAAAAACCTTGTCTACACTTTAGAAAATCAGGCGTAGGTTACAAATTAGGCGTAGGGAATGGTGGGGTGGGTGAGGGGGGGGCTAGGGTTTAAAGGGAAGTTTACAAACATTAAACACTTCAGTTCTACAAATAAAGAGCCATCATCAATAATAAATGATAAATACATCAATAAATCAATCAAAAAAAATTTATTAAAAAAATATTTTTTAAAATCAATAAATAAAACATTTTCTACTTACCGACTGCAGCACCGGGAGTCCTCCAACAGCGTGCTGGGATGCCCCCCCCCCCCCCATTGTGTCTCTGTCAGTGTCTCTATCTCTCTGTCTGTCTGTATGTGTGTGTCTCTCACTCTCTGTCAGTGTCTGTGTTTCTGACAGCGAGGGGAGGGGAAGAAGGGGGGTGAGGAGAAGGGGGTGGGGGGGGAGGGAAAAGTGGGGTGGGTGGAGGGTGGAGTAGGAGGGGGATGGGGGAGGGGATAGGAGGGATGGGGATGGGGAGGGGGGGAGAGGAGGGGGGGAGATGGGAGAGAGGATGGAGGGAGGGAGGGAAGGAGGCTGAACGGCCGGGCCCAAGATTTCGGGCTGGATTTACAGGTAGGTGGCGTCGGGTGGGGTGGGGGGGGTGGGGTGGGGGGGGTGGGTGGGTGGGGTGGGGGGTGGGGGTGGGGTGGGGGGGCGGGGGTGGTCGCGGAGGTCCGGGGGGGGGCAGGGAAGAGAGAGAGTCGCGGGGGGGGGGGGGGGGGCGGCGCGGAGGTCGGGTCGCCGGGGGGGAAGCAGAGGTCGGGTCCGGTCGGGTAGGAGGAGCCTTATGCACGCAGCCCCAGTGAGGCCATTCGGCCAGGGCTAGGGGCTGCGTGCTTCGGGCCCCTCCCACACAGTTTTGGGCGCCTGGAGCTACTGCACATGCACGCCCATTGTAGCGCGCATGTGCAGAGGTCCCGGCACTGTTTTCAGCGCAGGGACCTGGCTCCGCCCCCTACAGCTCGTGCTGCGCCGCGCCCGGCTCCAGAGGACCTGCAGGGAGCCGGAGAATAGGTAAGTTTTTTTTTAGGCGCACTTTGTGGCGCGAAAAACGGGCGTCCGGCGCGGCCCGAAACTTGGGCCCGATGTCTGGTTCAGTTCCTGGTTTGAGCTTATTTAGCTGGAATGGCAGTGGGAATGCTACCATTGGCCTTCGAGCCCCTAAAAATATGTCCATTGCCCATGTCTGGAAGTGTTAAACTCATGTGGGAGAAAGCCATTTGAGCACAAGATCTGGCTTGGTGATGGTGCCTCTATGGTAGAATAGCACATTGACATGAAAACTGGCTACTTGACTGAGGTGCAAGAGTGTTCCTATCATTTGTGATGCAGTCCCTCATCAAAGAAAGAAGAGAATATCGTTCGTACACCATTCTCGTAGTGGCTTCCTCCTTGAGCACAGAAGGTTTATTCAATTATACTGCTTGGTTGCTATAAAGGGAAACTAACATTTTGGTGAATACATGCAGTAACGAATGTCATCTTCAGTCACATTGTTCAAAGCACAGCATAAATGGAATTAGAATGTATTAAGCAAAATGAGTTAGTGAAAGAGTAAATTAAAATATCACACTGTCCCTGGCCTGAAACTAGTTTTGTTTGATCTCATCAGTTAATTGATGGTATTAAAATATTTCTTGGATACTGTTACTCAAAACAATAAAGTAAACTGTTTCTTTTATAGGTCTGGAAGACAGCCCAAACCTACAGCATTTTATAAATCTCCAGCAGAACAGAAACCATCAACTACTACTACGTTATTATCCGAGGGAGAAAATGAGGGCAAGGGCAGGACTAGATCTGTACGCTCGCAAAAAGCTAAACCCAAAACCAGCAAAGGCTTGGGTAAGAAGGAGACACAAACTAAGAGTTCTGGGAAAGGTCAAGGAACAACAAAGAATACACTTGTGACCTTGAGAGCATCCCAGGAAGATGATGATGATGATGATGATGATGAACCTGAAGTAGAAGAAGAGGATGACATCTATTCCATCAATCCTGAGGAGGTCAACAAAGCACCGGCTTTTGTGCCAATCAGTCTACGGTCTCCTGAACCTGTTCAAACCCAAGTGGAGGAAACCATGGAAGAGGTACAGCACTAACTACTTGAACATCTGCTGTTTGACACATCCGGATAACTATGCCTTAGTCTAAGTGTTGAGATTCTCATGTTTATTTTAATTTTAAATAAATATTATGGTTATTGTGCAGTTAAAAATAGTTGATTAGTAAATATGTGTGTTTTCGGTGTATCGATCAGCTCTTGATAACCCACCATGTTTGCCACCTGTTTCTGTTGTTTCAGTAGTAATGTTTTTGACTGTCTTTTCTTAAATTCTAGTCCAAACTTTTTATTTATGCTTGTTACAGATTAATATGTTTTTTTTCCTTACACAAGCAAGTTCTGTTGTGGTCAAGTTCATTTCACAAGAAACTACTGATAGCTGACAACTTGTTCCAAAATGTGTAGGTAACTTAATTTTATAGGCACTTACATAAGAACATAAGAAATAGGTGCAAGAGTAGGCCGTTTGGCCCCTCGAGCCTGCTCTGCCATTCAATAAGACCATGGCTGATCTGATCCTGACCTCAACTCCGCTTCCCTGCCCGCTCCCCATAACCCTTTATTCGCTTATCTTTCAAAAATCTGTCTATCTCCATCTTAAGTATATTCATGACTCTGAGGCAGAGAACTTGTGAATTGAAATGACTGTCCATGTTCAGTGCATATTATCTACTAATTGAGAGTTTTAAAATTGCTATGAAATGTGTCTTTCTCTTTCTCCAACCCCCCCCCCCATATAGATCTTACCATTTCATGTAGCTCTTGTGGCTGAGTGGGTGTATGATTGAGCTGTTCCCGAAGTTCAGCCAATACCGCTTTCTAGCCATGAGCCTCAAAACAGCAGCCTAACTGTTCCACCCCTTTCGATCTTGAAGGGATGCCCAAGTTCTTCATGGATGCTTCCACGCAACTGCATGATTGATATTGGGGCTTAGCAGAGTTGGAGGACATCAAACTGTGTAGTTTTAATCAAAGCTCATTGGTGCTACAATATACTGCATATCTTTTGTCAAGAATTGAAAAACTATGTTTACTTACAAGTTAATGTATGTCATGTGAACATTTTGTTTCCAAAGGTCCCTTTACTCCTTGTGCCGTGGCTCTCATTGACTTGTGTTGTGTTTCTGATTCACTGGTTTTACCAAGGTTTTTTTACTGCAATAGCTGTTGCTTTATTTATTTAATTCTATGCATAAATTTAATTTTTATGTCAAGCTGATAATTAGAATTTCTCTCAATTTTTATCTGCTGACGTTGTGTGATGACCAAAGTTCTTTGTTGAAGTAACTGGGTTCTGATGAATATTATTTCCATAGAACCATAGAGATTTACTGCACAGAAGGAGGCTATTTGCCTATTATGTCTATACCAGCTGTTGACTAGAGCAATCCATAACTAGCTCTCTCCCCAGAGCCCTGTATCTTCCTCTGGTTCAAACACCCGAACATACAAACTTGAGAGGCAGGAAAAGATCATCAATAGCCCCAGTTTCTCATCTCTCCTCATAACTCTAGTTTCTCATTCCTGGCCATCTTGGTGAATCTATTCTGTACGCTCTCTATGGTTTTAATGTCCTCTCTATAATGGTGTACCCAAAACTGCACCTAGTGCTCTTAACTGTGGCTCTACAAATTCATCATTACCTCTTCACTTCTTTCCATCTTACAGTAACATTTGTCACCACACAGTTAAGTGAATAAATACATGGATCTGCTTGGCCTGGGCTTCTGATGCAATAATTACATTCTAAATTATTATTGCCCGGTACACACAGTCAACAAGATTTTGTTGAATGCCTATGAGATAATTGTAATTTAACTTGAATCTGAGAGGGAAGAAGTATTTTTAGATATGTGTATAAGTTTTAGTTTGTAAGGGCTAGAATTTCCAAACAATCCGCCAGCGCCGGATTGCCGCCCAAAATATTACTAAGATTCCCAAAATTATAGCCAGCGAAAATTTTTTTAAAAAAAGAGAAAAAATCCGGCCAGTGAAATAATGGAATCTTGGACCGATTGGGTGGTTCTTAAAAAAAAAAAGGCGATAATTACTTAAATTACTAAAAATTTACACCGAGGCTGCAGGTTGGCCTAGGAGAAAAACACAAAAAATATTTTTTCAAAAAACATAAAATAAAAAATCAGAAAAACATTCTCAGGACCCTTTTCACTTAAATCACTGCAAGAGAATTATAAAATAATTAGTAAAAAACCAATTACTTTTTTTTTGCAGGGCTACTTACTTTGATTATCGTGGCCGTTTTTTTTTCAACTTATCTACGGGTCACCACTGAGCCAAAAGTCGGGCAATGGCGGTCTATGGACGGTGCATGCCGGTGGTCTGCTCCCCAGCGGTACTTTGAAACTGCCAGCAGAACTCAGCTGTGGAAAATTTCGCCAACCCGGTTCTCGCCCAAAATGGCCAATACCGCTGAGAAACCAGGCAGTGAAGCAATGGAAATTCTAGCCCTAAGTCTATAATTACACATGTTAAACTTGCTTTTTTTCCTGTTCTGTCCTGCTTTTAAAATTTCCTTTCTTTCTCCCCCACCCCCCCCTTCCTAATCTTGGCTTGGGAAAGCACCATGCCCTTCATTTCAAGCTATCCTCTGTTGGTACTGCTGAAAGTGGGAACTTGCCATATGGAACGATGGCCATGAGTTCACATCTTACCGCTCTAAGCACCATCACATTGGTGCATGAGTTCCCTAAGAATTGCTTGACTTCTTTGCAATTATGCAGGAAGTTTTTACTCTTTTAACTAAAATAATTCATGGAATTAAACATTTATTTTTATAATTTGATTTTGTTTTATTGGTTCACTTATTTTTAATCACCATATAATTTTGCATTCTGTTTTTCCCACAAATCTGCATTCCTTGATGGCAGTGAGTTGATATTCAAAGAAAGCTGAGACTAAAATGGATGGTGTTGTACACTGGACTAAAACTTGACTCTGAACGAGTAATGCAGCTTTAAAAATGTGTTTTGTTTGGAAAGTTTTTTTATACCTTATCACTCCCATTTATCACACACAGCTTGAAATAGCAGTTAATGTCTCAGACAAGAACTATGATAGTGAAACTGAACAGTCACTCTCTGAGTTACCTGATAAAAGTGACCCCAGTCAGTCATGCACCTTAGTTCCAGAAGAAGATTACCACCTAACAACTGCTGATCAGATCGAACTTTTTGTTGTAAGTTGTTAAGTCTGTTGTTTCCACAACTGTTTGCATCAGGACCTTTTATTATAATTTAAAAAAAATAGAATAAAGAGTTGAGATTTAAATAATATAAGAGTATCTTTGCCAACTGTGGTCTTGACTAAATAATTCATAGGAAAGCAAAATAAAACTTGATTTAGAACATTGATTATTGAATGTCGGGATAATCAGTACTGTATTTTGATGTTTAGTGTGTTCCATATTTTTGTTAAAATTGAAGGCACAAATGCATATATGTGGTTAAAGTTTGATGTTTTAGAAATCTTCAAGATATGTATATAAATGTTAGTTGGTGAATATTGGTGTATTGACAATTTAAAATTATATTTGTCTATATTGGCCCTAATGGCATTAGTTACATTCTGCACTATGCACAAATGTAATCTATCTTACAGTCTACACTGTAAAAATCAGGTACTTTACAACTCCATGGGCTAGAAATTCAGTTTTTGGTGATAGCGTTTTTTTTGCCGTCATTTTATGGAAAAAATACCACTAAAAACGTCTCCATTTTTTAAGGGGGTAAAATTGGCAAAAGAATGTGCCCGACGGTAAAAATTAGCATTGCATGAGGATTTGCGGTATAAATCGTGGTCCTCACCAACTTTATCCCGAGGCCTATCACCGCCAAAAATACAGGTCCTGGGAGAGAAGAAAACACCCCAAAAATTATAAAAATAAAAAAAAATCAGAAAACATTCACTATACACTTAACTAATGAATCGCTGAAAAAGAATTAAAAAATAAAAACTTCAACTTACCTTTTTTGTGGGTCTTCATACCTACCGCTGTTTCTGGGGCTTCAATGCAGGCTTTTCTCAGGCTTTTTTTTTTCACCCTGAGCACGGGTTTGCCGAACGGCCAATTTTAAGCGGTGTGTTTTTTTTTGGCGTTGCACGTCGTCGCTCCGCTTTGTGGCGATATTTCAACACCGCCATTCGTTAACTTTGGTCAATTTAGGTGAGTACCTTATACCGGCAAAAAAAGGCGAAATATCGTCGAAAAAATGTCCGCAAGGCTGGCCAATTTCTCCCCCATAATATAGTTACCTGATCAATTACTTTATGTTGAATTGATCTTTTAAAATTAATGTTTATTTACCAGAGCAATGAACGTTGACATTTATCTGTTTACAGGAAGTTATTGAAATTTCAAGTGAAGATACAGTTCAAGGTAAGAAAAGTACTGACTGATTTTGAGCATTGTTTTTTCCAACATATATTATATAATGTCATAAAGATATCCAGGCATTCCTGAGTCATTACTTAAATAAAATACGGTAGAGCAGTTGAATTCACATCAGTAGCACAGATATTGAACTCTTAATTGACCTGCTTAAAATAAAATTGAGAATCCCCTCTGGTACATCTAACTCGTGCCATTATAACCAAATCTCTGAACATATAAATCTGTTTCTATCCTTTGTCTATTTAATATTGGAATTCGTAACCCATTTCAAACTCGATCTGTGCTTCATATTTTTTGCCCTCTAGCTGCCCACATCTACTTTCTCTGCTTGAAAGTATCCTACACCATCTGCCGTTGTGGCCTGCTCCGAAACCACCACCAGGACTGATGTTGGTTAGCTACTAGGGTGCTGCTATTGTAGTAGTGATGTTCATGAATCTATGTTAAGAATGTTCGTGCATTCATCTACAGTACAAGATTATTGTCCATTCTCTGTTCTGGCGCTTCAGTATCAGGTGACTGTTGACCTCAGCAAGCTGCCTCATTCAACAACTGACCTTGTACCATGGCCAAAATGTTGACAACAGAATAGTTATGGACGAGGGTGAGGTAGTCTATATATTAACTATCCTTTACAATAGTTAAGACCATAACCTCGCCAAACAATGATATCTGTTCTGAGGAGAATAATCTTTAAAGCACTTGGTTCTGAGGCTGGGGATTGAACTTTTTTTTTGTTTTTTTTCCTCAGTTTTTTTTCCCCTTTTAAATTAAACCAAAAATAAAACTTCCTAATTCACTCTGTCCTGGTTACTTCTGTTCACTTGTTGCAAAAATAATACTTCTCTGGTTTATACAATGTCCACACTACTGTAAACAGTGTAATTGATGAAATAAAGTTGCGCTGGAGGTGAGAGTACAAGTAGTACAGAAGTTGCAGTGACTGTAGTTGTAATTGAAAAGCTTTCATTTAATTTACTGTGTTGATACTCAGGAGAAGGGTCAAGGTGAGATGGAATTTCTAAGTTTCTGTGTGGATTTGAACACTGATCACCATTGTGCGCGGCGGGGGTGGGGATGCGGGTGCTACTGTATGTCTCACCATTCACTGCAACTCACTAAACCACTTCCAAAAGTGCGCACACATCTGTCCAAGAAGTGTTGAAAATAAAGATTTTTATGTTTGACACCACATGAACAGAAATATTACATGAACATTGGATAAACTACCCAAGTGGCTACCCTTGTGTGTTAGTTGGTATGATTGCACTAGGATGAGGGTGAGTATGAGGGGTGGCTAGTGAAATGGGGATGTGATAATGCAGAGAGAGAGGGATGGGTGGACAGGTGCAAGATATGTTGGTGTGAGTAAGGATGTGCAGGAGTAGGGTTGGGAAGGCAGAGTGATGGGAATGTGATGAGAGGCACAACAGGATGATGTTGAGTGTGACTTTGTACTAACGTTTCCTACACTAATAAGATCATTGAAATGTTTAAGGCACTGCACCAAGGTTCTCCTGAACAGATCCCTGCTTGTGGCCTCCTCTGCAATCTACAACCAGGCTGTTTTGGTCTCCTGGGGAGTTCTCTTCCGCCCATCGGAAGGGAAGAGCACCTCCCTGTGTGCTCGGACTCCCTTCATAAGCATATGGAGGATGTCATGGGGAAGCCGGGGTGCAGCCCTCTGCCTTTGTGCAGTCATTGGCAGTGTTTGCAGCACTCCACTGCTGTAATACATTGACGGCACTATGTTAGATTAATCGTCAAATCTAACGTGGCTATGGTCCCTTTTAAAGATCCCGGCTGAAAACGTGTCCTGATTGACGTCACTAGACCTGCTCCATTTAATTGGGCCGGGTAACGTTCTGGACGGGCTTAATAGGCCTTATTAACGTAAGTTCATTTTCAGCAGCGGGATGGAGCTAGCATCAGGGTTGCGACCCGCCATGCCGACCGCAACGGACCCGCTGATGTAGGTGAAATTCTGGCCAATGTTGCTACACAGAACAAACAGCAGTTCTTTGCCTATAGCTATGTTAATTTTAAACCTCTATGTTGCCCCTTTAGAAGAGGACCACTGCAATGCAGAGCCTGGTGATGGTTTACAGGATGCTGCATACACAAATGTAAGCTGTGTAGATCAGAAGAACTTTGAGCAAGAATCTGTCCTTCGCAGTGATCCTTCATCCTTGCAGATGGTAGTGTGTGATACTGTGCCCAATGTGAGTGATGTGCACACTGAATCTAGCAGACTTGATGAGCAGAGTGTTCCAACAAAGAAGGATCTCCAGGATGGGCTGGACTTACAAGAACCGTCCCATCCAAAAGAAGATTCTAGCAATGCTAGCTTTAGGTAAGGTCTCTAATATTGTACTAGCGAAGGATAAATTACTTGTTCCATAAATTGTTCAGTGCTTTTCATATACTCCAATCTATAAATGAGTGATATAAAAAGATTTAATATACTGCCATGTCAGTACCTCATTCTTGATTTAATAGTGAATCTGAAATGATGTAACCTATCTTGTGCTGTTCCGAAGTTTCTAATGTACCTTCCTACAGACTCTTCTTCTGTTGTTATTCTCGCTGTCTTCCATCTATTTCTGCAGTAACCTATTCTTTCCCAGGACTTCAATTGTTGAACTCCTATTTCCATCACTCTTTCCGTTCTTCTCCAATCTACAAGCTTTTAGAACCCAAGCTGGGCATCACATAATCACAACTTATTGATTTACCTTATCCTTTCTCCTGTTTTGCAACCTTGTTGATGTTCTGGGGTTTTGGCCTTACCCATCACTTAGATTTCTCAGTGCAGGGAAATTGTGCAAAAATAGTTTTAGGTGATAACTTGAAATGTATTTTCATCTGAGATGATACTAAAAGGAATCCATTTCTTTCATATTAGTAGCTCTTCAGTCATTGAAGAGCCTGATGGTTCACAGGCAAACAGAGCCATGAGAAGATGCAGGTTTCTAAAACCAAAACCCAACCTCGGTAAAACCACTACCAGAAGCCATGCGAAAAAGTCTTGTTCAATTGCAGAGAGTAGAGAAATGCAGAGCTCTGTAGAACCATCTGGAACAATATTGCAGAAGGCAAACCATGGTAAGCAAAATGTACTGAGCATACATTGATTAAAGAAACCGTTTCTTTAAAATAAAAAAAATAGTTCTTTATATTAAAGTTAACTAGAAACGTGATAGTCTGGGGCATCATTGGTCCTTTGCAGCCGATGGTGTTTACGATTGCATCTGTACATGTGTGTGTGGGTGAATTTGGTGAAGTGTAAATTAACATTTAAAAACATGTGTTGCGGAGTGACTGACTGACTGCATTGATAAATTATCTTTCAAGTACAAGGTGTATTCCTGATACTGTTGTTAGCAAGTTTTCTTTAAGTGAGTGTTATTTGCTTATAATTGTAGATTTTATTTGTGATGCAAAGCAATTCACTAAGGAAATTAAAACTTGAAATGATTGGTTTTAAATTTAGAAGTAACTGATGCATTGCATTTTCCAAGTCCTTGCAGCAATGATAAACTCAGTGCTTTAAGTACATAATTTTTACTGCTGGTAAATAACGCTTTATAATACTGCTGGCCCTATTTTTAGTGTAGAAAATGTTGGTACAGGGAAAAGATAACGTTGGTGATTTTGTTTGTAGGTAATAAAACAGAGATGAATCTTGATGACTCCTTGCAGCTTCACCTGGTCACAGCAGGAGGTGATAAACAAAACATAACCATGGAGCAGGTTCCAGCTGAACAACCAAATGATAAGGTATCAATACCTGATGAACAAGACAAATATGTGGGAAATAAAGAGCAAATGAGTAGGACTGAGCATCTGGATGTTGGGACTGAGCATCTGGATGAAAGGTAAAGGAGGATAATCTTGTAACAGTTATTTAGTTGTGTTGTTTTGGCACCTGTTTCAGGGCAGAATACTACAAATCTGAAATAGAATGTATTGCAGTTGGAAACAAATGCATATTGGCCCTGAAATAATGGCCCCTCCGGGTGTGTACGATGTGCGCACCCGCCTGATGAGGTCCTGCAAGTGCCGGTTTTTGGCACGCGATGTGCATGCGGCGAGAACCGGCACTTGTGAACTGTCAAAATGTCTTTTGACAGTTCCAATGCAACCCCGGGAGAAGGACATTCGTAGGCAGAGATTTGGGCTATTTGCCCATCTCCTTCCCAGCGAAGGCCCTTCAAAATCTTATGCCTGGTAAAAGCAGGCATATGGCCTGCTTTTACCAGCGTAAGAGTTTTAAAAGATAGAAAAATTAAATGTTCTCAATAATTTTTATATTTAAAAACCCTGTTCATTTAAGGTTTTTTTTATTTTTACCCCTATTAAAACATAGTAAAAAAAAAAAATCTTTTTTTGTTTAAAACATTTAATTAAATTCAATATCAATTAATTTTAAATATGCAAAGTGTTTTTCTTATTTTAAATGTTTGTGTTTTTGGGCTATCCTCATTCATAGAAATAGTGATTTCCATACAAACGGAGATTAGCATTACTGTGAAAGGGGTTTACACCATTTTAATTGGTCGGTCCGGCCCACGTGATCCCAGGCTGCAAATGCGCTAATGGAATACGTGGGCCCCTACGCTGGACTGTGAATGGAGGCTTCGGAGCGCAAGTCTACGTTCCTCCGAGACTACCAGGTACTTTTGTTAAAAAAAATTCGGTCGGAGGCATCCGCCCGCAGGAAACCTCCCATCGCAATTTCTGGGCCGTAGATAGTCTTGGTTGTTCGTACTGATGTCAAACTTTTCTTCAGATTGTCTCCAGCACATGATCAACTACAGACAACAAATCAAAGTCAGGAAGCACAAGCGGGACTTTCCTCGGGTGCATGCTTCACGCAATCTACATTTACCCCATGTCAGACCACTGATGCAGGGCTGCCTGTAGAGGCTCCAGAAACAACTGCAGAAGTTACATATTTTGGTTACTCCCAAAAGGTAAGCAATATTATGTTTTGCAAAATAAACTTTTGATCCATTTGAAAATCAGTTTTGCTAATCATTACAGTAGGTTAAAAACAGTGACCATTGTTATACTTGCTATCTTATAAATCACGCTATGTTGTAAAAAGGAAACTTTTGTACATTTTTTAAAAATTGCGAAGAGGTTGCTCACCTCAGTCCTCTGGAAAAAAGTTTAAGCCCAGTGTTTGGACGAATGAATGAAGATTGGTGACCTATGTGAAGATTAAAAGTCTGCCACTGCTTGGTGAAGTTAGAAGTGAGAAAAGTTTAGGAAACGACATCTAGTTTCCAATGGAGAGGAACCTGCAGTGTGACACTGTCAGCACTTCAATGCAAATTGAAAAAGTTTGTGTTGACCTGATGAAAAATAGAACCCTCATTGTAGATCTTTGTTTTTGTGCTGAGCAACAATGACAGGATATTGCTTAGATTATCCAGCTTTCCATCACCACTTGGTTAAGTTGTCAAAAAAAAGAAGAAATATATTTTGTTGTCTACAGTTAACATGTACCATGAAAAGTTACAAAAGTAAACTCTTTCATTTGGTCGGAAACTTGCATGAAAATCTGACTCTTACAGATTGATGTCATAGAAGCTCAAAATGTGGAACACCAGGAGACGTTGAACACACCTGAAGAAAACTTGGGTAAGTTTGATGGAAGTTTTAAAAAAGTGATTTCCCTTTCCCACCCTAGTAAGTTTACTGTTAGTTCCATATTTAAGTACAAATATTTAACTGGGGGTGAGTTGCAAGCAATATTGGTTTTAAAAAAAACATTCTTGGGATGTGGGTGTTGCTGGCAAGGCTGGTATTTATTGTCCATCACTAGTTACCCTGACAAGGAGGTGGACGGATGCTTTCTTGAACTGCTGCGGTCAGTGTTTGTCACGGTTTATTACAACTGAGTGGCTTGCTAGGCCACTTCAGAGGGAAGTTAAGAGTCAGCCATGTTGGTGTGGAACTGGAGTCACCAACGGGATTTAGCTCCTGAACTTGCGGTATATTTCAAAGGCGGTATGAGAGTATGCCGTCATACCCACCGCAAAATCTGGGCCGTTAGTCATTCTGAATGGATGAACTGAGTGGCATTCCTCGTCCGTAATTATTTTGTATTCTGTTTTGTCTTTTCTTCCTGCTAATTTAGGAGTAATTTTACGAAACCATGCTCCAAGCATGGAGCTTCACTCATTGGGAGCACATACTGGGAATTTAGATTCCATGATTTTCTCCTTAATGTGTTTTAGATGGCATGTGCTGATGACATCATTAGAGTACTGGTTTGAAGCACTTACTGACCCAGACTTTATGAAGAAGATGAATTAATATATTAATAAATGTGTTACTCACTGAAGCTTTAGAAATGTTGTTAATTCGCTCAATTTTAGGCCCAGTAATCATTCCAAGCTTGTCCCTAGCTGTCCTCCATGTTTAATATTAAAATTGTTCAGCAATCGAAACAGGAAAAAATAGTAAGGGTCTGATGGATGAACTAATTTGTGCAATTTGGTAGATAATTGTCTTGTATTAAGTCTTAGGCAGCCTATGTTTTCAAACAGATACTCATGGTGATCCTTAAGTGATTCAGAATGGCGAACAGTGAGATTTTATTATTTTCTCTGTGGATCAAGCTTGGATGGAACGACAGCTGTGTAGCTTTGTGACTGTACCTCACTCTGCCAGTAATGTGTGTCTTGTGACCCCTTTTGAAAAACTGTAAATAGGCCAATTCTAAATGACTGCATGGCTTCAGTTGTGTTTCACTTTGAATTTAAATCCTCTGTGGTTATGTTTGTGCTTTTGTTTTAGAGCATGTTATGGCGATTGGAAGCCCGAAAGAAGAGACATTCATATTAACCTTAGTTGAGATCCCAGCCTCCTCCTTAACAGAGTACAATGCATCTTCTGCTTCCTTCATCCCTGTTTCAGAAGACACCTTGATAGCTGCTGAGCCAGTTCTATCAGTGGGAAGTGTTGAAGTTGCGAAGCCTGCGAAGTAAGTCCTATATTTTCAGGATGTTCAATTTGAGACCTAACTTGAACTTACAGTAGAATTGAATTTGAAGTGAAGTAACACTGAGGACAAAATTATTTAAATACAGTACACACAAAAATCATAAAATGTGGGGCATTTCTGTAAAAGATAATCAGTAGATACTTATGGGATAGTAGTGTGAGAATGAGCCGGATTAATCACCCTATGATCTAATGTAACCCCTCCCTGTATCGATGCTCCCACCCTCTGCTCAGCTCCTTCTTTAATGAACAAGATGAAATATATAAAACTCACAATATGGGTCTTGAGACCAGAACAATAGCTATCTTTACTTGGTTTCACAGTTTAAAAAAAATAGTTTAATCACAGAACTTGTGTCACAATATCCCAGGGACTAGTTACAGTATTTGTTCAATTATCTGATTTAAAGTGAATAAAATACATATCTTTGTTTCTAGATAGATTAAAGGAATAGTATGCTTATACCAACACTGAAGATGACTTTGGTTAGAGACATTCTTTAGATTCAATACACTATCATTATTAATTGAAGAAGGTGCAGCTTAGAACTGGGGTGTATATATGTGGCTATACTCCCTGGCCATCTCACTCACAAAGACTATACAACTCTACTTTACTTCCACTTTACATTCCTGTTTGTTGGTTTGTCATGTTTGAATTTCTTGAATTTCGGGATTTGGAAAAGACTGTTTTTGTTTTTGGTGCTGTTGCCTCCTTAGTGGTTAAGTCCCAAAATTGAATACCAAGATCTGTCTGTATCAGCAGCAAAGATCAGTGTAAATTAATGTGAGTATTCATTATTATTATATGTGGCCCATGGTGTTCCATGTGCACCCTTGTAGCCCCCAAAGACTGGAATACTTGGACTCTCCTAGGTAAGAACACTGCTCTCTTACCTCTGGTGTTGGGGTTTACGTCTAGCTGAGACTGATGGGATGAAAGCTTCTTCGCCATCTCGGCTGTCTATATCCTATGTGAAATGAGTTTGGGCAATCTCAACCTTGTTCCAATTGTGCATGGGGCCATTGAAGAATACTATCCATATATATGTTCTATATAGTGCTAGAGGGAGAATGCAGGGGAATGGGATTGGTTTGGGATTGCTCTTGGAAAGAGCTCATACAGGTATAGTGAATTTGACTTCCATCTGCACTGTAAATATCTTTGGTTCTAAATCTGCAGACCCTTTAGTGTGGGCATAGGGTTGTCTGTCTGGTATGGGAAGTGGAAAACTTCACACTAGTTCAATACGTGCCACTCTCTGATGTTAGAGCTAAGGTGCATCTTGTGTCAGAGCAGTGGAGCTTTACTTTACACCTGCTGGTACTATACCTGAGCTGCATGTGCTTCATGCTGGTCCCTGACGGTAAGAGTAGGAAATGTTCCATTCTTCAGCATTAATATTTCCTACCTTGAGAAGCACAAACAGTTCACCAAAGATACATATTTAAATAACTAGATCTTATTTTAATTATTATGCTCCTGCATGCAGCTCTGAACCATCAACGGGGGCACCCACTGTGTCTGAATCAGTGTCACTTATAAAAAGTGTACAACAACAATGGAGCTTAAATAAGTCAATGTCGAATATTGGACAAATGGATAGAAAAAGGAAAGCTCACAGTTTGAATGATAATCAAGATTCTTCTGCTGCAAAGAAGAGTCCAACAATTACATCAACTGATGAGGGATCCAGAGAAAATGTTCTACAAACTGAAGAAATTACTCAGTCAAATTTAGCTACCTGTACTTCACTTGAGGTAGGTCTTTATTTCTATTGTTTTATATTTTGACACTGAAGATTTGCACGGTAGACTTGATCTACACTGTAGTTCATTGAAGCAATGTGTAAAGTACCTGGCCAAATTTATTCCAGCATGCTTTTTACTTGATTAGTTATTTTCCTTCTTACGTCTGTCCAGACTTGTGCCTCTGCTGCTGTGAGTGTGTGTAATTGGCCTCATCCCATACACCTACTTCTATGAGTCACCACCCAAGTTGAATTACCTTGTCCAATTGGGCTCCTCCGCCTCCCCCACTGTTTGGGAGATACCACAGCCTCTGCTCAGCACCAGCCCTGCCCCTAGTTTGGTGTACCAGAGATCAGGGGATTGAGCTGTGTAGGGAATTAAATGTGTTTCATTCTTTGGCACTTACAGTTAATGCTTCAGTGCTCAGCATTACAACTCTAACGCCCCAGCAATTTTAACTTGAGCAATAAGAGTCCAATTAATTAGAGTTTCTTCTTCCACAGTAATAACATTCCAAGAAGGGACTATCCACTTGAGCACTGGTAAAGGAGAACGATTACTCTAGTGGAAAGTTCCAGATTCTTTAACCCACACTATACCTGATCTGCTGCTAGGCATGACGAAGAAAAGTTATGATTCTCCAGTGCTATTTTGCGATGACTTAATGAGCACGAAATAACAAGTTCATTTCAACAAGTTGCCAAATGCTACAACACATGTCAGTTGCATAATATGAATCTTGTGTCCCAAACAGCTCCTATCATTGAGTACTGTAATTCTTCTATGTTGTCTTTTGCACAGGACTGTCCAGCAACTTTAACAACTAGTATATTAAGTAATTATGGTAAGTGCATTTTTTCATAATGGCAGTATTTCTGAATGCTCATCAGGAATAGTAATAATTTCCATGTTTTTATTTCTCCCTCCTGTTTTTAGAAAATGGCAGGGGGAGGGATTATGTTATGGCTGACTCTATGTCTGTGAATACTCACCTTTCTTCTCAATATCCTCAAATACTTTCATGAGATTTTGACTAGATTCCATTTCTTTAAAAAAAAAACTTCTTGAATAATTTGGAAAATGTTTGAACCATCTTATAATTTGTGCACCTGTTAAGATTAATGGAAAGGAAATTAGGTGGATTCTATTAAGAATGTGGGATGCTCGCCACACAGTTTTCTTCTGCACTGCACCCAATTGATATTTTACATCAAGGTGCTAAATCAGAAACTTTACATTCAGGCAAAATCTACCCCAAGTTTCACCGAAGTAATAAATTTATATTTCAAATTTCCATCAAACTTGTCAAAGGGTTCCTCTCACCATCCTCTGGATTTAATTTGGGAGATGGGTGAGAAAGGTACACTGAAAACAATTTGCAAGCATTTTATACTTGAATTCAATTATCTAAAAACAGTAACAGATGTTTTTCCATGCGTGACCAAAGGCTTGCTTTTTTTGACATTAGAAAAATTGGATCCTGCACAGAAGTGTTAATTCATGATCTCAATAACTTGTTTTTTTATTACATTTTATATGTTGCGGCAATGTCTCAAGTCAACCTATTTTAATTATTGCATTAGCAATTTTCATTTGCGCATACGTAGTTAATTACTCCTCTACTACTCTGTTTTAATTGCGCTGTAAATTATTTATTTAACATTAGATTGCAAACACTGAATTAATGACCTGTATTTTGCGATCAATGGTGAAGTGAAGGCTCTCGCCACTGACCTCTAAGGAAGCTGCCCACAAAGATCTAGCAATCTCTGTGGTGTGGATTTCACCTTTCCCGACTTTAGTTTCATTCTGGCGCCATCTATAGGGGATCTCCGACATCCAGCAACACTGATGATATCAAACAGGCTAAGCAGCCAATCACATTGAAGAATTCTCTCAGACAGCAAACCAGGAAGTAAAAAGCACTGATTATCCCTCACTTTTTAATTATTTCACAGAGAGCGAAATAAAAATTGGGACATATATGTGAGATTAAGGTAGAAGCTAAAATACCATAAACTTTAAACAATATATATTTTTATTATTTTAAAAAATCTATAGGAATTTTTATCATAATGGAGGAATTTAACATTTCACAAATATAAAATTAGTTTTTCAGGGCCAGAGAGGTTGTTCTGCAGTAATTATGACTTAGTACACTGCTAAAAGTCCAGTTACACCTCATTCAACAAGTCTTAACTTTTTCAGAGGGTTTTACAGTGAGATTAGATCATAAAGAGTGGAAGTTCACGTCAATTCAGGTTATCTGTAAGATTTCCACCTGCAAGGACTTCAACAGCACACCCTGTGAAGGAGTGGGGAATCACTGACAGCAACATCTGGATTTCTGTGTTTAACTGTGCGTGTTCGGGCGCCAGAAGTTGCTGTCAGTGTCACAGAATAATGACAGCGAATGCTGACAGTTTTACCATTACAACTGCAAATTCCGGGCCAATATGTATTTACTGTCAATCCCATACCGTAAAAGTGCCTAAGATTTTCATGCTCGGGTTGTATTTCTGAAGATTGGACTGTTTGGGTACAATGAAACTTGTGTGTATTTTCATGGAATTCCCGACCGGCATTTTTGCGGGTGGAGAGAACAGAATTTGAGATTGATGCCTTGATTTCAAAAGTAAAATGTTTACAGAAAATGTCCCGAGTTTGGAGTTCATAGTAGCTTCTAATTAATTAAAATGCTTTCAAAATTCAACATACAAGTGCCTAGTGTTATCAGTGCAACCCGGTTGAAATCGGTCAAACCATCGTAAAAGATCGCGAAATTCTAAACACGAGTTACATAAAGTGTAAATCGAGTTTCCGCGATCTTGAATGCTGGTTTAAAACTTACTGTACTGGAAGCCAGGCTTGCCCACAAAACTGGTCACGCCCCCAGATCGAAATAATGAGCATGGTGAGTTTCCGCCTGTTTGCGGTAGTCTGTGGAGGCTCTTCAAATTGCGCTCGTTTTTAGATGCACAGACATCTTTTTAATAGGTACTTTTTAAAAGTTTTTAAATATTTAAAAAAATATTTAATTTACTAAGAAACTGACTATAGTACACAAATGAAACTAGTAAATGGTGCAGTGTAGTTTCTTTCAGTCATTTAAAATCAGGTTGCTCACAGGTAGGGGACTCAACACTCTTATTAAAAATGCTATAAACCCATTTTCAGCTGTATTAATAATACTGCACCAAGTTACCACTCTTCAGTACATTAATGGATATCTTTTAGTGCAAAGAAAAATAAATAATTGCCTTCTATTACGCTGACCGATGGCGCTGGTTCATGGAAGAGTTTACGTTTATGATTATGCAAATGAGTTTTGGCAGAAACTTGAACCATAACTTCACTTAGAAAAACAGCGCAAATTCAAGCACAATTTGCACCCAGTTTGCTGATTGCACCCAAACTGAAATTCTACCTCACTATGTTTATCACCATAGTTTTAAAGTGTTAACTTCCAAACTGTGCAGACACTCTCGGTTCAAGATTGCCTGAGCCCATATTTATGCTTAACTAAATATGACCTATTTTGAAAGTGTTCTGATTTGTTTCTCAAAGATGTTGCTCAAATGAATCTTTCATCAGAATCCACTGAAAGTGTCACATCTACTCCTTTGGATAATGTAGTAGATCCTGTTCCTGTTGAAAAAGCAACTGAGATGTGTTCTGTATCTGCTGAAGTAGTTAACAAGTCTGCAACACGGAGAAGGAGAGGTACTTGGCTAAATTTCACAGTGAATTACTTTCATGGTATTTCTGCATAGTGAACACTTTTACAGAAATGGGTTTACATAACTCATTTGTAGTACTTGAGCTGTAAATTAAGCAACATTATATAGTTAAGGACAGTCTTCATCTGGGTTATGTTGAACAGTTGGAGAACCACACTCTATATCCATTCATTCTTATTATTATATCTACTCTACTTAGTTCCACCCTTCTCAACAAAAAAAAATCTTGAAATAAGAAAACTTTCTGAGAGTGTCAAGCTCCTGATAACTACCAGCATTAATGAGATCAGTCTGTTTAGAGACTGAACCTGGTCTGTTATCTTTGTTTTTTTTTTACAGTCTCAGCTATTTGATAGCTTGAACAACTCCAGCATAGCTGCCTATATCACTCAAGATTTACTGATTTCTACCTTCAGAGTGCATCAATAATTAATTTTATGATTTTGAACACATTTACTATTGTGAAGTAGTTATGTGATATTCTGCACCGTTTAGGATGTACAGTCCTTGTGTTTTCAATCATCTATTTAAAAATGCGATTCTCTTCTAGTTTATTCTAACTTGGATCTTTGTGCTTTCTAGGTAAACTCACTGTGAAACCCAATGTTTCAACAAAGAGAGCTACTTCCATTTCTGAGACCAGTCTCTCAGCTGGAAACAAAAACACGCTGAAACTTTTAAGAACACCAAGAAATGCACCTTCTCCTCGGTTTTCTGAAAAAAGTTTATACGCTGAACCAACATTTCATTCATCAGTTGATATGAACTTTGCACAACAGGAGCCAGGATCTGTGTACCATAACCACAGTCAAACTGATGCAGAAGAGACAGCAGCTGCCACTGAATCAGTTCATTCCTCTACAGAGACTTTGGCAGCAGGTGCGGAAGCGGGCACAGCAGCAGGTGCGGAAGCAGGCACAGCAGCAGGTGCAGAAGCGGGCACAGCAGCAGGTGCGGAAGCGGGCACAGCAGCAGGTGCGGAAGCGGGCACAGCAGCAGGTGCGGAAGCAGGCACAGCAGCAGGTGCAGAAGCGGGCACAGCAGCAGGTGCGGAAGCAGGCACAGCAGCAGGTGCAGAAGCGGGCACAGCAGCAGGTGCGGAAGCAGGCACAGCAGCAGGTGCGGAAGCAGGCACAGCAGCAGGTGCGGAAGCAGGCACAGCAGCAGGTGCGGAAGCGGGCACAGCAGCAGGTGCGGAAGCAGGCACAGCAGCAGGTGCGGAAGCAGGCACAGCAGCAGGTGCGGAAGCGGGCACAGCAGCAGAACAATCTGAAATGAGTACACAAAATTCAGCTCCAACCTCTAGTACAAGTCTAACAAGGTAAAATTGGGAAAATACAATTTGCATGAGAGCTGGTTTAAAAATCCCCTCAGTTAAGAAATATATACATCAGTGGTTACCCCTTCTGACACATTCAAAGAACAGTTTCAGACTCCTATTATCTCATGAACACCTGTACAACTTTCCATTGTATATATCTTTCACTCACTTAGTTAAAAATTCTCATCCTCCCTATTTTCATCAGAATGTAGAAGTGAGATTAAAAGTTGTATTTCTAATTTTTCATTGAAGTTAGCAGAGATTTTGACCCTTTAGTTCTTAAACATAGAAAATAGGTGCAGGAGCAGGCCATTCGGCCCTTCGAGCCTGCACCACCATTCAATATGATCCTGGTTGAGCATGCAACTTCAGTACCCCACTTCTGCCTTCTCTCCATACCCGCTGATCCCTTTAACCGTAAGGGCCACATCTAACTCCCTTTTGAATATATCCAATGAACTGGACTCAACAACTTTCTGCAGTAGAGAATTCCACAGGTTCACAATTCTCTGGGTGAACAAGTTTCTCCTCATCTCGGTCCTAAATGGCTTACCCCTATCTTTAAACTGTGACCCCTGGTTCTGGACTTCCTCAACATCAGGAACATTCTTCCTGCATCTAACCTGTCCAATCCGTCAGAATTTTATATGTTTCTATGCGATCCCCTCGCATTCTTCTAAATTCCAGTGAATATAGTCGATCAAGTCTTTCTTCATATGACAGTCCTGCCATCCCGGGAATCAGTCTGGTGAACCTTCGCTGCACTCCCTCAATAGCTCAGATTAGGAGACCAAAATTGCACACAATATTCAAGGTGTTGTCTCACCAAGGCCCTGTACAACTGCAGTAAGACCTCCTTGCTCCTATACTCAAATCCTCTCGCTATGAAGGCCAACATACCATTTGTTTTCTTTACTGCCTGCTGTACCTGCATGCCTACTTTCAGTGACTGATGTACCATGACACCCAGATCTCGTTGCACCTCCCCTTTTATGTTTCTATTACTAGGGGAATCAAGGGGTATGGTGAGAAAGCAGGAATGGGGTACTGAAGTTGCATGTTCAGCCATGAACTCATTGAATGGCGGTGCAGGCTAGAAGGGTCGAATGGCCTACTCCTGCACCTATTTTCTATGTTTCTATGTTTTTTCCTAATCTGTCACCATTCAGATAATAATCTGCCTTCCTGTTTTTGCCACCTAAGTGGATAACCTCACATTTATCCACATTATGCTGCATCTGCCATGCATTTGCCCACTCACCTAATCTGTTCAAGTCATCCTGCAGCCTCTTTGCATCCTCCTCACACTGCCACCCAGCTTTGTGTCATCTGCAAACTTGGAGATATTACATTCAATTCCTTCATTTAAATTATTAATATATATTGTAAATAGCTGGGGTCCCAGCACTGAACCCTGCGGCACCCCACTAGTCACTGCCTGCCATTCTGAAAAGGACCCGTTTATTCCCACTCTTTGCTTCCTGTCTGCCAACCAGTTCTCTATCCACGTCAATACATTACCCCCAATCCCATGTGCCTTAATTTTGCACACTAATCTTTTGTATGGGACCTTGTCAAAAGCCTTTTGAAAGTCCAAATTCACCACATCCACTGGTTCTCCCTTATCCACTCTACTAGTTGCATCCTCAAAAAATTCTAGATTTGTCAAGCATGATTTCCCTTTCATAAATTTATGCTGACTTGGACCGATCCTGTCACTGCTTTCCAAATGCGCTGCTATTACATCTTTAATAACTGATTCCAGCATTTTCCCCACTACCGATGTCAGGCTAACCGATCTATTATTCCCTGTTTTCTCTCTCCCTCCTTTTTTAAACAGTGGGGTTATATTAGCTACTCTCCAATCCATAGGAATTAATCCAGAGTCCATGGAAGGTTGGAAAATGGCCACCAATGCATCTATTATTTCAAGGGCCACTTCCTTAAGTACTCTGGGATGCAGACTATCAGATCCTGGGGATTTATTGGCCTTCAATCCCATCAATTTCCCTAACACCATTTCCTGACTAATAAGTATTTCCCTCAGTTTCTCCTCCTCCTCCTCCTCGCTAGACCCTCGATCCCTAGTATTTTCAGGAGGTTATTTGTGTCTTCCTTAGTGAAGACAGAACCAAAGTATTTTTTCAATTGGTCTGCCATTTCCTTGTTCCCCATTATGAATTCACCTGATTCTGACTGCAAGGGACCTACATTAGTCTTCACTAATTTTTTTCTCTTCACATGTCTATAGAAGCTTTTGCAGTCAGTTTTTATGTTCCCTGCAAGCTTATTCTCATTCTCTATTTTTCCCCTCCTAATTAAATCCTTAGTCCTCCTCTGCTGAATTCTAAATTTCTCCCAGTCCTCAGGTTTGCTGCTTTTTCTGTCCAATTTATATGTCTCTTTCTTGAATTAAACACTTTCCCTAACTTCCCTTGTTAGCCACGGTTGAGCCACCTTCCCCATTTTATTTTTACACCAGACAGGGATGTACAATTGTTGTAGTTCATTCATGTGATCTTTAAATGTCTGCCATTGCCTATCTAGTGTAAACCATTTAAGTATCATTCGCCAGACTATTCTAGCCAATTCACGTCTCATACCATCGAAGTTACCTTTCTTTAAGTTCAGGACCCTAGTCTCAGAATTAACTGTGTCACTCTCGATCTTAAGGAAGAATTCTACCATATTATGGTCACTCTTCCCCAAGGGGCCTCGCATGACAAGATTGCTAATTAATCCTCTCTCATTACACAAGACCCAGTCGAGGATGGCCTGCTCTCTATATATTGGTCTAGAAAACCATCCCTTATACACTCCAGGAAATCCTCCTCCACAGTATTGCTACCAGTTTGTTTAGCCCAATCTATATGTAGATTAAAGTCACCCATGATGACTGCTGTACCTTTATTGCACGCATCCCTAATTTCCTGTTTGATGCCATCCCCAACCTCACTACTACTGTTTGGTGGTCTGTGCACAACTCCCACTAAAGTTTTGTGCTCTTTGGCGTTTCGCAGCTCTACCCATATAGATTCCACATCATCCAAGCTAATGTCCTTCCTTACTATTGCGTTAATCTCCTCTTTAACCAGTAACGCTACCCCACCTCCTTTTCCTTTCTGTCTATCCTTCCTGAATATTGAATACCCCTAGATGTTGAGTTCCCAGCCTTGGTTACCCTGGAGCCATGTCTCCGTAATCCCAATTACATCATATCCTTAACAGCTATCTGCACAGTTAATTCATCCACCTTATTACGAATGCTCCTAGCATTGAGACTCCGAGCCTTCAGGCTTGTTTTTTTTTTAACACTCTTTGTCCTTTTAGAATGATGTTGTAATGTGGCCCTTTTTGATTTTTGCTCTTGATTTATCTGCCCTCCACTCTTAGTTTTCTCCTTCCTACCTTTTGCTTCTGCCCCCTTTTTACTTCCCTCTCCCTCCCTGCATAGGTTCCCATCCCCCTGCCATATTAGTTTAAACCCTCCCCAACAGCACTAGCAAACACTCCGCCTAGGACATCGGTTCCGGTCCTGCCCAGATGCAGACCGTCCGGTTTGTACTGGTCCCATCTCCCCCAGAACTGGTTCCAATGTCCCACAATTTTTGTTTAAATGATGAGTTCTGTATTTACTCTGAGTACTTGATGTGAACACTATATGGCAAAGTAGAAAAGCAAGCTCCATTCCCAGCTTTGACATCCCATACCTTGAGCACAACAAAATTCCAAAATTGTTCCCATCCCTGCCAGAAATAAATAGTTAGTGTTAATATCCTTGGTTATGAGTTAGTGAAGCCCACAGCGTGAAGAAGCTAAGTTTACATCAGTAAAGACAGAACTATTAATCGGGTGCTACCATAATCATTTGTTTTAATTCAGCTCATTTTTAGGTTTAGTATTTTCACCCAGATAGTTTCTCCAGTAGTATCATCAGCTAATGTTTCATTAAAGAATTCCAAAAGTTTATTGATAAATTATTTCTAGATGTTGATTTTTGAAAAAGGGTAATGATTGTAACACCCTTTGTGACCTCATTGGTGAAGAACAACATAGCTACCTCTTGATTATCTGTACCTTATTCTACCAGTTTCATTAACCTTTTGGGAGTTTATGTTGCCAATTTATTAGTGTAGGAGTTTTGAGAAAAAAAGGTTCTTCCTGACTTCCTAATTTTTAAGTTGTATTCCTTTCCATAGTGAACACTGCCTGAGTCATAAGAACATAAGAAATAGCATGAGTAGGCCACCTGGCCCCTTGAGCCTGCTCCGCCATTTAATAAGATCATGGCTGATCTGATGGACTCAGCTCCACTTCTCTGCCCATAACCCTTTATTCCATTAGGCTCAAAAATCTGTCTATCTCTGCCTTAAATATATTCAATGACCCAGCCTCCGCAACTCTCTGGGGCAGAGAATTCCATGGATTTACAGCCTTCTGAGAGAAGAAACCTTCTCTGAACAGCCTCCAATGCAAGTATATCCTTCCTTAAATACGGTGACCAAAACTGGACAAGTACTCTAGATGTGGCCTCACCAATACCCTGTACAGTTGTAGCAGGACTTCTCTGCTTTTATATTCTATCCCCTTGCAATAAAGGCCAACATTCCATTTGCCTTCCTGATTACTTTCTACACCTGCATACAAACTTTTTGTGTTTCATGCACAAGGACCCTTTGTACTGCAGCACTTTGCAATTTTTCTCCATTTAAATTATAATTTGCTTTTCTATTTTTTCTGCCATAGTGGATAACCTCACATTTTCCCACATTATATTCCATCTGCCTAATTTTTGCCCACTCACTTAGCCTGTCTATATCCCTTTGCAGATTTTGTATCCTCCTCAATTTGCTTTCCCACCCATCTTTGTATCATCAGCAAACTTGGCTACATTACACTTGGTCCCTTCATCCAAGTCATTAATATAAATTGTAAATAGTTGAGGACCCAGCCCTGATCCCTGTCGCACCCCCACTAGTCACTGTTTGCCAACTGGAAAATGACCCATTTATCCCGACTCTCGTGTTTTCTGTTAGTTAGCCAATCCTCTATCCATGCTAATATATTACCCCAACCCCGTGAACTTTTATCTTGTGCAGTAACCTTTTATGTGGCACCTTATCGAATGCCTTCTGGAAATCCAAATACACCACATCTACTGGTTCCCCCTTATCCACCCTCTTCGTTACATCCTCAAAGAACTCCAGCAAATTTGTCAAACATGATTTCCCTTTCATTAAACCATGCTGACGCTGCTTGATTGAATTATTTTCCAAATGTCCTACTACTGCTTCCTTAATAATGGACTCCAGCATTTTCCCAACGACAGATGTTAGGATAACTGGTCTAGTTTCCTGCTTTTTATCTGCTTCCTTTTTTTCAAGTTCCTTCTAAGGCTAAGAAGACATGGCAGCTTCCTTAAAGTTTCCTCACAACTTAAATGCTTGTTATCTGGAATCATCTTTATTGCTTGTGTATGTATCTTTTCAAGGGCTGTAATATCTCTCCTATGATTAAGTTATCAGATCTGAACACAGTATGATTTGACCAGTGCCTGTACAGCAAACTATACTTTCAGTTTGTAGTCAGACCCTCTGATAAAGAAGTGTCACGCCGCCTTTGCTTTTTTTTAACTGCAGCCAAGCACTGGTTCAACAGTCAGTGTTCAGACTGTTGCATTCTTGCTCCAGATACAAAGCAGTGTTTTTAAAAAAAAACTATTGTTTCATTTTGATAAAGTCTGAGATTTATATTCAACCAGCTACCAATACAGACAAACAATTGTCTTCTTATTGACCCCAAAATTTACCTAAAAGGATTTTGTCTGTAATTGACCTTGGGGGTGTATGTTTACAACAATTAGGCCGTGTGGCTTTAAAAGGACAAAACTCCAGCAAGCAGCAGAATAATACATTTTGTTTTATATTGTATAAGGACTGAACTATTATAAAGAGCACATCCTTTGATTTAACATGAGCAACACCACGAGAGATCTGCTAGACTTTATTAACATAAGAATATAAGAAATAGGAACAGGAGTAGGCCATATGGCCCCTCGAGCCTGCTCCGCCATTCAATAAAATCATGGCTGATCTGATCATGAACTCAGCTCCACTTCCCTGCCCACTCCCCATAACCCCATATCCCCTTATCGTTTAAGAAACTGTCTATTTCTGACTTAAATGTATTCAATGTCCCAGCTTCCACATCTCTCTGAGGCAGCGAATTCTACAGATTTACAATCCTCAGAGAAGCAATTTCTCCTCGTCTCTGTTTTAAATGGGCGGCCCCTTATTCTAAGATCGTGCGTAGTTCTAGTCTTCCCATCAGTGGAAACATCCTCTCTGCATCCACCTCGTCAAGCCCCCTCATAATCTTATCACCTCTCATTCTTCTGAATGCCAATGAATAGAGGCCCAACCTGCTCAACCTTTCCTCATAAGTCAACCCCTCCCCGGAATCAACCTAGTGAACCTTCTCTGAACTGCAAGTATATCCGTTCGTAAATATGGAAACCAAAACTGCACGCAGTATTCCAGGTGTGGCCTCACCAATACCTTATATAGCTGTAATAAGACTTCCCTGCTTTTATACTCCATCCTCTTTGCAATAAAGGCCAAGATACCATTGGCCTTCCTGATCACTTGCTGTACCTGCATACTAACCTTTTGTGTTTCATGTACAAGTACCCCCAGGTCCCGCTGTACTGTGGCACTTTGCAATCTTTATTAAAAGTAGCAAGGCTCTCCAAGACTGACCATGGGATACCCCATTTGATACCCTTGTGATTCTCCAATGACTCCTTACTTAAGTCATTAATCTCTGATTAATCATTTTCACCAAAAATTACATACCATATAATCTTCCTCTTGTGTACCGGTCAAGGCCACTAAAACAGGAAAATGTCTGTCATCTTTGTTTCTAGGCATATTGGTTAAAAAAGTTTTATCTACAGACTAAATTGCTATTTTGCTTCATGTTTTTGTGAAAGATTATGGATGGCACAGTGGAAAGTCATGGTCTAGAAATGCTGGAATTGGCATGGAGATGAGTAATGAGGGAGAGAAAAGATTTTCACTTTAATGTTTAAAGGCCTCGAACTCTAGTCCATGGTAAATTTTGCTCCATAGACCTAATTTGTTTATATTAATGAAGGTTATGGGCTTAGTAAAATTTTCAAGGTGCCCCATAGATCATTCAAGCCTTTAATACGGTTTCTCATTTGGAGACAAAAATGTATTCTCTATCCTGTCAATTACTGAATTATATTAGCAAATTTTTTAACTGGTCTGGAAATGTAACTCTAAGGTTTTTAATTTGAATCTTAACTTTTAACTGCTGACATCTTTTATTAAAAAAAAGATTGATTAAGTACAAAGTTTTATTTAAATGTAGGCATTTTACTTTATAGCAATATTTGTAATTAGCATGAAAACAGAAATCTGAATGTACAATGTTTATCTAATGCTGTCCTCCCACAATACAATGAAAGAGATCAAACCATTCATCCATAATCAAAAAAATGAACTTTCTGGTTTTAACAGGTCAGGGCGTAAACCTCGAGGATTTTTATCCTTTATAGCTAAAAAGTTCTCTGAGAGTGACAGTGAAATGAAACCTCAAAGGACGAAATTTCAGAAGTCCCGTATGAATCTCCCAAGGTTTGCTGGAAAAAGGTCGATCCCATCTGGGGAAGATGCTGAAGAAACAAATGCAAGCAGTTCTCCTCCTGCAAAACGGAAATCATGTGAAATGGCAGATGGGAGCCATCCCGACACCAGAAATGCCCCAACTAAAGTAAGTTACCATTCTAATTTTTAACTTCTTTCCCCCCTGGGCTGTTTAGATGGGTTTGTTAATATTAACAAAATAATTAATCTTCATTTGTTTACCTTCTGTTTGCTATAGAAAGCAAGAGTTTCTATAGGTACATAAAAAGGAAAAAAGTGGCTAAAGTAAATGTTGGTCCCTTAGAGGACGAGACCGGGGAACTAGTAATGGGGTACATGGAGATGGCAGAAACTCTGAACAAATATTTTGTATCAGTCGTGCATAGAAACATAGAAAATAGGTGCAGGAGTAGGCCATTCGGCCCTTCGAGCCTGCACCACCATTCAATAAGATAGGCTGATCATTCCTTCAGTACCCCTTTCCTGCTTTCTCTCCATACCCCTTGATCCCCTTAACCATAAGGGCCATATCTAACTCCCTCTTGAATATATCCAATGAACTGGCATCAACAACTCTCTGCGGCAGGGAATTCCACAGGTTAACAACTCTCTGAGTGAAGAAGTTTCTCCTCATCTCAGTCCTAAATGGCCTACCCCTTATCCTAAGACTATGTCCCCTGGTTCTGGACTTCCCCAACATCGAGAACATTCTTCCCGCATCTAACCTGTCCAGTCCCGTCAGAATCTTATATGTTTCTATGAGATCCCCTCTCATCCTTCTAAACGCCAGAATAAAGGCCCAGTTGATCCAGTCTCTCCTCATATGACAGCCCAGCCATCCCTGGAATCAGTCTGGTGAACCTTCCTTGTCCTTCCTCAGACTAGGAGATCAAAACTGAACACAATATTCCAGGTGAGGCCTCACTAAGGCCCTGTACAACTGCAGCAAGACCTCCCTGCTCCTATATTCAAATCCCCTAGCTATGAAGGCCAACATACCATTTGCCTTCTTTACCGCCTGCTGTACCTGCGTGCCCACTTACAGTGACTGATGAACCATGACACCCAGGTCTCGTTGCACCTCCACTTTTTCTAGTCTGCCGCCATTCAGATAATATTCTGCCTTCGTGTTTTTTCCCCCAAAATGGATAACCTCACATTTATCCACATTATACTGCATCTGCCATCTATTTGCCCACTCACCTAATCTGTCCAAGTCACCCTGCAGCCTCTTGGCATCCTCCTCACAGCTCACACCGCCAGCCAATTTAGTGTCATCCGTAAACTTGGAGATATTACACTCTCTTCCTTCATCCAAATCGTTATATATTGTAAAGAGCTGGGATCCCAGAACTGAGCCTTGCGGCACCCCACTAGTAACTGCCTGCCATTCTGAAAAGGACCCGTTTATCCCTACTCTCTGCTTCCTGTCTGCCAACCAGTTCTCTATCCACGTCAATACATTTCCACGTTCTCTATCCACGTCACATACGCTTTGATTTTGTACACCAATCTCTTGTGCAGGACCTTGTCAAAAGCCTTTTGAAAGTCCAAATACACCACATCCACTGGTTCTCCCTTGTCCACTCTACTAGTTACATCCTCAAAAAATTCCAGAAGATTTGTCCAGCATGATTTCCCTTTCATAAATCCATGCTGACTCGGTCCGATCCTGTCACAGCTTTCCAAATGGGCTGCTATTTCATCCGTAATGATTGATTCCAACATTTTCCCCACTACTGATGTCAGGCTAACCGGTCTATAATTACCCACTTTCTCTCTCCCTCCTTTTTTAAAAAGTGGTGTTACATTAGCTACCCTCCAGTCCATAGGAACTGATCCAGAGTTGATAGATTGTTGGAAAATGATCACCAATGCATCCACTATTTCTAGGGCCACTTCCTTATGTACTCTGGGATGCAGACTATCAGGACCCTGGGATTTATCGACCTTTAATCCCATCAATTTCCATAACACAATTTCCCGCCTAATAAGGATATCTTTCAGTTCCTCATTCTCACTAGACCCACTGTCCCCTAGTACATTCGGAAGGTTATTTGTATCTTCCTTTGTGAAGACAGAACCGAAGTATTGGTTCAATTGGTCTGCCATTTCTTTGTTCCCCATTATAAATTCACCTGAATCCGACTGCTTTACTTTACTAATGTTTCTCTTTACTAATCTTTTTCTCTTCACATATTTATAGGAGCTTTTGCAGTCAGTTTTTATGTTCCCTGCAAGCTTCCTCTCGTACTCTATTTTCCCTTTCTTAATTAAACCCTTAGTCCTCCTCTGTTGAATTCTAAATTCCTCCCAATTCTCAGGTTTGTTGCTTTTTCTAGCCAATTTATATGCCTCTTCCTTGGTTTTAACACTATCATTAATTTCCCTTGTTAGCCATGGTTGAGCCACCTTCCCAGTTTTATTTTTACTCCAGACAGGGATGTACAATTGCTGAAGTTCATCCATGTGATAATTAAATGTTACGGTAGAGGACACTAACAATATTCCAATAGTGGATAGTCAAGGGGCTATAGGGGGGAAGAACTTCACACAATCACAATCACTAAGGAGGTGGTACTCAGTAAGATAATGGGACTAAAGGCAGATAAATCCCCTGGACCTGATGGTTTGCATCCTAGGGTCTTAAGAGAAGTAGTGGCAGGGATTGTGGATGCATTGATTGTAATTTACCAAATTTCCCTGGATTCTGGGGAGGTCCCAGCAGATTGGAAAACTGCAAATGTAGCACCCCTATTTAAAAAAGGATGCAGACAAAAAGCAGGAAACTATAGACCAGTTAACCTAACATCTGTGGTTGGGAAAATGTTGGAGTCCATTACTAAAGAAGCAATAGCAGGACATTTGGATAAGCAAAATTCAGTCAGGCAGAGTCAGCATGGATTTATGAAGGGGAAGTCATGTTTGACAAATTTTCTGGAGTTCTTTGAGGATGTAACAAACAGGGTGGATAAAGGGGAACCAGTGGATGTGGTGCATTTGGACTTCCAGAAGGCATTTGACAAGGTGCCACATAAAAGGTTACTGTACAAAATAAAAGTTCACGGGGTTGGGGGTAATATATTAGCATGGATAGAGGATTGGCTAATTAACTGAGAACAGAGAGTCGGGATAAATGGTTCATTCTCTGGTTGGCAACCAGTAACTAGTGAGGTGCCGCAGGGATCAGTGCTGGGACCCCAACTATTTACAATTTATATTAACGACTTGGAAGAAGGGACTGAGTGTAATGTAGCCAAGTTTGCTGACAATACAAAGATGGGAGGAAAAGCAATGTGTGAGGAGGACACAAAAAATCTCCAAAAGGACATAGACAGGTTAAGTGAGTGGGGCAAAAATCTGGCAGATGGAGTATAATGTTGGAAAGTGTGACGTCATGCACTTTGGCAGAAAAAAATCAAGGAGCAAGTTATTATTTAAATGGAATAAGATTGCAAAGTGCTGCAGTAAAGCGGGACCGGGGGTACTTGTGCATGAAGCACAAAAGGATAGTATGCAGGTACAGCAAGTGATCAGGAAGGCCAATGGTATCTTGGCATTTATTGCAAAGGGGATGGAGTATAAAAGCAAGGAAGTCTTGCTACAGTTATACAAGGTATTGGTGAGGCCACACCTGGAATACTGCATGCAGTTTTGGTTTCCATATTTACGAACGGATATTCTTGCTTTGGAGGTAGTTCAGAGGTTCACTAGGTTGATTCTGGGGATGAGGGGGTTGACTTATGAGGAAAGGTTGAGTAGGTTGGGCCTCTATTCATTGGAGTTCAGAAGAATGAGAGGTGATCTTATTGAACTGTAAAAGATTATGAGGGGGCTTGACAAGGTGGATGCAGGGAGGATGTTTCCACTGATAGGGGAGGCTAGAACTAGAGGGCATGATCTTAGAATAAGGGGCCGCCCATTTTGAAACAGAGATGAGGAGGAATTTCTTCTCTGAGGGTTGTAAATCTGTGGAATTTTCTGTCTTGGAGAGTTGAGGAAGCTGGGACATTGAATAAATTTAAGACAGAAATAGACAGTTTCTTGAGCGATAAGGGGTTATGGGGAACGGGCGGGGAAGTGGAGCTGAGTCCATGATCAGATCAGCCATGATTTTATTGAATGGCGGAGCAGCTCGAGGGGCCGTATGGCCTACTCTGTTCCTACTTCTTATGTTCTTATAGTGTAAGCCAGTTTTTTTTTTGGGGGGGGCAGAAGGGGAACAAAAACATAATATTGTTTAAGGTGCTTTGCACTGCACGAGTGTTGCATGTTTAATTACTCCCTATAAGTCTCCTTATACCCCTGTAACCAACAATAAATCATTGGTTTCTTGCCAATTATATAAGTAACATTTTTATTTGTTTGACATCTCGGATTGTAAGGTTTTTTTTCTTGATCTAAGAGCTTTAATTTGATTCCTTGATTGGAATTTTTTCTCCAGCTACTCTCTCACACAGTAAACATAAATATATTGGATGTTGCAGGCTTATTTCAAACCAACTTTTAACTTTAAATATGCATGAACTTTTAAGTTTACATTTTCCTTACGATTCTAATGTTGGTTCAGGTGCAGCACCTTGTTTAAAGTGGCAATAGGGAGCAAACTATTCAGTGGGGGACCATTAATTACATTTATTCTGAATGGAGTGATGCATATCCTTGACAGAATCAAATGACTACATTTTTAGTCATGAGAAAATATGGCTGCCACAAGTCTTCCACCCTACTGCTTAGTGGTTTTAGTAATGCTTAACTTGAAATTAACTTACTGTTTTAACATTATTTTTTAACAACTATACTAGCATGCTGAAAGCTGGTGGTTTAATAGTATGTTTAGTATAGGAGCTTGATTCAAAGCTTGGTTAAAATGCTTGGAAGTAACTGGACTAGCAGTGCCCTATTTTCTCACCAGCATATTTCTCCATTCCCTTTCCAGTTGTGAACCCAGTCCAGGATAGCTACTAAACAGGAAATCCTCTCCAGATCAAGCTAACTAAAGTATTAAGAATCTCGCGCCTCAATTCCCACGTTTGAAAGTTGTATTTCAACCTCGTGGTGTCAATCCCCCGATGTGTGGGTGAGCAGGCGATTTTGCATCTGCCTCTGCCAATTGCTAAGACTTGCATCAAAGAAGTCTGGGGTGATTGATCCTTTATTGTAAATGCAGCCTCTCGGCTTGGGAAATGACAAGCCTTCACTTCGTGTTTTCCTGTTGGTCTGATTCAGATCAGCTTTGCATGTGAGGAAATTGTGTCTGTGAGGGAACATGTTTGTACACCACTATACTTTGCACTATGCTGTAAACATGCACTCTCTCAAGTTCATCAGCATTTCTAGTAAAGAGGTCAATTTGGAATGCAACATATGTCATTACTTATATCCACATCTCTCTGCAGATGATCTCTAGCTCATCATTGCAGAGTTGGCAGTCAGAGTCTTATACAGAAGAGGCCTGCTGTGCAGTGGAACTGGACACAGAACAGACGCTGCCAACAAGAGTTGCTGAATATTTCTTCAGTGACATCTTCACAGAAGTGGATGAGCAAGAATGAAGAAGAAAGATAGCTGTGAAGCTGCATATTTAATTGGTGCTGGTACATCACAGAATAATGTGATTAGTTCATGGCTTAATCACAGCATTGGGGGAAAATGATGTATCGATATGTACAGACCCTATTTGCTTTTACTGGATTTTTTTTGCACTGAGATCTATAAAAATACTTTAGTAGACAGAAAATGGTGGGCAACCACGTTACAATATTAGCCTTTCTTGGTAGCAAATATCAAGATTTTACAGGACAATTTATCATAACAAGGTTTTTCTTATCAACTTCAATCATTAAAAATAACTGCTGTTTTACCATTCTCAATATATTATAAATTCAATAACTGTACAATAAATTGTTCATCTGTGCAACTCAGCAGTTGTGTACAATATTGAAGAATCTTCAATACACTTCTGCTTGAATCTAAACGACTCCTTTGTTATAAAGGATGAATTTGCCTAATTGGAACGCACACTTGAAAGTGGGCAGCTTGATTTTCATTTTGATTGATGTATTTTTTTTACAGGAAGGGGCATACCAGATGTGTGTATACCCATGTTCCTGCTTATTTCATGAACCCACAATTTGGTATTTACTTTCAATGAACAGAACACATGTATAAACTACAACTTCAAAGTATTGCACTTTAACATCTAAGTAATTAATCAGGATCAGTTCATAAATATGGAATCTTGAATCCAAAATACAAATGGATTATGATATATTTTGACAATTGCATTCAGCGGACATTTTTTCCTAAAGAAAAATTATTTGAATGGGATATTTTTTGTGAAGATGAATTTTAAATACATCACATTGAAGCAATAAATAGTGGCAAGCAAAAAAAAAACCCAACAGTTACAGAAAAAAATACAAATGTAGATAGTCTAATTGAAAAGGGTAAACTGTATTAATGAAGTAATTCATTGGCATTTAAACTGTCAGATAGAAGTGCAGTGAGTTTTCAGTTCTTGGATGCAAATTTTATTGGGGGAGTGAAGTGGTGTAGGGGCTGGGTATGTTTGTGCACAAATTATTACACAAGTGGCTGAGTATTATAGTATCAGATTCCAAAGGTTTGTTTTAAACAAGTTACTTAGGACCTTAGTTAGAAAATTGCCTTGTGTTGAATTTGCAAAATCCTTGGACTTTCCCCACTTACAGCATTGGTGTTAAAATGAGGATTGCACATAATTTGGTTAGCATCTCTGAATTTTAAAACCCTTTCTCTTCATTCCCTCTTTTGTCCTTTGAAGAATGTGCCTTGTCCATCAAGAATATTTATTTCTCTGATTCAAGGATGTAAAATGTGTTGCCTGAGGTTGCCATTCCGTTTAAAGTTTCTGTATGATTGCTGAACATTTGAGCAACTGATCTGAAAGAAATGCAAGTTTGGACGTGAAATGGACATCTTGACTGATAGCTGAATTCTAATATTTTCAATGATTGATTTAAATGTAAAGTTGCAGTGGACTGAGATTTGTATGTCATTCATGTCAACAATGGGATACGCAAGTTTTCTTTTTGTGAAATTACCTGCACTTGTGTTTGCGTCCTTTCAACACATTTGCATATAAAATGTACAAAGATTACTTTTAGATCTTCATATACGTGTTAAATGAGGAAATTAGTTTTGGTTAAATTGATTTTTTTTTCAAACTCCTTTTGAAACTTGCATTTAAAAAAAAATATTCTGTTCAATATGTTCCTTTAAATAACATTATGGACATAGGATATGCTGTTAACCGGACTGTCTTTTAATGCGACATTCATAATCACATTTGCAGATAATTTATCTCACTTTTTGTATGTGAATTATTATTTAAGATTCCTACTCAGGTGGGTTTAATATTTTTAATGACTTAAAATGGGGGGAAATGAGGGACAAAGAAATTGGAACAAATTAAAATGTGAGCCTGTTACACTGTTAACTGACCCAGCTATAATCCATGCTATAGAATGTTAATGTATGGGACAGACTATTTTTAAAGTACTATCTCACATTTGATCTATCAAAAGGCTCAAAGGGTGGGAAGAAACACATTCTAAAACCAACATCTCATGTTGTGGCTCAAGGTTCCAATTCTGGTTGTAGATGAATCTCATATTTGTATGTAATAAATGTTGTAGCTTTTCAGCCAAACTAGGGTGGAGACAAGAAACGGCCTTTCAACCTTGACCATTTTGTCTTGCATCCTGGTCATCAATCTCTGGAACAACTTGAGCATCAGAAGCTCCATGAAAGATCTGTGGCAAATTCTGACTGTTAATTGAATATGTAGTGTTGGGAGCAGTGCCAAAGTGTTAAGAAACTCAGAAACAGGAAACAAATAATGAGTTAATTATGAAAAACTTCACAAGTAATGCTAATACCTGTACACGTGGCAACGTACAAAAATACATTTTAAATTTAGTTTGCCCCTGAATAAGCAACTGGGTCAGTCACACTCTGAATATATGTAAATTATAATTGTGGTATTGTGTTCACTTGGTTGCAAATATGTATGTAGTTATTTACTAAATGACTAACTCCAATATCATTTCAGCATCTTCCTTGTTTGGAAGAAACATTACAGTATTACTGCATAGATGGATTCATCTGTGGGCTGCTTGTAAATTCTGTAAATAAAAATTCTTATATAATGTCTCTGTTTATGTCTCCTCTTTAATATATTACTGAGGTTTAGTGTTATTACCCAAATTTAATGATATACCCAGGCCCTTTCTTATGCCAGAACTAGGTGAACATCAATGTTTGTCACCCAACATTCACAACTTTTTGAGCTGTTCCAAACTCTTGAAGATTGTTTGTGAATACAGTATGGTTATGGTAAATGTAACCTTATCAGTGATCAAAGCTACATACTTTGTTTTGCCTTGATCCAATTTTTTTGAGATGTATCTCAGTATGTAATAGACTTTTGATAAGAGCTCCATGTTGACTGGATACTTCTAGTAAATGCACATCAACAATCTTTTGCTTTTCCATCATTGTTAAGGGCATCCCACCATTGTGTATGTTTTATGTTTCCTATTCCACTGCATAACACACACCATTGATATCTTCATTAATATCCAGCTACCATTCCTTAGCCCATCCACTTAATTTATGAATAATGTGAATTGCAGAACATCCCCATAATGGCCTGTGAAAGTGCACTCGTAACTACCCATGTCCTCCAACATAGCTTTTTCATTTATCATTATTTCATGCTTTTGGTTTTCAATCCAGTTTGCTAATTTGTTAGCTCTGGTAATGAAACAGTCCAGGTTTGGCTTCTGACATTAGACCTTTGGACCTATTAAGATAAGGCAGATGCCAAAGTTCTTGCATGTAACACTTTATATTTGTCCGCATTAAATGTCATCTGTTTTGTTTCTGCATATTTATATATTTTGTCCAATGCATTCTGTAATTTCTGAGCTGACTCTTCCAATTCCATTACCTCTCCTACCATTTGCAAACTTGACTACTTTGCATTGAGTTTTTGAATTCAAGGCATTTATGTAATTTAGAGACAATACTGGCCCTGGTACTGAGCCCTGAAGCAACCCACCTAATCCCACAACTCTGACATAATCCTCTAATGAATATTTTTTTTTCCTACTCTTCACCAGTTATTTTTAATCCCTTCCCAGTGTTTACCCTGAATCTACAACGCTTTGAGTTTAATAGCTTTCCAGAGGGGAACTTTGTCAAAAGCCTTTTGGAAGTCAAGCTCTATTATGTGGTGTACCTTAACAGTTACCAATTCCTCAAAGAAATCGAGCTGTGCCGCAGGTTCCCAATTCATCAGATGTATGTGCTTGTGACTTCAAGAACCATTTTCAGAGCTTACTGATAGCATTAAGACTCCAGGTGGTTTTAGTCTCACTAAGATCTCCCTTCTTTTAGATGGATACCACATCTGCTCTTTGGAATGTCAAAAATGTGTGTGTGCCAAGGCAGAATTCTGTTCCCCAGTTGAAGAATGGCAGCTTGAAAATGAATGGACGCTTCTGGGAATTGATCTTAAATGATTACAGGATTTATAATAATGTTCTTCTCTCAAGTCATTATCCTTTGGAAACACAGGTGTCAGAAACTACACAAAATACACCAAATGTGACCACCAAAGAACCTTGAAGGGATGGGAAGATCTAGCATTTTTGTGTATTTTCCTATTATGCGTAAATAGCAATGGACAGGAATTTGTGGTCCGGATGTCGGTGAACTGGCAGCTTTCACCGATATTCCGTCTTTGAAACTGACACCAACTTCGGGATTTCGTAGGAAATCCTGAAGTTGCGGTCTGTCTCTCACAGCTCTGATTCAGACTGCGCGATGCCCCCCGCGCCCCCCACCCCCTCCCCCCCGACAGAGCCGGCATTCTGTGTAATCACTCAAATCAGGGAAACTGATGAAAACTTTGGCTCTTCCGCAGGAATTACGCTGTTAAATTTCCCACTAAAAGTTAGATCCAAAGCGATTAGGAGTAATTGAGACTGCTGAAAAACTAATTTTAATTTTGTGCAGTGTGGAATTTATACATTTCAATAAAAATTTTAATGTTCGCCTTTATTTCAGGTTTGCCTTTTCCTCATGTGAGATCCCCAATCTTTGTTTTGCGCGCTCTAACATTTTTAAAAAGTTAGAATTTTAAGAGCATATTCACTTCCAAGTGTGTTGTCTGAGAATTCTACATTTTGATTGGCTACTTAGACAGGCTGTTGACATCACAGCAGCGCTCACAAGGGGATCCCCACAACAGTTGTTGATTTGACCTGCTGCTGATGGTCATAAAAGGAGCGGCAAGCGGCGGCCCCTGGACAGTGTGATGGCCCCAACCTGTGAGAGACCATCAGCAGCCGATCGGGGCCATAAAAGGAGCGGCGGCCATAGGCAGCGTGGCGGCTTACCGCTTCAAGGTACAGCGCGAGCTGGTGCAGGTGGGCAATGGCAGTGAAGAGGGACGTCATCAAGGTCCACGTCGGTGATTGGAGCGTGGGCAGGTACATCAGGAGCGGTGAAAGAATGTAGAGGAATGTGATCGGGGCCCAGGAGAGGCGTGAGTTCGGGCCAGAAGAGGCGAGTGCCCAGGGGCAGCACGGGCCAGCCCACACTGTGATATGTGTGCGCACTAGGCTTGTGCAGCAGAGCTGGTCTCCAGTCGTCTTGGGTAATCCTTGCCACTGGACCAAGACCTAGCTCCGTCAAGCCCGTGTGGTGGCTGGTGTGCAACGGCCACCACATGTTAAAAAAATCCACACACAGGCATCTTCCACCCTTCAAGATGTAGTTTGGGATCTGGAATATTAGGTCCTTCATTGAAACACCTGTGAACTCATCCCTTTTTGGCGTGGAAGCAAGTCATCCTCATTTCGAGGGACTGCCTCTGATGATGATTTGAATTGAATGTTGGAAAACCCAAAGTTGTTGACCCAGCAATTGTAAGATCTTTGTGCGAAGTTTACTTCGGAGCCAGTGCTGAACAACTTCGCTTCGCTGCTGACTGCAAATTCCGGGCTATTGTGTTTACGTGTCATTTGTGAACAAAACATTTTTCCAAAAGGTGTTCTGTGAAAAACGACTTTCTGTCCTTCCTCTAAAATCCTGGTTCTTTGCAGCAGCTTAAGTAATCAATATATGGGAGAAATAGCTGCAAATTAGTTTATTTATTTTAATTCAGAGGCTGAATGTGTGATTGCTCGGAATGTGGGCGGGTTGTTCCAACACAAGTGTAACTCAATTGGCTGCTGGAGTGGGAGGGGTGGAGGCCCCGACAGCAGAGGTTGCAGAAGCTCGGGCCGGCCCCAGGATGCTGCACGCTCGAAAGCTGCGGCTCTGCCTGCCCCTCCCCCGAGTGTGCGCCTGGGCGGCCGCTCGGCCTCGCGGTTACCACGGGGACCAAGTGGCGACTGTCGGCTCGGAGCCGGAGAGCAACTCGGCGCTCTTCCAGGTAGGCCGCGCCTGGAGCCCCGGACTCGCCTGGAGACGTCAGCCCAATACTCCGTGCAAACTTCACAGTATGGCGGGGAGACTGAGCAGGTTCCACCTGAAGGCTAGAGTGTTCTCCTCTGAATTCTGCAAGAAAGGAAGTGCATAAGTCGGAGTGACACCACTAGTATAACCTGAGCACAAGTTGCATGATCACCAGTGACACTGGTGAAATGTTTAACGCTTTGGAGAAGTCTAGGTCATATGTTTCTGTGACCCTTTCTTAAGTCCTTTCACAACCACTGGATGTTCCAAAGCGCATTACAGCCAATATAGTATTTTTTGGAGTATAGTAATTGTTGTAATGTAAGAAACGCAGCAGCCAAATTGTGCACCGCAAGCTCCCACAAACAGCAATGTGATGATCACCAGATAATCTGTTCTTGTCATGCTGATTGAGGGACAAATATTGGCCAGGACACTGGGGATAACCTGGAGTGGGACATGAACCCACAACTTTCTGATTCAAAGGTGAGGGTACTATCATCACCATAGGCAGTCCCTTGGAGTCGAGGATGACTTCTTCCACTCTAAAAGTGAGTTCTCAGGTGACTGAGGAGTCCAATGCGGGACCTACAGTCTCTGTCACAGGTGGGGCAGACAGTGGCTGAAGGAAAGATTGGTCGGGGAGCCTGGGTTGACGCACGCTCCTTCCGCTGTCTACGTTTGGTTTCTGCTTCTCAGCGATGGGACTCGAGGTGCTCAGCACCCTCCCGGATGCTCTTCCTCTACTTTGGGCAGTCTTGGGCCAAGGATTCCCAGGAGTCGGTGGGGATGTTGCACTTTGTCAAGGTGGCTTTGAAAGTGTCCTTGAAATGTTTCCTCTGCCCACCTGGGGCTCACTTGCTGTGTCAAAGCTCCGCATAGAGCGCTTGCTTTGGGTGCCTCGTGTCGGGCATGCGGACGATGTGGCCCGCCCAACAGAGCTGATCGAGGGTGGTCAATGCTTCGATGCTGGGGATGTTGGCCTGAGCGAGAACACTGACGTCGTTGTGTCTGTCCTCCCAATGATTTTGCAGGATCTTGAGGAGGGAGGCATATAGGAGGGCGGGTATCACTACTGCCCTGTAGACCATAAGCTTGGTGCCGGATTTGAGGTCCTGGTCTTCAAAAAAAACTCTTCCTCGGGCAACCGAAGGCTGTGCTGGCGCACTGAAGGCGGTGTTGGACCTCATCATCAATGTCTGCTCTTGCTGACAGTAGACTCCCGAGGTATGGAAAATGGTCCATGTTGTCCAAGGCCTCATTGTGGATTTTGATGATCGGGGGGCAGTGCTGTGTGGTGGGATCAGATTGGTAGAGGACCTTTGTCTTATGGATGTTTAGGCCCATGCTCTTGTATGCCTCGGTGAAGATGTTGATGATGGCTTGGAGTTCGGCCTCCCGAGTGTGCACAGATGCAAGCGTCGTCTGTGTACTGTAGTTCAATGACAGAGAATGGGACGACCTTGGATCTGGCCTGGAGGCGGCGGAGGTTGAACAGATTCCCATCTGTTCTATAATTTAGCTCCACTCCGGCGGGGAGCTTGCTGAGGGTGAGATGTAGCATTGCAGCAAGGAAGATCGAAAAGAATGTTGGTGCGATGACACAGCCCTGCTTGACCCCCCGGTCCGGATGTGGATTGGGTCTGTGGTGGATCCATTGGTCAGGATTACGGCTTGTATGTCATTGTGGAGCAGACAGAGGATGGTGGCAAACTTTTGAGGGCAGCCGAAACGGAGGAGGACGCTCCATAATCCCTCACTGTTGACAGTGTCAAAGGCCTTTGTGAGGTCAATGAAGGCCATGTACAAGGATTGGTGCTGTTCCCTGCATTTCTCTTGTAGTTGTCGCACTGTGAAGATCATGTCCGTTGTACCTCGTAGTGGACGGAATCCGCATTGTGACTCTGGGAGGAGCTCTTTGGCCACAGGGAGAAGATGATTGAGGAGGATTCTTGCAATGATTTTCTCTGTGGCCGACAGCAGAGAGATTCCGTAGTAGTTACCGCAGTTGGACCTTTCCATTTTTTTGCTAAGGGGGAGATGTAGCATTGCAGCAAGGAAGATCGAAAAGAGCGTTGGTGCGATGACGCAGCTCTGTTTGACCCCGGTCTGGACCTGGATTGGGCCTGTGGTGGATCCATTGGTACCAACTAAGCCACAGTCACACTGAATGTGTAGTTGCCATCTAGCTCCATGTTTAACGGTGCTGCAAGTGCCAGTTTGAATCCTTCCCACCACAGCACCAAGACTCTGGTCACAGTCATGGAATCAAAGAATGATACAGCACAGTAGGAGGCCATTCGGCCCATTGTGCTTGTGCCGGCTCTTTGGTCGAGCTAACCAATGAATCCCACTCACCCATTCTTTCACCAAAGTCCTGCAATTTTTTTCCCTTCAAATATTTATACAATTCCCTTTTGAATGTGACAATTGAATCTGCTTCCACCACCCTTTCAGGCAGTGCATTCCAGATCACAACAACTCACTGTGTAAAAAAACAAAATGATCTGCCACTAGAAACAGTTTCTCTTTAATTACTCTATCGAAACCATTCTTGATTTTGAACACCTCTATCAAATCTTAACACTCTGCTTTAAGGAGAACAACCCCAGCTTCTCCAGTCTTCACATAACTGAAGTTCCTCATACCTGGGACCATTCTGGTAAATCTCTTCTGCACTCTCTCTAAGGCCATGACAATCCACGTGTGGTGCCCAGAATTGAACACAATTCTCCAGCTGAGGCCTAAAGGTTTAGCATAACTTCCTTGCTTTTTGTATTCTATACCTCTATTAATAAAGTCAAGGATCCCATATGCTTTTTTAAACAGTCTTCTCAACTTGCCCTGCCACTTTCAAAGATTTTACACCCTCAGGTCTCTGTTTCTGCACCCCCTTTAAAATTGTATCATTTTGTTTATATTGCCTCTCATTCTTCCTACCAAAATGTATCACTTCACACTTTTCAGCAATAAATTTCATCTGCTATGTGTCTGTCCATTTCATCAGTCTGCTTTCCTGGTCTGTTACTATTCTCATTCTTTATTACATTTCTGTATTTTGTGGCATCTGCAAACTTTGAAATTATTCCCTGTATACCCAAGTCCAGTTCATTAATATATATCAAAAAGAGCAGTGATCCCAATACCGACCCTTGGGGAATACCACTGTATACTTCGTTCCAGTCTGGAAAAACTACTGTTCACCACTACTCTCTGCTTTCTGTCCCTTAGCCAAATTTGTATCCAAGCTGCCATTGTCCCTTTAATCCCATTGGCTTTAATTTTGCTAACAAGTCTATTATGTGGTACTTTGCCAAATGTTTTTTGAAACTCCATATACACATCAACCAACCTACCCTCATCAACCTCCTCTATGTTACTTCATCAAAGAACTCAAATCAAGTTAGTCAAACTCAATTTGCCTTTAACAAATCTGTGCTGACTTTCATTTATTATCCCATACTTTTTCAAATGCCAATTTAATTTTATCCCGGATTATTGTCTCTAAATGTTTCCCCACCACTGACGTTAAGCTGACTGGCCCTCTCCCCCTTTTTAAACAGGGATGTAACATTTGCAGTCCTCCAGTTTTTTGCCACCACTGTCTAATGAGGATTGGAAGATTGTGGCAGAGCCTTCCCAATTTCAACCCTTGCTTCCCTCAGTAACCTAGGATGCAACCGATCCATACTTTTCTACTTCGAGGACTGCCAACCTTTAAAGTACCTCCTCTTTATCTATTTTTATCCTATACAATTTCTCTATTACCTCCTCCTTTGCTATGACATTGGCAGCATTCTCTTTAGTGAAGATTGATACAAAGTACTCATCATGGGCTCAAATTTGGCCCACCCCTTTTTTCGGTGCACTGACCAGAGATGCACCGACTTTGTGGGCTGAAAACGGCGGCAAAAAAATCTCTCCCAATTCGGGCCGCTGTGTTGCCTCTCCCAGGGCTTAGCGCGGCTTGGCTAGTCGATTGGGGGCGGAGCTAGGGCCCTGTGCCAGAAACAGTGTCGGCAGCTCTGCATATGCGCGTTGGAGTGTGCGTGCATGTGCAGTAGCTCCTGCACTCAGCCTCTCGATGCGTGCTGCAGCGTGGGACCCGATGCGTCCCACCCCTATCCCGGGCCAAGTGGCCTGCTGCCTTCCCGGGCTAGAAGGCCACAACAAACAGGTTGGTGCGGGGCCCAAGCCGGGATGTGGGGGGGTGAGTTTTGAGTTTTGATCTCGGTGGGGGGGAGGGTGATAACTGTGTAGCCAGTAATTTTAATGAGCTTACTCAAGACTTTTCTTAATCCTGTTGATGAAAATACTTTCCTAACCAAGTTAATAGAAAATGCTTCCAAATACATCATAATCAATTCTTGAACATTAGATTTGGTGGAATAATTTTGCTTGAATTTTCAAAATATTTAAAAACATAAAACAGTAAATTTCCTGACTATATAGTATAAAATATTTCTATGATGGTGGGTGAGCTTAGGCGGCTGGGAGAACATAAAAATTACGAGCAGGAAGTACTTCTATTTTTTTATTTGGATATTTTGAAAAAAATTATGTAAATATGTTTTGTCTCTACTATTTTTGGAGTTTAAGCTTCCATGAATGCTTCTGTTATATAGTAAATTAACTTTGTGAAGTTTGTCATATGATGTCCTGTTTAGCTGTTTGATCCTATTCACATTCTTTAGTCAAGTCATTAAGTTCTGCTGGCCTCCAATGAACCTATCTGCGCTGATTTCTTAACTCTCTGCAAGGGTTTTCTGTACGGCCATAAGTGGCCACATACGCTGGCCTAAGTTAGTTTGGAGTAACTATTAGCTGTCCAAAGTGGCCGAAATGGGCATATGTGGCTGGTAACGCCCCCTTTTGAAAAAAACTAAACTAAACTAAACTAAAAAAATCGTAACTAACTCACTTACACTAGTGCAAATTGAATGTGCAAAATGGGGATTTTTAAGATACTCCAGAAAAATCAAGTTGCTCCAAAAAAAACTTTGAGCCCTACTATCTCAGCCATGCCCTCTGTCTCCACATTCCTTTTTGATCCCTAATCACACATCTTTGGTGGATGCCACTGTGCTGCGCTATCCTTCCTTGATCTCAGTGGTGTTTAACCCTGGTGATCACTCCATGCTGTTCCACTGCCTCTCTATGGTTCAGTTCTGTGGGTCTGCTCCCACCAGGTTCCACTTAATCCTACTTGCTCCAACATAGGCAGCACTTTTCAAGCAACAATTTCTGAGCCCAGTTCCACACAGTTGCCTCTGGACTACCCCAATGCTCTATCGTATTTCTCATTTATATGTAGTCCTTTGATGACATCCACGAGCAAGGATTTGGTTTCCAAATGACGCCCAGTTTCATCTATGTACCATCACCCTTGACACCATGACTACTTCTACTTCAGTGGCAACTCAATATCCAGTCATGAATTAGCCACAACTTCCTTAAGTTGGAAGTCGACCAAAACCATCTAATGCCATTAAAAACTATTCCTGGTTGCTGGTTCAGTCCGAATCAGATAGTGTGTAACCTTGCTAATGAAGTATGACCCTGAGCTGAGCTCAAAACCCATATCCTGTCCACCCTCAAGATCACTTATTTCTGTCTCTGTAAGATAGCCTACCTCCATCCTTACCTCACTCCCACTGTTGCTGAAACCATTATTTATGCTTTATCAGTCCAGACTTTACTTTTCTGACTCCCTCTTTGCTAGTCTTCCGCTTCCTTACCCTCCACAAACTCCAACATCTCCAAAACTCTGCAGCCCATTTTCTGTCCCGCATAAAGTATCACTCCCATCTTCACTGACCTCCATTGGCTCCATTTCTCCCCAATTCATCAAATTTAAAAACCTTTTTTTTCCAAACCTTTGTGGCCTTGCTCTGTATCTCTGCAACCTCCTCCAGTCCGATATCTTTGCCCAAGCCCTTCAGCCACCCGACTCTGGCCATCTGTGTATTCCTCACACTGCTCTACCATTGGAGGCAGAGCTTTCAGCAGTCTCATTTCCCCCCCCATCCCCCCTTCTTTGAAACTGCCTCCCGCAATCCTTTCATCTTGCTACTTCTCTTCCTATCTTTTAAAGTCTTCTTGAAGCTTATTTCAGCCATGCTTTTGGTGATCTCCTCTAACTCTTCCAGTACTACTTGTTATCTGTTTCTTCTTTATGAAGCACCTTGGGACATTCCCTGTTAAAAGCACTACATAAATGCATTTTGTTACTCTGCAGAGAGTAGGTGTGATTCTGTGTTCTGCAGACCACCTTGGGTATTGTATGATAACTTATTCATCCATGCTACAAAGCCAAGGAAAGTCTTCCTGTGCAATTAGCTGTTCTGCAAAGTGCTTTAGACATGAGTTGTCGTGGATTTTATTCCTAACTTTTGTGTCCTGATGAAAATGTTGCAATGAAACCATGTTCAGTCTTTCAAAATGGCACAGTAGGATGGGGGAAATGCCTTGTAAGACACTTTTACTGGAATTGATAAGTGTCCAATGATAACCAAAAGTCAAAATTAACTCCATGGTATCAAAGCCATTTTATAGAGGTATGTACAGGTCTTGTATTGTGCCAAATACTACTTTGATCACCTCCCACTGTTCATCTGTAGCTTTATCCATGAACAGTTTGACCAGTTTACTGTGCTCAATTTCTGCCTCATCCCGCCAGCCCTACCTAAATTTAATACCTTGATTTGTGACTTGCTCTTCGTCCTCTCAAAGCTAATATCAAATTCAATCATGTTATGGTAACTGTTAGTTAGGTGTTCTCTTCCATTCATTGTTGACTAATTCTGGATCATTACTCATCACTAAATCTAGCATGGTGTGCCCTCTTGTTGATTCAAGAATATATTGTTCCCGAAAGCTGTCTCGAATACACTGAAGAAATTTGCTACCTTTGGGACTTGAGCTGTTCTGCTTCTCCCAGTCTTTGAAAATTAAAGTCTCCTATTATAGCCACTGCTTTTGCAACAAGCTTCTATGATCTCTATATTTATGCATCCTACTACTACTTCACTGCTATTAGGTCTGCAGACAACTCCCACCAAAGCCTTACAATTTTTTCTATTCCTCGATTCTGCCAAAGAGTTTCTACTGCCTGCTCCCCCTTACTGATATCTCCTCTTTCTAAGTGCTGTAATCGTATCTTTTAGCAACATTGCTGCTACTCCTTTGCCAATTTCCCTGTCCTTTCTAAAGACTTTATAATCTGTGTACACTCGGACCAGTTTCATGGGCAGTGGAACCGAAGAGGCCCACCAATGGTAAGTGTCCAATTATTTTCCCCGCCCACCCCCTGCATCTTACCTTTGCTGGCAATTGCCTTGGCTCAGTCTTGGGGCCTGAATTCGTGCTCTGCCCATCGGTCGTCCAAAAGTCCAAATTGACCCCATGGTATCAGCCATTTTATAGAATCTTTTTCCTTGCACAATTTTGGTTGTGGTTCACCATTCTATTGGTTTTGCGCTAGTTGGACATTTTGAGCATCAAGTCTACTAAAACTCCTAAATCACTGTCAACTTCATTCTTAGCTATTTCAACACCATTCATGCAGTACATGTGTGACTTCATTATTCCTATGTGGAGTACTTTACATTTGACTGCTATTGATGTACACATTTACATTTACATCTAAAAGGCTTTGATGTAGAACTTTTTTTTGCTTTATCTTGGGGGCTTTCCATAGTCTATTTGGGATGATGCTTGATCAAAAATTGAGGAGGCTGGTCAGGCAGGGCCTTATTAAGAATCCACATTGACTGCTGTTTTTTTAGGTTATTATTGAACTGATGATCCTCAAGTTTACCCCTGATTGATTTCACTATTTTACAAGGAATGGAAGCAAGACTAATAGGCCTGTAGTTGACTGTGTCTAATTTGCCTCTTGGCAAAATAAGCAAAATCCTGTAGATGCTGGAAATCTGAAACAAAAACAGAAAACAAATCTGGGAACACACATGTCAATCAGCAATTGTGGAGAGGAGTCTACGATTTGGGTTGCATATACTTCAGAACTCAGTACACCACCTGTTCTCGTCACAGATGCTGAATGACCAGCTGTGCTAACAGCATTCTTGTTTAGTAAATCTGTTTGCATTGGCCTCGATTACTGTGGAATAATCTTTTGTCTGTTCAATTTACCCTTTGGCTAGAAATGGATGTTGAAGAGCTGAATTACTATGAAAGGAGTAGAAGAAAAATAGAAGTACAAAATAACAATGCGTACTCTCTCAAATCTTTGTTTATCTTCAAGGAAAATCACGATCGAATGAAGATACTGGTTACAGAATTGAGCGAACGAGCAGAGAAAATCAGATTGGGTGAGTGTTTGAGAGAAACGGTAATGTAACTGACTCATTGTTGATTATTTTCCCCATTTTTTGTCATCAATAATTTTACCAAAATAAGTAAGTTAATCACAAAGTGTGATTTTTTTTTTTTAAACATCCAATTCAAAAAAAAATTCAGTTATTAGCACTTGTCTCCGAATTAGAGAGTTGTGGGTTCAAGTTTCACTCCATCACATTATGTGGGTTGACACTTCAGTGCAGCACTGAGGGAGTACTGCATTGTCAGAGGCACTGTCATTCAGATGAGGCATTAAGCTGAGGACCTATCTTATCTGTTTAGGCGAATGTAAAAGATCCAGTGGCACTCTTTGAAGATCCCTGACCAATACTTCTCCCTCGAACAACACCACCAAAAACAGATTTATTCATCATTTATCTCATTTGCTGTTTGTGGGACCTTGCTGTATGCAAATGTCAGTTCTTTTTGAATTGCTGAATTTAACTTACTACTCACCACCAGTCAACTATAATGCCCTGCCAGCGATATAAGCATTGGTAACAAGTTGCAATGAATTGCATAAATGGGACTGATATACCAGGTAAACTGCAGATTGCTCCAAATTAGAACTGTTCCAGTTCAGTTAAAAATCCATCTTCAACTAATCAAAACTAGAACAAACAAATCAGCACAACTTTCTGGCTTTGAGGACATCCAGCTGGAGTTTTAATAAAGCTAGCTTAGGTTATCTAGAACCCATCACATGTGCATTTAAGTTTGGCTCAGTTGGCAACACTCTTGCCTTTGAGTCAGAAGGTCTTGGGTTCACGCCTCACTCTAAGATCTGATCACACAAGTCTGACATGCCATTGTAGGAATGAGAAAGCAATGCATTGTCAGAGGTCCTTTGGTTGAGCTTTTTTATTATTTATTCAAAAAATCCTTCCAGGTATTTTGTGACGTAACTGTGCAGTTTTGTTATATGGTACGTTCAGTCAATGACACAATTGAGCTTGTTGTTACAGTTCAGAGTAAGTTTTTTTTGGGGTTGGGGGTGGGGGTACAGAATAATTTAGTGGCATCCCGAAGAGTCAACTGAGTCAGGAAGACTTTGATTCCTACCTGCACTCGGGGTGTTGCAAGATTGGGTCACTGCTCTGTGAGGCTTTCGGGACCGAATTGAACAGAAGAGAATCCTTGATAGCTTGGGCCTGCTTTCCCAGTTAACCTATTCTTGCTGTCTTGTAGGACAATCTGGATGTGTGGCTGGGTAGAGTAGGTATTTATAATTTAACTTCTGTCTTCGATATTCTCCGATATTTTCTTGGGTACAACAGTGTTGGTGATTGCAATAAGCAATCTGTACTGCCCAATATCTGAGCACTCAATAGCATAACCCAGCAAGAAACACTAGTTAAGATGAGGCAAGATACGAATCGATACGAGTGGTCGCACAGAGTGGGCATACACTAAATGCATCATAAACAGAGTGTAAAAGTTGGGAATTTGGCGAGTTGGAAAGCTAGCAGTTAGCAGAAACTGCCTGTTTTTTTTTTGAGCAAAATGGCAGTTATAAGTCAACCACCTGCAAGTAAATTGCCCGAATAGGTGCTAATTATTGTGGGCAGGTAGCTGAGTGGGCACTTGTAACTTGGGTGTGGACCGAAAAGGTATATATAAATAAACAGCTATCTGCCGATGCACTGAGTGGCAAAACAGAGTGCATCAGAAACAGAATATAAAAGTTGGGAAGTTGTTGCTGAGGGGGATGTTGTTGCAGAGGGGAAAGTTGTTACAGAGGGGGAAGGAGGTGCTGATTTTTGCCTCTAATACTTGTAATGGTTCAAGTTATGGGTAAATATTGAGTTAATTTACCTATAACTTAAAGGAGATCAAGCAATGAGTTAAAAAAACTAAGCTAAGTTGATTAAATATATAAACTTTAAATAAATAAATAAATAAAACAAGGTTAGGTAGGGATGGCAGTGAAGGAGGTCTCAACTGCAGCACGTGGGAGTTTGTGGAGAGCATCGCATTCCCAGACAACCACATCTGCAGTAAGTGTCTGCATCTCGGAACTCGGAGTTGTTTAGCTGGAGTCCGAGGAGCAGTCATTGTGGGGCATCAGGAAGGGGGAGAGTTACCTGAACACTTTGATCCAGGAGGCAGTCACACCCCTTAGGTTCGGAAGCAGTACAGGTCTGGTTAGTGGTCAGGAACAGGAGGGTGTAACTACGAGTCAGGCAGGTAAGGAGACCCCAGGTGTAGTGCTGGAGGAGCCTTGGCCTTTGCCCTTACTCTACAGGTACGAGTTTCTTGCGGCCTGTGTGGATGAGGGCAAAGTCTACAGGGTGGATGAGCAAACTGATCATGACACTGTGATACAAGAGGCCATTCAAGTGGGGGAAGTGGAAAAGAATGTTGTAGTGGTTGGGGACAGTATAGTCAGGGGATAGATACTGTTCTCTGTAGCTGCAACTGGGAGTTCCGACGGTTGTGTTACCTGCAAGGGTTAAGGAAATCTCCTCACGGCTCGAGAAAAAGTTGCAGTGGGAGGGGAAGGATCCAGTTGTTGTGGTCCACGTAGGAACCAATGACATAGGTAGAACTAGGAATTAAGTTCTGCTGAGGGACTTTGAAGAGCTAGGGTCCAAATTAATAAACAGAAGAGATTAGGTGAATTTATAATAGGGAACAAAGAAATGGCAGACCAATTGAACAAATACTTTGGTTCTGTCTTCACGAAGGAAGGTACAAATAACCTTCCGGAAGTACTAGGCGACCGAGGGTCTAGTGAGAAGGAGGAACTGAAGGATATCCTTATCAGGCGGAAAATTGTGTTAGGGAAATTGATGGGATTGAAGGCCGATAAATCCCCGGGGCCTGATAGTCTGCATCCCAGAGTACTTAAGGAAGTGGCCCTAGAAATAGTGGATGCAGTTGGTGATCATTTTCCAACAGTCTATCAACTTTGATCAGTTCCTATGGACTGGAGGGTAGCTAATGTAACACCACTTTTTAAAAAGGGAGGGAGAGAGAAAACGGGTAATTATAGACCGGTTAGCCTGACATCAGTAGTGGGGAAAATGTTGGAATCTATTATTAAGGATGAAATAGCAGCGCATTTGGAAAGCAGTGACAGGATCGGTCCAAGTCAGCATGGATTTATGAAAGGGAAATCATGCTTGAAAATCTTCTGGAATTTTTTGAGGATGTAACTAGTAGAGTGGACAAGGGAGAACCAGTGGATATGGTGTATTTGGACTTTCAAAAGGCTTTTGACAAGGTCCCACACGAGAGATTGGTGTGCAAAATCAAAGCACATGGTATTGGGTGTAATGTACTGACGTGGATAGAGAACTGGTTGGCAGACAGGAAGCAGAGAGTCGGGATAAACGTGTCCTTTTCAGAATGGCAGGCAGTGACTAGTGGAGTGCTGCAGGGCTCAGTGCTGGGACCCCAGCTCTTTACAATATACATTAATGATTTAGATGAAGGAATTGAATGTAATATCTCCAAGTTTGCAGATGACACTAAACTGGGTGGCAGTGTGAGCCGTGAGGGAGACACTAAGAGGCTACAGGGAAACTTGGACAGGTTATGTGAGTGGGCAAATGCATGGCAGATGCAGTATAATGTGGATAAATGTGAGGTTATCCACTTTGGGGGCAAAAACACGAAGACAGAATATTATCTGAATGGCGGCAGATTAGGAAAAGGGGAGGTGCAGCGAGACTTGGGTGTCATGGTTCATCAGTCATTGAAAGTTGGCATACAGGTACAGCAGGCGGTGAAGAAGGCAAATGTTATGTTGGCCTTCATAGCTAGGGGATTTGAGTATAGGAGCAGGGAGGTCTTACTGCAGTTGTACAGGGCCTTGGTGAGGCCTCACCTGGAATATTGTGTTCAGTTTTGGTCTCCTAATCTGAGGAAGGACGTTCTTGCTATTGAGGAAGTGCTACAAAGGTTCACCAGACTGATTCCTGGAATGGCTGGACTGATGTATGAGGAGAGACTGGATCAACTGGGCCTTTATACATTGGAGTTTAGAAGGATGAGAGGGGATCTCATAGAAATATATAAGATTCTGATGGGAAGGGACAGGTTAGATGCGGGCAGAATGTTCCCGTTGTTGGGAAAGTCCAGAACCAGGGGACACAGTCTAAGGATAAGGGGTCAGCTATTTAGGACTGAGATGAGGAGAAACTTCTTCACACAGAGAATTGTTAACCTGTGGAATTCCCTGCCGCAGAGAGTTGTTGATGCCAGTTCATTGGATATATTCAAGAGGGAGTGATATGGCCCTTACGGCTAAGGGGATCAAGAGATATGGAGAGAAAGCAGGAAAGGGGTACTGAATGAATGATCAGCCATGATCTTATTGAATGGTGGTGCAGGCTCGAAGGGCCGAATGGCCTACTCCTGCACCTATTTCCTATGTTTCTACCGGAGACACGTGCAAATTCGCATAGGGTCAAACAAATCAGTGAGGTAAGAGACGGGTTTGATTCATGGGGCACTGGCACCAGTACTGGGGAAAGAGGGAGCTGTTCTGTTGAACTAAATAAGCGGGTGGGTTCAGATGAGAGGAAATGTATTAATCGAATGAGAGAAATCAAGGCTATTGCGAAGTGTAGCAATTTGGGTAAAGATAATCAGAGTGTGACAGGAGGGGACAGAGAGTTTAACAGTGATAGTGCATCAGTGAATAAGGTCAAATCCGGGAAAAGTAGTAAAAGTTAAGATTAAAGGCGCTTTAGCTGAATGCACAAAGCATTCGTAACAAGATAGACAAATTAAGGGCACAAATAGAGATGAATGGCTTTGATCTAATAGCCATTACAGAGACATGGTTGCATGGTGACCAAAGTTGGGAACTATATATTCTAGGGTACTTGACGTTTTGAAAAGACAGTCAAAATGGGGGCGGAATGACACAAGGACAGTCGTGAGGGATGATCTTGGCTCGGAAGAGCAGGAAGTAGAATCAGTGTGGATAAGAAATAACAAGGGCAGAAAACACTGGTTACAGTAGTTATATTATTTGACAGAGTATGAATCAAGAAATAAGAGGAACTTGTAATAAAGGTAATGCAGTAATCGTGGGGAATGTAATCTTCATATAGACTGGACAAATCAAATTGGCAAAAGTAGTTTGGAGGACAAGTTCATGGAGTGCACGCGAGACAATTTCCTCAAACAATGTGTCATGGAACCAACTAGGGAAGAGGCTATTTTAGATCTTGTCTTGTGTAATGCGATTAAGGTTAATTCGTAATAGAAACATAGAAACATAGAAAATAGGTGCAGGAGTAGGCCATTCGGCCCTTCTAGCCTGCACCGCCATTCAATGAGTTCATGGCTGAACATGCAACTTCAGTACCCCATTCCTGCTTTCTCACCATACCCCTTGATTCCCCTAGTAGTAAGGACTTCATCTAACTCCTTTTTGAATATATTTAGTGAATTGGCCTCAACAACTTTCTGTGGTAGAGAATTCCACAGGTTCACCACTCTCTGGGTGAAGAAATTCCTCCTCATCTCAGTCCTAAATGGCTTCCCCCTTATCCTTAGACTGTGTCCCCTGGTTCTGGACTTCCCCAACATTGGGAACATTCTTCCTGCATCTAACCTGTCTAACCCCGTCAGAATTTTAAACGTTTCTATGAGGTCCCCTCTCATTCTTCTGAACTCCAGTGAATACAAGCCCAGTTGATCCAGTCTTTCTTGATAGGTCAGTCCCGCCATCCCGGGAATCAGTCTGGTGAACCTTCGCTGCACTCCCTCAATAGCAAGAATGTCCTTCCTCAGGTTAGGAGACCAAAACTGTACACAATACTCCAGGTGTGGCCTCACCAAGGCCCTGTACAATTGTAGCAACACCTCCCTGCCCTTGTACTCAAATCCCCTCGCTATGAAGGCCAACATGCCATTTGCTTTCTTAACCGCCTGCTGTACCTGCATGCCAACCTTCAATGACTGATGTACCATGACACCCAGGTCTCTTTGCACCTCCCTTTTTCCTAATCTGTCACCATTCAGATAATAGTCTGTCTCTCTGTTTTTACCACCAAAGTGGATAACCTCACATTTATCCACATTATACTTCATCTGCCATGCATTTGCCCACTCACCTAACCTATCCAAGTCGCTCTGCAGCCTCATAGCATCCTCCTCGCAGCTCACACTGCCACCCAACTTAGTGTCATCCACAAATTTGGAGATACTACATTTAATCCCCTCGTCTAAATTATTAATGTACAGTGTAAATAGCTGGGGCCCCAGCACAGAACCTTGCGGTACCCCACTAGTCACTGCCTGCCATTCTGAAAAGTCCCCATTTACTCCTACTCTTTGCTTCCTGTCTGACAACCAGTTCTCAATCCATGTCAGCACACTACCCCCAATCCCATGTGCTTTAACTTTGCACATTAATCTCTTGTGTGGGACCTTGTCGAAAGCCTTCTGAAAGTCCAAATATACCACATCAACTGGTTCTCCCTTGTCCACTCTACTGGAAACATCCTCAAAAAATTCCAGAAGATTTGTCAAGCATGATTTCCCTTTCACAAATCCATGCTGACTTGGACCTATCATATCACCTCTTTCCAAATGCACTGCTATGACATCCTTAATAATTGATTCCATCATTTTACCCACTACCGATGTCAGGCTGACCGGTCTATAATTCCCTGTTTTCTCTCTCCCTCCTTTTTTAAAAAGTGGGGTTACATTGGCTACCCTCCACTCGATAGGAACTGATCCAGAGTCAATGGAATGTTGGAAAATGACTGTCAATGCATCCACTATTTCCAAGGCCACCTCCTTACGTACTCTGGGATGCAATCCATCAGGCCCTGGGGATTTATCGGCCTTCAATCCCATCAATTTCCCCAACACAATTTCCCGACTAATAAGGATTTCCCTCAGTTCCTCCTCCTTACTAGACCCTCCGACCCCTTTTATATCCGGAAGGTTGTATGTGTCCTCCTCAGTGAATACCGAACCAAAGTACTTGTTCAATTGGTCCGCCATTTCTTTGTTCCCTGTTATGACTGCCCCTGATTCTGACTGCAGGGGACCTACGTTTGTCTTTACTAACCTTTTTCTCTTTACATATCTATAGAAACTTTTGCAATCCGTCTTAATGTTCCCTGCAAGCTTCTTCTCGTACTCCATTTTCCCTGTCCTAATCAAACCCTTTGTCCTCCTCTGCTGAGTTCTAAATTTCTCCCAGTCCCCGGGTTCGCTGCTATTTCTGGCCAATTTGTATGCCACTTCCTTGGCTTTAATACTATCCCTGATTTCCCTTGATAGCCACGGTTGAGCCACCTTCCCTTTTTTATTTTTACGACAGACAGGAATGTACAATTGTTGTAGTTCATCCATGCGGTCTCTAAATGTCTGCCATTGCCCATCCACAGTCAACCCCTTCAGTATCATTCGCCAATCTATCCTAGCCAATTCACGCCTCATACCTTCAAAGTTACCCTTCTTTAAGTTCTGGACCATGGTCTCTGAATTAACTGTTTCATTCTCCATCCTAATGCAGAATTCCACCATATTATGGTCACTCTTCCCCAAGGGGCCTTGCAGAACAAGATTGCTAATTAATCCTCTCTGAGGAAGGTCGGGGCGGATAAGCGGCGAGTGTTTGTGGCGAGATGCGGTGAATATTTATGGCGGAGGAGCAGTGAGAGATCGTGGCGGAAGTGCGACAGATGAGAGTACGGGGCCCAGAAGAGCAGAGGGTTCAGGGGCAGCACGGGCCAGCCCACACTGTGATATGTGTGTGCGCACTAGGTCTGTGCAGCAGAGCAGGTCTCCAGTCATCTTGGTTTACCCTTGCTACTCGATAAAGGCCTAGCTCTGTCAAGCCCGTGTAGTGGCTGGTGTGCAACGGTCACCACACATTAAAAAAATTCACGCACAGGCATCTTTCACCCCCTCAATTGGAGTTCAGGACTGGAACATCGGATCTTTCATCGAAACACCTGTGAAGTCGTGGAAGCAAGTCATCCTCGTTCAAGGGACCGCCTATAATGATGACTCGGTAAAATAATGGGACTAAAGGCGGACAAGTCCCCTCAACCTGATGACTTACACCCTAGGGTCTTAAAAGAACTGTCTACAGAGATAGTGGATGCATTGGTTGTAATCTACCAAAATTTCCTGGATTCTGGTGCAGTCCCAACGGATTGGAAAACCGCAAATATAACGCCCCTATTTAAAAAAGGAGGCAGACAAAAAGCAGTAAATATCTATCGACCATTAGCCTAACATCTGCCATTGGGAAAATGCTGGAGTCCATTATTAAGGAAGCAGTAGCAGGACATTTGGAAAAGCATGATTCAATCAAGCAGAGTCGGCATGGTTTTATGAGAGGGAAATCATGTTTAAAAAATTTGCTGGCGTTCTTTGAGGATATAACAGGCAGGGTGGATAAGGGGGAACCAGTGGATGTGGTGTATTTGGATTTCCAGAAGGCATTTGATAAGATGCCACATAAAAGGTTACTGCACAAGATAAAAGTTCACAGGGTTAGGGATAATATATTAGCATGGATAGCGGATTGACTAACTAACAGAAAACAGAGAGTCGGGATAAATGGGTCATTTTCCGGTTGGCAAACAGTGACTAGTGGGGTTCCGCAGGGATCGCTGCTGGGTCCTCAACTATTTACAATCTATATTAATGACTTGGATGAAAGGATTGAGTGTAATGTAGCCAAGTTTGCTGCTGATAGATACAAAGATGGGTGGGAAAGCAAATTATGAGGAGGACACAAAAAGGGATATAGACAGGCTAAGTGAGTGGGCAAAAATTTGGCAGATGGAGTATAATGTGGGAAAATGTGAGGTTATCCACTTTGGCAGAAAAAAATAAAAAAGCAAATTATAATTAAAATGGAGAAAAGTTGCAAAGTGCTGCAGTACAGAGGGACCTGAGGGTCCTTGTGCATGAAACACAAAAAGTTAGTATGCAGGTATAGCAAGTAATCAGGAAGGCAAATGGAATGTTGACCTTTATTGCAAGGGGGATGGAGTATAAAAGCAGAGAAGTCCTGCTACAACTGTACAGGGTATTGGTGAGGCCACACCAGAGTACTGCGTACAGTTTTGGTTTCCGTATATAATGAAGGATATGCTTGCATTGGAGGCTGTTCAGAGAAGGTTCATTAGATTGATTCTGGAGTTGAGGGGGTTGACTTATGAAGATAGCTTGAGTAGGTTGGGCCTATACTCATTGGAGTGAAAAATGAGAAGTGATCTTATCGAAACGTATAAGATAATGAGGGGGCTCAACAAGGTGGGTGCAGAGAGGATATTTCCACTCCTGGGGAAACTAAAACTAGGGGGCAGAGTCTCAGAATAAGGGGCCGTCCATTTAAAACTGAGATGAGGAGGAATCTCTTCTCTCAGAGGGTTGTAAACTATGGAATTCTCTGCCCCAGAGAGCTGTGGAGGCTAGGTCATTGAATATATTTAGGGCGGAGATAGACAGATTTTAGAACGATAAGGGAATAAAGGGTTATGGGGAGTGGGCAGGGAAGTGGAGCTGAGTCCATGATCAGATCAACCATGATCTTATTAAATGGCAGAGCAGGCTCGAGGGGCCAAGTGGCCTACTCCTGCTCCTATTTCTTATGTTCTTATGAGAATAAACTAGCAAGAAAAATATAAACAGAATTTAAGATCTTCTACAAGTATGTAAAAAGGAAGAGAGTAGCAAAAATAAATGCGGGTCCCTTCGAAGCTGAGACAGGAGAAATTATAGTGGGGAATAAGGAAATGGCAGCTACGTTAAACAAACATGTTGTATCTGTGTTCACAGAAGAAGACACAATGAAATACCAGAAATAGTAGGGAGCCAAGGGTCTAATGAGATTGAGGAACTTAAAGTAATTAATATTAGTAAAGGAATCCTAGAATGGTCCCAGTTCATTGGAAGGTAGCAAATGTAACACCACTATTCACGAAAGGATGGCGAGCGAAAACAGGGAACAACAGGCCAATTCGCCTGACATCAGTCATCAGGAATATGCTAGATCCATTATTAAAGATGTGGTAACGGGGCACGTAGAAAATCAGAATCTGATTAGGCACAGTTTTATGAAAGGAAATTGTGTTTGACAAATCTATTCGTTTTTTGAGGATGTATCTAGCAGGGTAGATAAAGGAGAACCAGTGGATGTAGTATATTTGGATTTTCAAAAGGCATTTGATAAGGTGCCACATGAAAGGTTGTTGCACAAGATAATGGCTCATGTTGGGATAAAACATTAGCAGGGATAGAGGATTGTTAATGGTGAGAAATCAGTATGTTCCAGATTGGCAGGCTATTATTAGTGGGGTGCTACAAGGATCACTGCTGGGGCCTCAGCTATTTAAAATCTATATTAATGACTTAGATGAAGGGACCCAGTGTAATGTATCCAAGTTTGCTGATGATACACAAAGCTAAATGGGAAAGTAAGCTGTGGGAAAGACAAAGAGTCTGCAAAAGGGAGTGGGGAAGAAGGTGGCAGATGGAGTATAATGAAGGAAATGTGATGTTGTTCACTTTGGCAGGAAGAATAGAAAAACAGAATCTTTTTAAAATGGTGTTCATAGGGATTTGGGTGTCCTTGTACACAAAACACAGAGCTAACATGCAGGTACAACAAGCAATTAGAAAGGCAAATGGTATGTTGGTCTTTATTGCAAGTGGGTTGGAGTACAGGAGTAAGGAAATATTGCTGCAATTATACAGGGCTTTTCTGAGACCAAACCTGGAGTACGGTGTACAGTTTTGGTCTCCGTACCAAAGGAAGGATCTACTTGCCTTAGAGGGGGTGCAATGGAGGTTCACTAAATTGATTCCTGGGAGAAGAGGGTTATCCTATGAGAAGAGATTGAGTTGAATGGGCCTACACTCTCTCTAGTTTAGAAGAATGAGAGGTGATCTCATTGAATCATATAAGATTTTGAGTGGGCTAGACAGGATTGATGCTGAGAGACTGTTCCCCCTGGCTGAAGTGTCTAGAACTAGGGGCATAGTCTCAGGATAAGGGGTTGCCCATTTAGGACAGAGATGAGGAGAAAGTTCTTCACAGAGTTGTGAATCTTTGTAATTCTCTACCCCAGAGGGTTGTGAATGCCCAGTCATTGTATATATTCAAGGCTCAGATCGATACATTTTTGGACTCTAAGGAAATAATACGGGGATCAGGTGGGCAAGTGGTTTTGAGATTGAAGAGCAGCCATGATCTTATTGAATGATGAAGCAGGCTCGAGAGGTCGTATGGTCTACTCCTGCTCGTATTTCTTGTGTTAAGCAGCTTTATTAAACAGACAGCAACTGAACAAACCCAGCAACAGTCAAAGTAAATTCTACTTCCTGAAAATATGGGACAAAGTAATAAGCTCCACACCCTGTCCAACTAATGGACTGGCTGACTTGGTTTTGGCATTACCTTTCTTTCAATGATGCGCAGGCTCTTTTCTAGGCTGATTAACATTGTTGCTCCGAGGAGTTGGTCTTCTTGAAGATGTATAAAAGGGCAGTGTGTGTAAGAAGGTTGTTCTCGGGGCTCTGATCTCCATGCCTAGGTTGTATGGATAGGATATCATTTGTTGGAATTGGCCTGCCCCGTAATGATGATTGAGATTTGAAAAGCTGAGCATGCTTGTTTGTGGATTTGGTGACATTTGCAGTTTCTTGCCTGCCCAGAGCTTGTCAAACACTGAGTTGTTGGACTAGACACCTTACTGCCAGCCTCTGAAAAAAGGTAGATGTCATGTATCCTACATGGCTACTGTTGGTACTATCACAAGGTGTGCCACCAAAGGGCACAGCAGTGAGAGACTTGCAGAATACTTGTACAGGTGTGCCTGCCTAGTATAAAAGGCAGGCCACCAGGTGTGATCCTCACTCTGGAGTTAACTAACAAAGGACTAAGGTCACTACAGTTCAAGTACAACACATTGCCTCGTGGAGTCATTATTAGAACATCCAAGGACACAACAATTGGTGACGAGATTACGGACTTTCACGCAAAAATGACTACCCTTGGCACGTTGCAGCAGTTCGCCGATAGTGATGATTGGGATGCCTTGTGGAGAGGCTCGACCATTTCTTGACAACAAATGACCTGGCAGGAGATGACCCAGCCACACTGACTGATAAGCGCAGAGCTATCCTGCTAACCAGTTATGGGCTCACCGTCTATGGCCTCGTCAGGGACTTGCTGGCACCAGCGAAGACAACGACCAAGACGTACGAGGAGCTCGTAACCCTGATCCATGAGCACCTCAAGCCCAAGGAGAGCATCCGCACAGCCAGACACCGGATCTACACCCACCGACGGCCCGAAGGCCAGGAAATCGTGAAATACGCTGCAAACCTCAGGAGGCTGGTGGCATCGTGTGAGTTCGGCAACCACCTCAGCGAAGCGCTGCGGGATATTTTTGTCATTGGAATCGGCCATGAGGGTCTTCTTCATAAGCTACTGTCGGCGGATACAACAGTCACACTGCAGAAGGCCATCTCTCTGAGCCAGGCATTCACGACCTTGACCTGCAGTTCTAGGCAGATGACTCACCCTCAGGACTCAAAACCGGCAAGTACTGTGCACAGAGTGGCGACTTTTAGAGGCTGGTCTGTAGAACGCAAACCCTCTCAGGGGAGAGAGAACAGGCCCCCGAGTCCCTTAACTCAGAGTCCGCTGAGGGGGGGCTAATCGAGTAGCTCCATGCTGGCATTGTGGAGGGAATCACAGGGCTCACCAGTTCCGCTTTAAAGACTATGTACGCAAGGGCTGCAGCACACACTCCAGCGAATGGTAAGAGAACTATGACTCTCTGTGTCGATGAAGAGTCTGCAGATGGCCATGAATCTAGCGTGGATTATGAAACGATAGGCAGAGATGAAATGATAGGCAGAGAGGCCGCTCACCCCCACAATGAGGTATATAGCATGTTTACCTGCACCTTCGAGTGTTCCCCGCAGAGGGTGGAAGTCGAGATAGATGGAGTTCCAGTCTTTATGGAAATGGACACGGGGGCGAGCCAGTCAATAATGAATCAAGAAGCCTTTGAGAGGCTATGGGACAATCAAGCTGAACAACCCAAGTTGGTCCCGGTTCAGGCAAAGCTGCGCACCTACACCGATGAACTTATCCCAGTCGTTGGTAGTGTGAATGTAAAGGTACTCCATGATGGCGTGGTGCACCTCTGTGGATTGTTGCAGGTGATGGACCAACGCTACTCGGAAGAAGGTGGATGGAGAAGATCCATTGGAAGTGGGAAGACTTGACCCCTCCAGCGATTGACGTCCTCCTCGTTAAATCACTTGAGGATGGACCTGGCACCAGAGAGCAGACCAGCACAGCACCCGAGGCACAAACCGCTCAGCATGACTGCGTGGAGATGATCCAGCTGAGATGACCTGAGCGCACCTTCCAGGCTCCAGTGACAAGACTCGGGAGGAAGAAAATCGGATTTCCCATCTTTGGTGGCAGAACCCGGGGAGAAGAGGATCATTGTGGATGGAGGAAAGATGGTGCTTAAACCACGATGTGAGGCGCTGAATATAAAGATGACCGCGGCCAGACCACAAGGTGCAGCGCTGATGGAGCAACACGTGGCAACAAACAGAGGAGAGGATTGGGATAAAGAAAGCAAGGCTCTCTTAAAGGAGGTCTGCAACCCACTACAATTAAAGGGACAGTTCCACACACACAAGCAATGTAATAGCAACTGTAAATTAGAGACAAAATGTATAATTGATGATCAGAGTTGTGTACATGCAATAAGCAAGGAAAAGTCGCGCGATCCAGAACTGCTGGATGGTGTCCTTGCAGTCTGGTGGCGGCACGGTGCCCAGTACTGGCAGTGGGAACCCAGTTGGCTCAAGTTGCCTGTTCTTGGGGCTGTTGCCATGGTTCCAAGCGTCGGGCAGGTTCACAGATGCCTGTGACCACCCTGTCCTTTCTTTGAGCCCTGGGTCACGGCTGCTCCCTGAGGAGCTGTCGTCTAGCAGTGCACAGGGAACTGCTGACTCGCTGGCCTGGGCGTTGTTTAGTTTGGGATCCACAATAAGTAATGAAAAGCTGTGCGATGTTGGATTTCAACTGCACGCAGCCAATGCAGCGGGCAGACACCCATCGGGAGCACACAGGTCCAGCAAGCTACCCAATGCTGTAGCCTGCGTCCCTTGGACCAAAGTTGTACACCATGGAGTGTGGCCACAAGCAGCCAATACACACGAGCTGCAGAGCAAGCGATCTCAGGAGGGCAACGGCACTGATATCGATACCCTGCCCCTGATCGGCTCCACCTCCCAGGCACCCGATGGCACCAACCGCCACGAGCCTGAAAGAGCAAACTGTGCCAAGGCGCCGCCCCAGATCCCATCGCTACCAAGGCCATGCCCGGAAACGAAGGGTCACATGCTACAGGCCCTCCCAAAGGGACCGGGACCAGCCAGGATCCCAAACTAAACAACGCCCAGGCCAGCGAGTCAGCAATTCCCTGTGCACTGCTAGACGACAGCTCCTCAGGGAGCAGCCGTGACCCAGGGCTCAAAGAAAGGACAGGGTGGTCACAGGCATCTGTGAACCTGCTCGACGCTTGGAACCATGGCAACAGCCCCAAGAACAGGCAACTTGAGCCAACTGGGTTCCCACTGCCAGTACTGGGCACCGTGCCGCCACCAGACTGCAGGGACACCATCCAGCAGTTCTGGAACTAGTTTGTCCTTACGCACCGGTCACCGCATCGATAATGTATCTCACCAATCCACCATACTTGTCTCTCAACGGAACCACAAATGTAATGCAAACTTGTCTTTCTGAACTTGAATGTATATTGAATGCAATGAGCCTCCGGGGAGGGGGCAACCACCAGCACTCTACTGCACCAGCCACTCGCCCAAGATTGAAACGACCTGCCAAGGGTCAATCAGATAGAGCCCAGACAGAGCTAAGCCCAGAGCACAGTCAATGCAGAGGCGATTTGCACTAAATGCTTAGGGGAGAGTGGTGTCATGTATCCTACATGGCTATTGTTGGTACAATCACAAGGTGTGCCACCAGAGGGCACAGCAGTGGGAGACTTGTAGGTTACCTGTACAAGTGTGCCTGGCCTAGTATAAAAGGCAGGCCACCAGGTGTGATTCTCACTCTGGAGTTAACTTACAAAGGACTAAGGTCACTCCAGTTCAAGTACAACACATTGCCTCGTGGAGTCAATATCAGAGCATCCAAGGACACAACAGTAGATGAGGCCGGGGAAGGAAGTACATTCATTTTTATTATGCTTGCTGTACCCAGGAGAGATTTGGGTACTTTGGTGCATCTATCCATGTTGCATATATGCCAGCAAGGGTGGGGGCAGTTTATTTTGTATAGCCTCGTGAGCTGGGCATTACTGTCACATCTACATATTTGAGGCCATATTCTGACCATGAAAAGGGGTTTGGTTTTTGAATATGCATAGGGATTCCTTTGGTGAGGAACATGCTATTGATTTTGGAGTAGTTGAGCTTGTATTCTGATAGTTGATTTTGTTTATAATGTAGGAGGAGGAGAAAAGGCTCGGCAGCGTCACACATCCAGAGGAAAGTTGCTCCCGAGAGAACGTATCGACCGACTGCTCGATCCGGGGTGAGTAAACTAGCACTGCTTGGCCGGGTATGTGAAAATGTAAAAATAAAAATGTCTGGCTAAGGAACCCTCAATTTCCTTTGGATCTGTCAGCAGTCTAAGAGCTAATAGAATTGACAGCATTAACTACTTCACAGTTGAAGGCTGATTAATTGAACTCAGTAGAGTAAATAACCTCTAGGAATAACAGTCCTTTTGTGCGCTTTACAAAAAACTCAAAAGGACCTTGTATGTTTACAGATTCTGACAACACCAAGTAAGTAATCTGACATTCTCTTTTATTAATCTTAGGCAAGCTAAATAGGAACAGCCTGCTTACAAGTTTACATTGACTGAATTGAGGGGTAGTGTTTTAAAATTAATTTAATACACGCTGTAAAGCACCTGGTCATGAAAGGTGCTATGTAAATGCAAGTCTTTTTCTTTTAAAGCTGGCTCTAAGTTTCTAGGGATTAATGAATGGAATATCTGATTGATGATGTAGCGAGGATTTTCTGCTCCCCTTTTACATGTTTTGATGGACTTTAAGGTTTGGCTGCCCAGATATAGATAGGTATATTCAAAGTTGGGTTTAATGATGATCATATCATATGTTAAATTTTCCATTGTTACTGCCACAATAATTCTGGATGTATGGAATGTCAGCAGTGTTCAGATTGTTAAAGGTGGGTGGGATGGTATTTATAACTTAGAAGGCCCCCGAGACGAGTGCAGTTGTTGTAGGGTGACCAATTACATTCCTAGGCTGCACAAATTTTAAGTTCTTTTCACAAGTTGGTCCTTTTCTTCAGGTAGTCAAACTTGCCTGTAGCAGTCATTTTCCTGGTCCCCCTATCCAGACAGGATCCCTGATCCAGGCAGGAATCTCATCGTGAACTTGCTATAAGTATGGAAAGGAAGTTAACCCCCCCCCCCCAAAATGTACCCATGGGCGGGCACAAAGCCTATCATGACATGGTACTGGCCTCGCTACTCGAAGCCGTGAGTTCAAATCCCACCAAGGCAAGTTGTCAAACTGAATTCAATAAACCCAATAATTATGGGCTAGCGCCGGAAAAATAACCATGAAAGCTTCCGAATTGTCATTAAAAACCAACTGGTTCACTAATGTCCTTCAGGGAAGACAGCCTGTCCCTTTATCCGATCAGGCTACATGTGATTCCAGTCCTTTACTGGCCCTGATTTCACCTTCCGGGGCGGCCGGGGTCGGTCGTGGGTTGCAAACCCGCTCCTGGCTACAGCCCACACTGTAAAAAAAGAATCTTCCATTGATGGGGCTTGTTAAGCCCACCCTGCGAGGATCCCAGCCAATTAAAAGGAAGCGGGTCTGATGACGTCATTTGATGACGCATCATCAGCCGGTTTCCTTAAAGGGACGATGGCCACATTGATTTTGACAGTTGTTCTGTTCTGTCAGTGTTCTGCAGCATTGAGGTGCTGCAAACACTGAAAAGTGGAAGATACCTCCCCGGACATCAACACAGCCTGGTTGTCCATTGCACAGGAGAGCACAAGCAGTGATGTCGTCAGGAGGAGCTGGTTGCAGTGGCGCAAACTTTTCAAATGATCTCAGTAGATCACGAAATGTTACTGCAAAGCAACACTCAACCTCATCCTGCTGTGCCACTCATCACATCCCCATCACTCTGCCTTCCCTACCCTACCCCTGCACATCCTTACTCACACCAACTTACCTTGCACCTCCACCCGTCCCTCTCTCTATCAACATTATCACATCCCCATCTCAATAGACACACCCCACACTCAGCCTCATACCAACTAACAACACACTTGGGTCTTTTAGCCAATGTTCATGTAGAGTTTCTGCTAATGTTGTCAAACTTTGAATTCTTTATTTTGAACACTTTGCGTTCTTGGACACATTTTTGTGCAACTTCGGAAGTGGCTTAGTGAGTTGTAATAAATGGCCAGACATAAGGGAACCCCCCCACAATGGTGGTGAGTGTGAAAGGAATGACTTGGGCATTGCAGGAATGCTTTATGGTGCGGGGTGGGATGGTGCCAACCTGGCATATTAAGTGGCAGCCAGGGTGTACTGTGAAGAAAATGTGGTAAGGCCATCCCTGGCGTCCCGGGCAGCAATGTGGTCGGGTACTGATGCCCTGTGTCCTGTGCAGAATCAGGTGACTGCGGAGAAGGTTGTTGTTGGTGATGCTGGTGTGTTTAGTGATGTTGGTGTTGGGGGCTGATCGTGGTGGGATTCTGAGGACCAAGGTGAGATTTTTTCAAGGGCATCGATGCTGATGGAATAGATGGCAGCTGAAGTTGAGATGACAGAAACGATCTGTCAATGGTGAGATTGGTAGTTCCAAGGAGTGGAAAATTTTGCCAAGTAAGTTCAAAGCAGTATTAACATGTATGAGCGACCCTCATAATTTATTTCATCTGGCTTTCTGGAAAGGTGTATTTGGATTCATATTCATTATTAATTACATTATGATGGAATTGTAATTTTGCCACTAAGTCACCCTTTCATAACAATGACTCAAGTAAGAGGAGTGGTGTACAGGCAATAATTTTGTTGACACACTGCAGCCAGGGCAAGAGTCAGTAGTTTGTTTACATCTTTTAGATTTCAAGGACTTAATACAACACACATGCTGTACTACTAAACTAAATAAATTTTTTTTTAAAAATCTAACATTTGAGGTCAAGACATACAAATCTACCTTTTTAGGAGGTAAAAGGTGTAAATAAATAGCTCAAGTAAAGTTTTGGCTGCTTCTGATGGTTCAATAATAGCAGCAGAGTAAGACTTGTATTTATATAATGCCTTTGCATTGAAACATATTTAAAATGTTTCACAATGAATTACTTGTTGAGGTGTAGTGAAGGTTATTCAGGCAAACACAGCAACCATTCTGTGGCAGCAGTGACCCACAAACAACCATGATATGGGTGATCCATTAATCTGTTTTTAAGTGGTATTGAGTGAGGGTGGAATGTTGCCCATGATAAAGGGACAGCTCCTTGTTCTTCTTTGAATAGCGCTATATGGGATCTATAACATCCACCCAAACCACGAGATCAGGCATATGGGATCTTAGTCTAATGTCTCAACTACAGCATCTCCAACAGCACTTCACTAGAATGTTTGCCTACATTATGCACCCCAGTTTTGGTGTAAGGCTTGAAGCCACACCCTTCTGACTGAGAAGTGAGAGTGCGACCAATAATGTAACAATACAAACGTATTTTAAGAATAAAGGTGGATTAATTCCCCGGCACCTCGATTGGGGGCGATAACCGACTCGGGGCGGGACTTCCTGTGCCCGGCGCGGAAGTCCTGCCACCGGCGCGAAACTGTGATTACCGCCCCTCAAAGGAAGTGGAGCGCAATCTCGCGCACTCCACTTCCTCTTGCAGCGGGATCCGGGGTGCTACTGGGGTGCGTTGGTCAGCGCTACGCTGCTGCTCATCGGTTAAAAGGGAGGGTTGCTGCGCACTCTACCCGTCCTTTGATGACCTCCACTGGGCCACCAGGGTGGTGAGGTGCCGAGGCCGCAGCCTGATACCCAAAATGGAGTGCCGGGCTGCACGATGGCGGCCCAGGCCATGCAAGGGAAGAAGTCGTCGAGCCGACTGTTGAGTTGGCAAAACCGGCAAGGTGGCAGTGCAGGGCGCTCCCCACCTCCCCTTTAACATCCGCCCAATGAGCGGAGGTCAGCCCGGTTCGCAACCCGCGGGGCTGGCGCTGTCACCGTTCGCGGCAGCCTCACTGGGCAATTTCTGCTGCGGTGAGGAAAGGGGTCGGCGTGGGGCGCTAAGGGATCACCACGTATGGCGATGCGGACATTGCTGGTTGCACGGCCGCCCAAGCCGCTGCTCTACCATGGCAGTGCCTCCGCTAACTCCCGCGCAATTTCATGAGAACCAGTAGGCTCCCCCGGGCAAAAACTGTTTTGCACCCCTGGAGGTGCTAATGGGCGTTGTAAAACAGGGCAATTTAAACCCCAAAGAATTGTATTTTTGCCTATCTGCTGATCAATTTTTTTGTAGCCAACCATCCTGATAGAGATGTTGGCGATGGAAAGGTAAAATCTTATTGAAAAATGCAGGATGGTAAATGCATACTATATTTTGCCATTAAAAGAACCTCTTTTTTTTTAAGAACAACTTTTTCTTGTAATTTATCTTACTGAACATTATACCCAATTTTGATCTGCCTGGGTCTTGACTTTATTGACTACATGCATGCTACATTCTGAGTGCCAAGTCCAGAAAAAAGAATTGCCCTCTTTACTTTTTTTTAAACCCTTGAACTGGCAATATAAATTATTTAGAATTCAAATGGTGATATTGAAGATTAATACGGACATAACTACCACAATAATGTAAGTAATTCTCCTTTGTGTCATAGGTTTTTCAACTTCATAAAGAACATCAGTATTGCCCCGCCCTGAGAATATTTTGAATATAGTGAATGAAGATAAAAAAATTGGTGTATCCTAGGCTTTTAATTCCGTTGTAATTCTGCCACAGAAGTGAAAAAAAGTTGCCTTGTTATATCCTCGTGTGAAGAATATTTGGTAATGGTGATTTCACACACAAGCCAACCTGTGTAAATACCAGCTAGTTATTAACTATTGCTCTTATTTGCAATTTATTGAACTTGAATGATTAAAAAAAGTAAGCAACAGGCTGAAATTTAACCTTTTGGTTCAGATGACGTCTAGAAACTGATAATAACTCCTTAATTAAATTGCAGTCTTATTACTCACGCTCGACCAGCCAAGGTTCTAAATCATTTGTTATGTTGCAAATGAATTAAAAGATGCATAAGAATGAAGTGTTTTTTGATCGACTCTGAGGAAATTGTTTCATTATAGGTTTCTGCGTGTGTTGCTGCTTGTGAAAATTAGCCACACTGTACAATTATTGCTTTTTCTGCTGCTACAGAAAGTTTCAATCTCCACTGCTAATCGTCTTTGAAAACCCAATTGTTGGTTACAAGCATCTGTCTTTAACAGCAGTGTCCACTATATGGCTGAAATGGGTTTGAAATTGTGGAGCATGGTTTAATCACGAGAAAGCAGATTATAGATTAATTCCTGTTTCTAAATTGTAATACCACTGCAATTTCGGAACTGATAAAGGGAAACGGCATTTGGTATACTTTTCAATATTGTCATAGAAACATAGAAAATAGGTGCAGGAGTAGGCCATTCGGCCCTTTGAGCCTGCACCGTCATTCAATAAGATCATGGCTGATCATTCCCTCAGTACCCCTTTCCTATTTCTCTCCATACCCTTTGATCCGCTTAGCCACAAGGGAGCAAGCCATTTTGGATCTGGTCCTGTGTAACGAGACAGGAAAAATAAACGATGATCTCGTAAAAGATCCTCTCGGAATGAGTGATCACAATATGGTTGAATTTGTAATACAGATTGAGGATGAGGAAGTTGTGTCAGAAACGAGAGTACTATGCTTAAACAAAGGGGATTACAGTGGGATGAGGGCAGAGTTGGCTAAAGTAGACTGGAAACAAGGACTAAACGGTGGCACAGTGGAGGACTTTTAAGGAGCTCTTTCATAATGCGCAACAAAAATATATTCCAGTGAAAAAGAAGGGCGGCAAGAGAAGAGATAACCAGCCGTGGATAACCAAGGAAATAAAGGAAAGTATCAAATCAAAGCCTTGATAAGGTGGCCAAGGTTAGTGGGAAACTAGAGGATTGGGAAGATTTTAAGCAACAGCAAAGAATGACTAAAAGAGCAATAAAGAAAGGGAAGATAGATTACGAAGGTAAACTTGCGCAAAACATAAAAACAGATAGTAAAAGCTTTTACAGATATATAAAACGGAAAAGAGTGACTAAAGTAAATGTTGGTCCCTTAGAAGATGAAAAGGGGGATTTAATAATGGGAAAAGTGGAAATGGCTGAGACCTTAAACAATTATTTTGCTTCCGTCTTCACAGTGGAAGACACAAAAACCATGCCAAAAATTGCTGGTCATAGGAATGTGGGAAAGGAGGACCTTGAGATGATCACTATCACTAGGGAGGTAGTGCTGGACAGACTAATGGGATTGAAGGTAGACAAGTCCCCTGGTCCTGATTAAATGCATCCCAGGGTATTAAAAGAGATGGCGGAAGTTATAGCGGATGCATTTGTGATAATCTACCAAAATTCTCTGGACTCTGGGGAGGTACCAGCGGATTGGAGAGCAGCTAATGTAACGCCTCTGTTTAAAAAAGAGGGCAGGCAAAAGGCAGGTAACTATAGGCCGGTTAGTTTAACATCTGTAGTGGGGAAAATGCTTGAAACTATCATTAAGGAAGAAATAGCGGGACATCTGGATAGGAATAGTGCAATCAAGCAGACGCAGCATGGATTCATGAAAGGGAAATCATGTTTAACTAACTTACTGGAATTCTTTGAGGATATAACGAGCATAGTGGATAGAGGTGTACCGATGGATGTGGTGTATTTAGATTTCCAAAAGGCATTCGATAAGGTGCCACACAAAAGGTTACTGCAGAAGATAAAGGTACGCGGAGTCAGAGGAAATGTATTAGCATGGATAGAGAATTGGCTGGTGAACAGAAAGCAGAGAGTCGGGATAAATGGGTCCTTTTCCGGTTGGAAATCAGTGGTTAGTGGTGTGCCACAGGGATCAGTGCTGGGACCACAACTGTTTACAATATACATAGATAACCGAGAGGAGGGGACAGAGTGTAGTGCAACAAAATTTGCAGATGACACTAAGATTAGTGGGAAAGCGGGTTGTGTAGAGGACTCAGAGAGGCTGCAAGGAGATTTGGATAGGTTAAGCGAATGGGCTAAGGTTTGGCAGATGGAATACAATGTTGGAAAGTGTGAGGTCATCCACCTTGGGGGAAAAAAAACAGTAAAAGGGAATATTATTTGAATGAGGAGAAATTACAACATGCTGTGGTGCAGAGGGACCTGGGGGTCCTTGTGCATGAATCCCAAAAGGTTAGTTTGCAGGTGCAGCAGGTAATCAGGAAGGCAAATGGAATGTTGGCCTTCATTGCGAAAGGGATGGAGTACAAAAGCAGGGAGGTGTTGCTGCAACTGTGTAAGGTATTGGTAAGGCCGCACCTGGAGTACTGCGTGCAGTTTTGGTCACCTTACTTAAGGAAGGATATACTAGCTTTGGATGGGGTACAGAAACGATTCACTAGGCTGATTCGAGAAATGAGGGGGTTAACTTATGATGGTAGATTGAGTAGACTGGGTCTTTACTCCTTGGAGTTGAGAAGAATGAGGGGTGATCTTATAGAAACATTTAAAATCATGAAAGGGATAGACAAGATAGAGGCAGAGAGGTTGTTTCCATTGGTGGGGGAGACTAGAACTAGGGGGCACAGCCTCAAAATACAGAGGAGCCAATTTAAAACCGAGTTGAGAAGGAATTTCTTCTCCCAGAGGGTTGTGAATCTGTGGAATTCTCTGCCCAAGGAAGCAGTTGAGGCTGGCTCATTGAATGTTTTCAAGTCAAAGATAGATAGATTTTTAAGCAATAAGGGAATTAAGGGTTACGGGGAGAGGGCGGGTAAGTGGAGCTGAGTCCACGACCAGATCAGCCCCTCATAATCTTATACGTTTCAATAAGATCACCACTTATTCTTCTGAATTCCAATGAGTAGAGACCCAACCTCATCAACCATGAGGAGTCGTGAATAGCACGTTTAGTGAGTTGGTCACACCGCAGGCAAAGGTTACACAGCCAGGTAGGGAATGGGTGACCATCAGGAAGAGCAAGGGAAGGAAGGTAGTGCAGGGGTCCCCTGTGGTCACCTCCCTCCAAAACAGATATACCATTTTGGATATTGTTGGGGGAGGTGGCTCATCGGGGGAAGGCAGCAGCAGCCAAATCCATGGCACCAGGGGTGGCTCTGCTGCACAGGAGGGTAGGAAAAAGAGTGGGAGAGCTACAGTGATAGGGGATTCTATAGTAAGGTAAACAGATAGGCGTTTCTTCGGCCGCAAACGAGACTCCAGGATGGTATGTTGCCTCCCTGGTGCAAGGGTCAACGATGTCTCGGAGTGGCTGCAGCGCATTCTGAAGGGGGAGGGGGAACAGCCAGCTGTCGTGGTACATATAGGTACCAACGATATAGTTTAAAAAAAACGGGATGAGGTCCTACAAGCTGAATTTAGGAACTAGGAGTTAAATTTAAAAAGTAGGACGTCAAAGGTAGTAATCTCAGGATTGCTACCAGTGCCACGTGCTAGCACAGTAGGAGTTGCAGAATAGTTCAGATGAATACGTGGCTTGAGGAATGGTGCAAGGAGGAGGGATTCAAATTCCTGGAGCATTGGAACCGGTTCTGGGGGAGGTGGGACCAGTACAAACCGGACGGTCTGCACTTGGGCAGGACCGGAACCTATGTCCTAGGCGGAGTGTTTGCTGCTGGTGTTGGGGAGGGGCTAAACTAATATGGCAGGGGGATGGGAACCTATGCAGGGAGGCAGAGAGAAGTAAAAAGAGGGCGGACGCAAAAGGTAGGAAGGAGAAAAGCAAGAAATAAGGGCAGAGAAATCAAGGGCAAAAATCAAAAAGGGCCACATTACAACATTCTTCTAAAAGGATAAAAAGTGTTAAAAAAAAACAAGCCTGAAGGCTGAGTATCAATGTGAGGAGCATTCGTAATAAGGTGGATGAATTAACTGCACAGATAGCTGTTAATGGATATGATGTAATTGGGATTACGGAGACATGGCTCCAGGGTAACCAAGGCTGGGAACTCAACATCCAAGGATATTCAATATTCAGGAAGGATAGACAGGAAGGAAAAGGAGGTGGGGAGTGTTGCTGGTTAAAGAGGAGGTTAACGCAATAGTAAGGAAGGACATTAGCTTGAATGATGTGGAATCTGTATGGGTAGAGCTGCGAAACATCAAAGGGCAGAAAACGTTAGTGGGAGTTATGTACAGACCACCAAGCAGTGGTAGGCAGTTTGGGGATGGCACCAAACAGGAAATTAGGGACGTGTGCAATAAGGGTACAGCAGTCATCATGGGTGACTTTAATCTGCATATTGATTGGTCTAACCAAACTGGTAGCAATACTGTGGAGGAGGATTTCCTGGAGTGTATAAGGGATGGTTTTCGAGACCAATATGTCGAGGAACCAACTAGAGAGCAGGTCATCCTAGACTGGGTCTTGTGTAACGAGAGAGGATTAATTAGCAATCTGGTCGTGCGTGGCCTCTTGGGGAAGAGTAACCATAATATGGTAGAATTCTTCATTAAGATGGAGCGCGACACAGTTAATTCAGAGACTAGGGCCCTGAACTTAAACACAGGAAACTTCGATGGTATGAGATCTGATTTGGCTAGGATAGACTGGCGAATGATACTTAAAGGGTTGACAGTGGATCGGCAATGGCAGACATTTAAAGAGCACATGGATGAATTTACAACTATTGTACATCCTTGTCTGGCATAAAAATAAAACAAGAAAGGTGGTTCAACCGTGGCTAACATGGGAAATTAGGGATAGTGTTAAATCCAAGGAAGAGTCATATAAATTGGACAGAAAAAGCAGCAAACCTGAAGACTGGGAGAAATGTAGAATTCAGCAGAGGAGGACTAAGGGTTTAATTAGGAGGGGGAAAATAGAGTATGAGAGTAAGTTTGCAGGGAACATAAAAACTGACTGCAAAAGCTTCTATAGACATGTGAAGAGAAAAAGTTTAGTGAAGACTAATGCAGGTCCCTTGCAGTCAGAATCAGGTGAATTCATAATGGAGAACAAGGAAATGGCAGACCAACTGAACAAATACTTTGGTTCTGTCTTCACTAAGGAAGACACGAATAACCTCCTGAAAATACTAGGGGACCGTGGGTCTATCGAGAAGGAGAAACTGAGGGAAATCCTTATTAGTCAGGAAATGGTGTTAGGGAAACTGATGGGACTGAAGGCTGATAAATCCCCAGGACCTGATAGTCTGCATCCCAGAGTACTTAAGGAAGTGGCCCTAGAAATAGTATAGATGCATTGGTGGTCATTTTCCAAAATTCCATGGACTCTGGATCAGTACCTATGGATTGGAGGGGAGCTAATGTAACCCCACTTTTTTAAAAAGGAGGGAGAGAGAAAACAGGGAATTATAGACTGGTTAGTCTGACATTTGTGGTGGGGAAAATGCTGGAATCAGTTATTAAAGATGTAATAGCAGCACATTTGGAAAGCAGTGACAGGATCGGTCCAAGTCAGCATGGATTTATGAAAGGGAAATCATGCTTGACAAATCTTCTGGAATTTTTTGAGGATGTAACTAGTAGAGTGGATAAGGGAGAACCAGTGGATGTGGTGTATTTGGACTTTCAAAAGGCTTTTTGACAAGGTCCCACACAAGAGATTAGTGTGCAAAATTAAGGCACATGGTATTGTGGGTAATGTATTGACAAGGATAGAGAACTGGTTGGCAGACAGGAAGCAAAAACTGGGAATAAATGGGTCCTTTTCAGAATGGCAGGCAGTGACTCGTGGGGTGCAGCAAGGTTCAGTGCTGGGACCCCAGCTATTTGCAATATACATTAATGATTTAGACGAAGGACTTGAATGTAATATCTCCAAGTTTGCAGATGATATTAAGCTGGGTGGCTGGGTGAGCTGTGAGGAGGATGCAAAGAGGCTGCAGGGTGACTTGGACAGGTTAGGTGAATGGGCAAATGCAGGGCAAATGCATGGCAAATGCAGTATAATGTGGATAAATGTGAGGTTATCCACTTTGGTGGCAAAAACAAGAAGGCAGATTATTATCTAAATGATGACAGATTAGTAAAAGGGGAGGTGCAACGAGACCTGGGTGTCCTGGTACATTAGTCACTGAAGGTAGGCATGCAGATACAGCAGGCAGTAAAGAAAGCAAATGGCATGTTGGCCTTCATAGCAAGAGAATTTGAGTATAGGAGCAGGGAGGTCTTGCTGCAGTTGTACAGGGCCTTGGTGAGACCACATCTTGAGTATTGTGTGCATTTTTGGTTTCCTAATCTGAAGAAGGACGTGCTTGCTATTGAGGGAGTGCAGCGAAGGTTCACCAAACTAATTCCCGGGATGGCAGGACTGATATATGAAGAAAGACTGGATCGGCTAGGCTTATACTCACTGGAATTTAGAAGAATGAGAGGGGATCTCATAGAAACATATAAAATTATGACGGGACTTGTAAAGTCCTGTCCCCTCAGTACAGATTCACACGAGGCATGTAGTGAAGTCAAGGTCACTCTGGACCTGCACCTTTATTTCACATCTCTGGAATGCTGCACCTGCCTGAGACCTGTCCTTATATACCTGTCTCTTGCAAGTGCACCCCTGGTGGTAAGGTATGCTGGTGGTTACAGGTCATATCTTATTACAGTCATGTATAGCATGTTAGGATACAGTTATATATAATAATGTAAGATACATGACATCACCCTCCCCCAAGGTCTTATTGTCTTTATAGGTTCAGTCTCTCAGGTGGTCTACGCTCTCGCGTGGAGCGTCTGAGTTGTGGTTCAGTTGTTTGCCTTGGTGTCTGTTTTTCTTTGGGTGTGGTTGCTGGTATCTCGCCTGGGCTGTCTGTTTCGATTGGTGTGATTGTTGTTGACTCGCCTGGGCTGTCTGTTGGGATTGCCCTTTCCTCAGGTTGTTCCCTCTGTCTATCCATCAGGTGTGGTGTGAGTTCCACATTGTAGTCTGCCTCTGGTTCCGCAGTGTTGTTGGTAAATCTGCTTTTGACTCCGGCAGGTTTTGCCATTGTCCATTTGTACTACCAGTAGCCTGTTTCCTTCCTTGCCCGTTACTGTCCCTGCAAGCCTTTTGGGACCCCTGCCATAGTTTAGTACAAACACTTTGTTCCCTATCTCATTCCATCTCCCCCTCGAATTTCTGTCATGGTACTCGGTCAGCTTACGGCGCTTTGCCTCAACGATTTTGTGCATGTCTGGAGGATTAATGAGAGCCTTGTTTTTAAAGTCCTTTTCATCAACAGTTGCGCGGGGAGGATGCCAGTCAGTGAGTGCGGACGAGATCTGTATGCCAGCAGCAGTCGCGACAGGTGACCCTGCAGCGTGGGACCTTGGATTTTAAGCATGCTTTGTTTAATGATTTGCACTGCTCTCTCTGCCTGGCCGTTGGAGGCCGGCTTGAACGGTGCCGTCTTGACGTGATTTATGCCGTGGTCAATTATAAAGTCTTGGAATTCTGCGCTGGTGAAGCACGGACCATTGTCACTGACCAATGTGTCAGGGATTCCGTGTGTTGCAAACATGGTTGCGAGGCTCTCCACAGTAGTGGAGGTTGTGCTCGAGTTTAAAATGGTGCATTCGATCTACTTTGAAAATGCATCTACAACTACGAGGTACATTTTGCCCATGAATGAGCCCGCATAGTCTACGTGCACCCGCAATCACGGTTTGGTAGGCCAGGGGCTCAGTGGAGCCTCCCTGGGGGCATTGCTTAGTTGGGCACAAATGGTGCACCTTCGGACGCAGAGCTCCAAGTCCGTGTCAATACCAGGCCATCAGACGTGGGATCTGGCTATGGCCTTCATGAGAACGATCCCCGGGTGCTCGCGGTGGAGCTCCCAGACAAATGCCTCTCTGCCTCGCAGAGGCATGACTACTCGGCTGCCCCACATCAGGCAGTCTGCTTGTAGTGATAGCTCATGCATGCACCTGTGAAAGGGTTTTAATTCCTTGGGGCAGGCATCGCGAGCCTCTGCCCAGTCACCGGTTAGGACACATCTTTTTACTAAGGATAACGTGGGGTCGCTGGCCATCCAGTCTCTGATTTGGCGAGCCGTCATGGGCGAACCTGTGGACTCAAAGGCATTAATTGCCATGACTATCTCACAGTCCTGTTCGTCAGACCCTTTCGTGGTCACCAGGGGTAGCCTGCTGAGCACGTCGGCACAGTTGTCTGTGCCTTATTGTGTAGTCGTAGGACGCCAGCATGAGTGCCCACCGTTGAATTCGTGCCGAGGCGTTGGCGTTTATTGCCTTGCTCTCGGATAGGAGGGATGTGAGGGGCTTGTGGTCGGTTTCTAACGCGAACTTGGCCCCGAAAAGGTATTGGTGCATCTTTTTGACACTGTACACACACGCGAGCGCCTCCTTCTCTATCATTCCGTACCCGCGCTCCGCCCGCGAAAGTGACCTGGAGGCATAAGCTATTGGTTGTAATTTGCCCTCACTATTGACATGTTGCAAAACGCACCCGACCCCATACGCTGATGCATCGCATGTGAGAACTAGCTTTTTACCTGAGTCAAAGAAAGTCAAAACACTGTTGGAACACAGAAGTTTGCGTGCCTTATTGAAGGCGCGTTCCTGGGCGTCCCCCCAAAACCAATCGCACCCCTTCCTGAGTAGCACGTGGAGAGGCTCCAGCAGCGTGCTTAAGTTCTGCATAAAGTTTCCAAAGTAATTGAGTAGCCCGAGAAAGGCGTGCAGTTCTGAGACATTCCGGGGTCTGGGTGCCAGGCGAATTGCTTCTGTTTTGGACTCTGTTGGGCGGATTCCATCGGTGGCAATCCTTCTGCCCAAAAATTCAAGCTCGGGTGCGAGAAACAGGCACTTGGATTTCTTGACTCGTAGGCCTACCCGATCCAACCGCTTTAGTACTTCCTCCAAATTACGGAGATGGGAGTCGGTGTCCCTGCCCGTGATAAGTATGTCGTCTTGAAATACAACCGTCCCCGGGATGGACTTGAGCAGACTCTCCATGTTGCGCTGGAATATGGCAGCTACCGACCTGATGCCGAATGGGCATTGATTGTACATGAAAAGGCCTCGATGTGTGTTGATGGTGGTGAGTACTTGGATTCCTCGGTCAATTCTTGCATCATGTATGCAGATGTGAGGTCTAATTTTGAGAAAAGTTTACCTCCAGCCAATGTGGCAAATAAGTCCTCCACTCTGGGCAGCGGCTACTGGTCCTGTAGGGAGACTCTGTTTATGGTAGATTTGTAGTCCCCACAGATTCGTACGGATCCATCAGGCTTCATGACTGGGTCGATGGGACTTGCCCAGTCGCTAAATTCCACAGGTGATATAATGCCTTCCCACAGAAGCCTGTCTAGTTCGTGTTCAATCTTTTCCCTCATCACATAGGGTACAGCTCTGGCCTTGTGATGGACCGGTCTAGCATCCTGTGTGATGTAGATTTTGACTTTGGCCCCTTTGAAAGTGCCCACACCTGGCTGAAAGAGATGTTCAAATCGCTTTATAACTGTTGAGCAGGAGGTCTGTTCCTCTAATAACATGGCATGGACATCATCCCATTTTCAGTTTAGTTTTGCCAGCCAGCTTCTCCCCAGCAATGCTGGGGGAGTCTCCGGGGACAATCCACAAGGGAAGTCTGTTCACTGTCCCTTTGTGTGTGCCAGAGAGCATGGTGCTGCCGAAGACTGGTACGATTTCTTTGGTATAGGTCCTTCGTGTGGTGTCGACCCTTATGAGTTTTGGTCTGTCTCTTTTAAGGCCACAGTTGTTCAAATTGTTGAGCGCCCATGAGAGATTGACTTGCTCCCGTATCCAGCTCCATGTTGACAGATATCCCGTTGAGTAGGACCCTCATCATTATAGGAGGCGTCCTGTTGTAAGAGCAGCGGCCATTGATCGTGTTGACCCGCTGTACACCGGTGTCCTGGGTACTGTCCCCACCATCTTCTGGTCCGCTTTCCGACCCATCCGATTTGTATACCAGCCGAGCTGCTGTTTTTTTGCACATGCGGGCCAAATGCCCTGTATGTTCACAATTTCTGCAAACAGCCTGCTGAAATCGACATCCCCTTGATTAGTGCCCACCCCCACACCTCCAGCACAGACCTGTTCCATTGTTCAAAGAGTTCCCAAAGAATGAGCTGCGTCTGGCTGATCTCTCTTGAGCTTCTCTCAGTTTGTAGTTGATTGCTCGCATTGTGGGTTGATGAGGTGTGAATGGCCGTTCCTGTGGCCCTTGATGGCTTCTGCCTGCTGTCGAGAGCCTGTTGTCCCGGTTTTGTCTGTGTGTGGGGGTAGCAGCTTGTTTAGTGCTGTGAACTTCTTGTTCCGATATTTCGTTAGTTGCCGTACCTGCATTGTAAATCAACCTCGTTTCTTCTTCCCCTACCAAGAATGTCTGTGCAACCAGTGCTGCTGCCTCTAAGGTCAGGTTCTTGGTCTCTATGAGCTTTCGGAATATACCTGCGTGGCCTATTCCTTCAATGAAAAAGTCTCTCAGCATTTCTCTCCTCAGTTCATCGGAGAACTCGCATAAACTAGCCAACCTCCGAAGTTCCGCCACAAAGTCAGGTATGCTCTGGCCCACACAGCGTCTGTAGTTGTAGAACCTGTGTCTGGCCATGTGTAGGCTGCTCGCTGGCTTCAGGTGGTCTCTTACCAGTGTGCTCAATTCTTCAAACGACTTGCTTGCTGGTTTCTCGGGTGCCAACAGATCCTTCATTAAAGCGTATGTTTTCGAGCCACAGCTGGTCAAGAGATGGGCTCTTCTCTTGTCTGCCTTATCATCGCCTAACCAGTCTTTGGTTACAAAGCTTTGCTGGAGCCTTTCTATAAAGTCCTCCCAATTGTCTCCCGCATTGTACTTTTCATCTGATCCATTGTTCGCCATTCTGTGGATTCTGTAATCCTGTAACCCGTCGCCACTGTAAAGTCCTGTCCCCTCAGTGCAGATTCACACGAGGCATGTAATGAAGTCAAGGTCACTCTGGACCTGCACCTTTATTTCACAGCTCTGGAATGCTGCACTTGCCTGAGACCTGACCTTGTATACCTGTCTCTTGCAAGTGCACACATGGTGGTAAGGTATGCTGTTGGTTACAAGTCATATCTTATTACAGTCATGTATAGCATGTTAGGATACAGTTAGATATAATAATGTAAGATACATGACAGGGCTGGACAGGTTAGATGCTGGAAGAATGTTCTCGATGTTGGGGAAGTCCAGAACCAGGGGTCACAGTCTAAGAGTAAGGGATAAGCCATCTAGGACCGAGATGAGGAGAAACTTTTTCACCCAGAGAGTGGTGAACCTGTGGAATTCTCTACCACAGGAAGTTGTTGCGTCCAGTTTGTTGGATATATTCAGAAGGGAGTTGGATGTGGCCGTTACGGCTAAGAGGATCAGCGGGTATGGAGAGAAGGTGGGAGTGGGGTACTGAAGTTGCATGATCAGCCATGATCATATTGAATGGTGGTGCAGGCTTGAAGGGCCGAATGGCCTACTCCTGCAACTATTTTCTATGTTTCTATGTTAACCTTTCCTCATAAGTCAACCCCCCTCATCTCTGGAATCAACCTAGTGAACCTCTCTGAACTGCCTCCAAAGCAAGTATATCCTTTCGTAAATATGGAAACCAAAACTGTACGCAGTATTCCAGATGTGGCCTCACCAATACCCTGTATAGCTGTAGCAAGACTTTCCTGCTTTTATACTCCATCCCCTTTGCAATAAAGGCCAAGATTCCATTGGCCTTTTTGATCACTTGCTGTACCTGCATACTAACCTTTTGTGTTTCATGCACAAGTACCCCTAGGTCCCGCTGTACTGCAGCATTTTGCAATTTTTCTCCATTTAAATAATATATTGCTCTTTGATTTTTTTTCTGCCAAAGTGCCTCACACTTTCCAACATTATACTCCATCTGCCAAATTTTTCCCCACTCACTTAGCCTGTCTGTCTTTTTTTGCAGATTTTTTGTGTCCTCCTCACACATTGCTTTTCCTCCCATCTTTGTATCGTCAGGAAACTTGGCTACGTTATACTCGGTCCTTTCTTCCAAGTCGTTAATATAGATTGTAAATAGTTGCGGTCCCTGCACTGATTCCTGCGGCACCCCACTAGTTACTGATTGCCGACCAGAGAATGAACCATTTATCCCGACTCTGTTTTCTGTTAGTTAGCCAATCCTCTATCCATGTTAATATATTACCCCCAACCTGTGAACTTTTATCTTGTGCAGTAACCTTTTATGTGGCACTTTATCGAACGCCTTCTGGAAATCCAAATACACCACATCCACTGGTTCCCCCTTATCTACCCTGTTCGTTACATCCTCAAAGAACTCCAGCAAATTTGTCAAACATGAAACCATGCTGACTTTGCTTGATTGATTAATATGCTTTTCCAAATGTCCCGCTGCTGCTTCCTTAATCATGGACTCCAACATTTTTCCAACCACAGATGTTAGGCTAACTGGTCTATAGTTTCCAACCCTCTTTCACAAAAACATAATCAGATGAAAGATTAAAGTAGATCCTAATTTAATAAAACTGTTAAATACTCATGCTTTCCCATTTCATGATGAAACGCTTGGTAGGAAAAGAACTTGCATTTCATGTCCTCAGGAAAGCAAAAGAGCTTCACAGCAAATTAATTACTTTGAAGTACAGTCACCGTAGACAAACACTGCAGTCAATTTGTGTACATTAAGATCCTACAAACAACAAATGATCCAGGTTATGACCAGGCAATGTATTATCGGTAGCTAGAAGGGCATTTTGAGCATGTTAGAAATATTTTGTTTTTAATTAAAAAAAAAAATCTATTTCACAGATCTCCATTCTTGGAGTTTTCCCAGTTTGCGGGTTATCAGCTATATGGCGAGGAGGAGGTACCAGCAGGAGGCATCATCACAGGCATTGGAAGAGTATCAGGGTAAGTGTTATATTTCAGTTGGCCCTTTTCTTTTCCCATGCTGCTCCTTTAAAGAGGTGTTATGGAAAGACGTTCAAGATACCCTACGTAAGAAAATTTTTACTGGGGGGGGGCGCAGTGTTTGATGTGGTAATGAGGTACTGCCCTTATTGTTGTCCACTGGCTGTGAATATTAAGCAATTCATTATCTCAAACAGCAGCAGGATTGTCGAGATGCATGGAAGGCCAAAAGAAAAGGAGCTGAGACCTTAAAGGATAGGCAGCCTGTCGAGCTCGTGGAGATTTTACACCCAGTGATGGGGTGAGAAAAAAAGCAGCTTTTCAGTCCATCATTCTGGGCTAGATTGAAATTCTTAATTCCTATCCACTGATCACTTCTTAGTAAGTGAAAAAGACGAATTATGCAATAAGTAAAATCATAATTCAAAAGGCAGAAATAAAGACCTGACAATATCAGCCTGACCCTTTAAGACAGATAGCACCTCAACCGCAGCTCTGGAACCAGTAGAATATCTGCTTTCAGGAACATCTGGCCTTCATTTGTAAATAATTTACACTGCTGCACCCTCTTAGAAACATAGGAAATAGGTACAGGATTAGGCCATTCAGCCTTTCGAGCCTGCCCCACCATTCAATATGATCATGGCTGATCATGCAACTTCAGTACCCCATTCCTGCTTTCTCTCCATACTCCTTGATCCCTTTAGCCGTAAGGGCCACATCTAACTCCTTTTTGAATATATCTAACGAACTGGCCTCAATAACCTTCTGTGGTAGATAATTCCACAGGTTCACAATTCTCTGAGTGAAGAAGTTTCTCCTCATCTCAGTCCTAAATGGCTTACCCCTTATCCTTAGACTGTGACTCGTGGTTCTGGACTTCCCCCAACATCGGGAACATTCTTCCTGCATCTAACCTGTCCAATCTCTTCAGAATTTTATATATTTCTATGAGATCCCCTCACGTTCTTCTAAATTCCAGTGAATATAAGCCTAGTCGATCCAGTCTTTCTTCATATGTCAGTCCTGCCATCCCAGGAATCAGTCTGGTGAACCTTCGTTGCACTCCCTCAATAGCAAGAATGTCCTTCCTCAGATTAGGAGACCAAAACTGAACACAATATTCAAGGTGTGGCCTCACAACTGCAGTAAGACCTCCCTGCTCCAATACTTAAATCCTCTCGCAATGAAGGCCAACATGCCATTTGTCTTCTTCACTGCCTGCTGTCACTGCATGCCAGCTTTCAAAGACTGATGTACCATGACACCCAGGTTTTCGTTGCACCTCCCCTTTTCCTAATCTGTCACCATTCAGATAATATTCTGCCTTCCTGTTTTTGCCAACAAAGTGGATAACCTCACATTTATCTACATTATACTGCATTTGCCCACTCACTTAACCTGTCCAAGTCATCCTGCAGCCTCTTAGCATCCTCCTCACAGCTCACACTGCCACCCAGCTTAGTGTCATCTGCAAACTTGGAGATATTACATTTAATTCCTTCGTATAAATCATTAATGTATATTGTAAATAGCTGGGGTTCCAGCACTGAACCTTGCGGTACTCCACTAGTCACTGCCTGCCATTCTGAAAAGGACCCATTTATTCCTACTCTTTGCTTCCTGTCTGCCAACTAGTTCTCTATCCATGTCAATACATTACCTCCAATACCATGTGCTTTAATTTTGCACACTAATCTCTTGTGTGGGATCTTGTCAAAAGCCTTTTGAAAGTCCAAATACACCACATCCACTGGTTCTCCCTTGTCCACTCTACTAGTTACATCCTCGCGTGTATTCAACTGAAAAGTCATACAGGAAATTCGGGGTGCATGATATTCAGATGCAGAATAGGGGAAAGTAATTCACACCCAATTTTCCTGTACACAGACTATACTTTTATAGATCATTTCTGTAGTTTAGTATTAGATAAATTAATTCAAATGGCTCATTTCTGAGGCCCTACACAGGTCCCTCATTAAAGCCTTGTGAGCATGTGCTTAATTGAAACAAAAACAGAAAATGCTGGCAACACTTAACAGGTCAGGCAGTATCTGTGCAGCGAGAAACAGTATTAATGTTTCAGGTGATGACCTTTCATTAGGACATGTGCTTAATTGAACCTGCAAAATAAGCAATTGAGAACGGTTAACCCCGGAATCCAAAACTGGGAATGCAGCTTCAAACTTTTAATATATCCATTTGCTGCTGGTTTTTAGATCAGTAATACTGTTTCTGGAACAGACAGAACCTTGACATTTAAGTTCCACCAGAGGGTGCCAGTCCAATGCTCAACTGTAATGTGAGTATATTTATGAATGCAGGTAACAGAAACTCAGCATACACACCAGACCACCTCGCAAGGTCAGGAAGGGACAGAAAATGAACAATCCCCTCCCAACTCGCCACACACACACAATCCTGAACATGACAATGTATTCTTGAAAAATGTTCTTTTAAAAATAATGACCATTGGTTATTCCCAGGTTGGGAACTACATGTTGTTTGGGGATCGCGATGTTTTGATAGGTCCATGGACTATGGCTGAGTCAGAGCCTCAAGATATTTAAGGTGCTGCCTACTTGTAAAATAGGGCATTGGGTGGAGGTTATTTGTGGTACTTTCTGAATTTGGGAAATGGTCTAAGTGCAGTGACAGTTGCACTAGCCTGTGTGTTCCAGAAGGGGCTGGCTCTTCAGCAGGCAGGTTCAGCAGACATAGGCCTTGGCCTGCAGAGAGTGTGATATCTTGTTGTGCTCTCTCTGGCTTCTCAGAAAGGCTGAAAGTGGGAGTGCAACCACAATGGTTAGAGACCCTCCAGTAATGGCAATGTGAGCTGTGAGGAGGATGCTAAGATGCTGCAGGGTGACTTGGCCAGGTTAGGTGAGTGGGCAAATGCATGGCAGATGCAGTATAATGTGGATAAATGTGAGGTTATCTACTTTGGTGGCAAAAACACGAAGGCAAAATATTATCTGAATGGCGGCAGATTAGGAAAAGGGGAGGTGCAACGAGACCTGGGTATCATGGTACATCAGTCATTGAAAGTTGGCATGCAGGTACAGCAGGCAGTGAAGAAGACAAATGGCATGTTGACCTTCATAGCTAGGGGATTTGAGTATAGGAGCAGGGAGGTCTTGTGCAGCTGTACAGGGCCTTGTTGAGGCCTCAACTGGAATATTGTGTTCCATTTTGGTCTCCTAATCTGAGGAAGGACGTTCTTGCTATTGAGGGAGTGCAGCGAAGTTTCACCAGACTGATTCCTGGGATGGCAGGACTGACATATGAGGAGAGACTGGATCGACTGGGCCTGTATTCACTGGAGCTTAGAAGAATGAGAGGGGATCTCATAGAAACACAAAATTCTGACGGGACTGGACAGGTTAGATGCAGGAAGAATGTTCCCGATGTTGGGGGAGTCCAGAACCAGGGGTCACAGTCTAAGGATAAGGGGTAAGCCATTTAGGGCCGAGATGAGGAGAAACTTCTTCACTCAGAGTTGATAACCTGTGGAATTCTCTTCCACAGAGAGTTGTTGATGCCTGTTCGTTAAGTATATGCAAGAGGGAGTTGGATATGGCCCTTACGGCTAAAGGGATCAAGGGTTATGAAGAGAAAGCAGGAAAGGGGTACTGAGGTGAATGATCAGCAATGATCTTATTGAATGGTGGTGCAGACTCGAAGAGCCGAATGGCTACTCCGGCACCTATTTTTCTATGGGCTCAAGTTTCAGCCTGAGTTGCTCCAACTGGAGCATCTTAGAAATTGCAATTCTCGGCATTTAGTTTGCTCCAGTTCTCGTGAGTTAGAATAGTTTCATTTTAGAACAGATTTTTTTTTCAAAAGTGGGCGTGTCCAGACACTAACGCCCATTTAGCAAGTTTAGGCAGCGAAAACCTACTCCAAACTAACTTGGAATGGAGTAAGTGTAGATTTTTGTACGCTCAGAAAAACCTTGCCTACACTTATAAATCAGGCGTAGGGAATGGGGGGGGGGGGGGAGGGGGGAAAGGAAGTTTACAAACATTAAACACTTCACTTTTACAAATAAAGAGTCATCAATAATAAATGATAAATAAATCAATAAATCAACCAATAAATCAATCAAAAAAAATTATAAATTAATTTTAAAAATGAATCAATAAATAAAAAATTAAGTTTCAACTCACCTACTGCAGCACCGGGAGCCCTCCAACAGTGTGCTGGGACGGGGGCCCCCCCAGTGTTTGTCTCTGTCTCTGTCTTTGTCAGTGTCTTTGTGTTTCTGACAGCGGGGTGGGGGAGAGGAGAGGAGAGGAGAGGAGGGGGAGGGGGTGTGGAGGGGAGAGGGAGGGGGTGTGGAGGGGCGAGGGAGGGGGTGTGGAGGGGCGAGGGAAGGGAGGGGGTGTGGAGGGGAGAGGGAAGGGAGGGGGTGTGGAGGGGAGAGGGAAGGGAGGGGGTGTGGAGGGGAGAGGGAAGGGAGGGGGTGTGGAGGGGAGAGGGAAGGGAGGGGGTGTGGAGGGGAGAGGGAAGGGAGGGGGTGTGGAGGGGAGAGGGAAGGGAGGGGGTGTGGAGGGGAGAGGGAAGGGAGGGGGTGTGGAGGGGAGAGGGAAGGGAGGGGGTGTGGAGGGGAGAGGGAAGGGAGGGGGTGTGGAGGGGAGAGGGAAGGGAGGGGGTGTGGAGGGGAGAGGGAAGGGAGGGGGTGTGGAGGGGCGAGGGAAGGGAGGGGGTGTGGAGGGGAGAGGGAAGGGAGGGGGTGTGGAGGGGAGAGGGAAGGGAGGGGGTGTGGAGGGGAGAGGGAAGGGAGGGGGTGTGGAGGGGAGAGGGAAGGGAGGGGGTGTGGAGGGGAGAGGGAAGGGAGGGGGTGTGGAGGGGAGAGGGAAGGGAGGGGGTGTGGAGGGGAGAGGGAAGGGAGGGGGTGTGGAGGGGAGAGGGAAGGGAGGGGGTGTGGAGGGGAGAGGGAAGGGAGGGGGTGTGGAGGGGAGAGGGAAGGGAGGGGGTGTGGAGGGGAGAGGGAAGGGAGGGGGTGTGGAGGGGAGAGGGAAGGGAGGGGGTGTGGAGGGGAGAGGGAAGGGAGGGGGTGTGGAGGGGAGAGGGAAGGGAGGGGGTGTGGAGGGGAGAGGGAAGGGAGGGGGTGTGGAGGGGAGAGGGAAGGGAGGGGGTGTGGAGGGGAGAGGGAAGGGAGGGGGTGTGGAGGGGAGAGGGAAGGGAGGGGGTGTGGAGGGGAGAGGGAAGGGAGGGGGTGTGGAGGGGAGAGGGAAGGGAGGGGGTGTGGAGGGGAGAGGGAAGGGAGGGGGTGTGGAGGGGAGAGGGAAGGGAGGGGGTGTGGAGGGGAGAGGGAAGGGAGGGGGTGTGGAGGGGAGAGGGAAGGGAGGGGGTGTGGAGGGGAGAGGGAAGGGAGGGGGTGTGGAGGGGAGAGGGAAGGGAGGGGGTGTGGAGGGGAGAGGGAAGGGAGGGGGTGTGGAGGGGAGAGGGAAGGGAGGGGGTGTGGAGGGGAGAGGGAAGGGAGGGGGTGTGGAGGGGAGAGGGAAGGGAGGGGGTGTGGAGGGAGAGGGAGGGGGTGTGGAGGGAGAGGGAGGGGGTGTGGAGGAAAGGAGGGAGGGGGGGGGTGGGAGGAAAGGAGGGAGAGGGGGGGAGATGGGGAGGGGAAGGAGGGAGAGGGGGGGAGATGGGGAGGGGAGGGGGGGAGATGGGGAGGGGAAGAAGGGAGAGGGGGGGAGATGGGGAGGGGAAGGAGGGAGAGGGGGGAGATGGGGAGGGGAAGGAGGAGGGGGGGAAATGGGGAGGGGGGGGAGATGGGGGGGGAGGGAGAGGAGGAGTTGTAGGAGGGGGGAGAGAAGAGGGGGAAGAGCCGAGGGAGGCGGGGGGAGAGCCGAGGGAGGCGGGGGGGGAGAGCCGAGGGAGGCGGGGGGGGAGAGAAGGGAGGGAGGGGAGAGAGGGGGGGAGAAGGGAGGGAGGGAGAGGAGAGGAGAGGGGGAGAGGGAGGGAGGGGGGGGGAGAGGAGAGAGAGGGGGGAGGTGAGGGAGAGGGAGGGAAGAGGGAGGGGGGGAGGGGGGGGAAAAGAAGACAGGGAGAGGGGGGAGGGGAGGGGTGAGTGAGGAGGTGTGGAGGGGTGAGTGGGGAAGTGAGGGAAGAGGAGGGGGAATAGCTGAACGGGAGTTGGGGGGGCGGGGGGGGGAGGCTGAATGGGCCCCGCCGCTGATGTTGAAGCTGGGTCGCTGCGGAGGACTTCGGGCGGGGCCCGCCCTGAGTGAGATGGTGGGCGGGTCCCGCCGCCGACGAGGAGGAGTGGGGGAGGAGGAGGAGAAAGGGCTGAACGGGAGGGGGGTGGCGGCGGGGAGCTGAACGGGAGGGAGGGGAGTTGTGGAGCTGGACGGTTGGGAGGCCCGAGTCCCTATCTTCGCCCGGGGAGCCCATTCGACCAGGGCTAGGGCCGGCGTGCTTCGGGCCCCTCCACGCAGCCTCGGGGGCGAGGAGCTACTGCACATGCGCACACACTCCAGCGTGCATGTGCAGAGGTCCTGGCACTGTTTTCAGCGCCGGGACATGACTCCGACCCCTTGTGCTGCGCCATGCCGAGCGTGAAGACGTCCTGAGGAGCTCGCAGAATCACAAGGTAAGTTTTCGGCGCCCTTTTTATTCCAGAAAGTCTGCGCACCTTATGGAGGTGCACCGTTTTTACAGAGGGCGGAAACTTGGGCCCTATGTTTCTCAATAATCATCCCCCGGGAGGGGTGAAATCTGTGATGCATTTGTGGATGCTGTGTATTAACTAGAACTGGCCTTCGTACATCTAGAATTGCAATCTCACTTGAAATTGATTTATTTTCTGCTCACTACTTTCACTTAATTCTAATTATCTATTTGCCAGCAGTTCATTGTTTTTTGTTGTTGATTCTGTTAGATTCGTGGGTATGGTTTTAGTGCAATTCCTTATTTGCATTTGTTGAGTGGTGCTGTTTGGTGGATATATTGGGAAATAAATCTAAGAATCTTCATTGGAATTTTGGCGATGTCCAACTATTTTGTCCAATATTCGATGGCCTTCCGTGTTGGTAATGTTCTTATGATGTTGAGCACACACTCGGCTGAGCTTTACAAGTCTCCACTTTGCACTTTATCCTACGCCACTATGCCCATCGTTTACACATGGCTTAGCACTTTCAGCAGTTTGATTATTTCTGTTCTCCAAATTACTTCACCAAATCTGTGCAGTTATATATTAGACACTGCAGCACTAAAATCTAGATGGACAGCATGGCATAAAAGCAAACAGCCACACAACCTGCCCTACTTAGCTTTAGCCTTTTAGCTAGTTGAACACTTGGCTCCAATGATAATATACTGTATATTTATATATTTTTTCGCATTCTTCAATTAACTTATGAGTGATTTCTGTTGTCATGCATCCTCTCAGTTGGGCAATGGGCTACACAATTTCCCCATAGCTGTCATCAGTCTGTGATCAGGTGCAGAAGATGTGTGAGATTGATAAATTATGCCTAAGAGGAAGTGCACGTGTATGGCCAAACTTAAGCTCAGTTACAGCTTATCCTGTCAGCAGGTCTACATAAGTCTCCAAATCTGACTTATCCAGCCAGGCAACCACAATCTATCAACCAGTCAGAACTAAAGTTCTAATTTTTTCATTGGGTATTGTAAGCCAAAAGGGCAGTTCTCTACTCCCAGGTTACAGTTCTGATAGTTTTTAAATCCCTACAATTGAAGTGCACCTCTGCTGCATATTACGCTTTCATCCTCTCTGACGATTGGTTAAATATGTCCAGTGACAGAAGGTGGATTTGAATGTTGGTCAAGATTAGAAGCTGACATAAGAACATAAGAAATAGAAATAGGAACAGGAGTAGGCCATACGGCCCTTCGAGCCTGCTCCGACATTTGATAAGATCATGGTTGATCTGATCATGGACTCCGCTCCACTTCCCTGCCCGCTCCCCATATCCCCTTATTGTTTAAGAAACTCTCTATTTCTGTCTTAAATTTATTCAATGTCCCAGCTTCCACAGCTCTCTGAGGCAGCGAATTCCACAGATTTACAACCCTCTGAGAGAAGAAATTCCTCCTCCTTCTCTGTTTTAAATGGGCAGCCTCTTATTTTAAGATCATGCCCTCTAGTTCTAATCTCCCCTGTCAGTGGAAACATCCTCTCTGCATCCACCTTGTCAAGCTTCCTCATAATCTTATACGTTTCGATAAGATCACCTCTCATTCTTCTGAATTCCAATGAGCAGAGGTCTAACCTACTCAACCTTTCCTCATAAGTCAACCCCCTCATCCCCGGAATCAACCTAGTGAACCTTCTCTGAACTGCCTCCAAAGCAAGTATAACCCTTCGTAACTATGGAAACCAAAAACTGCACGCAGTATTCCAAGTGTGGCCTCACCAATACCCTGTATAGCTGTAGCAAGACTTCACTGCTTTTATACTCCATCTCCTTTGCAATAAAGGCCAAGATACCATTGGCCTTCCTGATCACTTGCTGTACCTGCATACTATCCTTTTGTGTTTCATGCACAAGTACCCCCAGGTCCCACTGTGCAGCGGCACTTTGCAATCTTTCTCCATTTAAATAATAACTTTGATTTTTTTTCTGCCAAAGTACATGACCTCACACTTTCCAACATTATAATCCATCTGCTAAATTTTTGCCCACTCACTTAACCTGTAAGTCCTTTTGCAGATTTTTTTGTGTCCTCCTCACACATTGCTTTTCCTCCCATCTTTGTATCGTCAGCAAACTTGACTACATTTCACTCAGTCCCTTCTGCCAAGTTGTTAATATAGATTGTAAATAATGGGGTCCCAGCACTGATCCCTGCAGCACCCCACTAGTTACTGGTTGCCAACCAGAGAATGAACCATTTATCCTGACTCTCTGTTTTCTGTTAGTTAGCCAATCCTCTAATATATTACCCCCAACCCCGTGAACTTTTATCTTGTGCAGTAACCTTTTATGTGGCACGTGGTCCAAATACACCACATCCATTGGTTCCCCTTTATCCACCCTGTTTGTTACATCCTCAAAGAACTCCCGCAAATTTGTCAAACATGACTGTCCCTTCATAAGTCCATGCTGACTCTGCCTGACCGAATGTTGCTTTTCCAAATGTCCTGCTACTGCTTCTTTAATACTGGACTCCAACATTTTGGCAACCACAGATGTTAGGCTAACTGGTCTATAGATTCCTGCTTTTTGTCAGCCCCCTTTTTAAATAGGGGCGTTACATTTGCAGTTTTCCAATCTGCTGCGACCTCCCCAGAATCCAGGGAATTTTGGTAAATTACAACCAATGTATCTACAATACCTGCTGCTACTTCTCTTTAAGACCCTAGGATGCAAGCTCAGGTCCAGGGGATTTATCTACCTTTAGTCCCATTATCTTACTGAGTACCACCTCCTTAGTGATTGTGTTAAGTTCCTCCCCCCCCCCCTATAGCCCCTTGGCTATCCACTGTTGGAAGTTAGACTGTATTATTCTGGGTTGAGATGGGCCATCACTGGTTGTGTTTTTTCACTTGAACAGAGTAGTACCATTCCTTTTTATTTAGTTCTGTGAAGATTTTGTCATATGTGATTTGGATTCTTGTTTTATTATGCTTGTTTTGTGTAAAATAAAGTGTGTGCTCAGTTACGAAAATAGAGAATGTTGGAAACACTCAGCAGCTGTAAGGCGAGCAGATGAGTTAACATTTCAACTGCAGACCCTTCATCAAAATCGATAAAGAATTACACCTGAAACATTAACTTGTCTGTTCTTTCCACAGATGCTAACTGACCTATTGAGTATTTCCAACATTTTCTGTTTTTGTTTCAAATTTCTAACACTTAATCAATTTTTCTTTTATCTGTATGCTTAATTCATTTGTTTTTCTCTGTGATGGAGAGATGTGGGGTCCAAAGCTCAGCTTGGAGTCAAGAAGAATGCTGATGTTGTGAACAATCTGGTTCAACCTGAGACAGTGGCTAGGGAAGGGGATGGAATCGGTGGTGAGGGTACGGAGTTTGTGGTGGCTGAAGACAAAGGGGGTAATTTTGACTTTGGGTGATAGTCAATATTCCCTTGGCTCGAGGGGTCCCATGCAGCCAGTGAGCTGGCTTTTAACTTGGGGAAAAAAAAACCTGCATTTGCAAAATTATGGGCCGAGCAGCCCCCCAAAAAGTTACAGGGAACATTGATGATAGAGTACAATGGGTGATACCGATTAAGCCGCCTGTTATACATCTCTCCCAATTATAATTTCCACTGTGAATTGTGGGAAAATGGGGAGGTTGATCTTGTGAAAGGCTGCAGAGAAGTCGAGAAGGACAAGGGGGGATAGTGTACCACAGTCATTGTCACAGAGGTGTTATTTGTGATCTTGATTTGTCTCGTTTCATTGCTGTGGCAAAAATCTGATTGGTGAGATTCTAACATGAAACTATGGGGAAGCTGGGTTTGGATTTGGGAGACAATAACACATTCAAGAACTTTAGAGGGGAAAGGAAGGTTGGAGATGGAGGCGTAGCAATTTAATGGGAATGGGATCAAGGGAGAAAGAGGCATCCTAACTTGCACTAAGTCCCGTTCACCCATCACCCCTGTGCTCGCTGACCTATATTGGCTCCCAGTCCGACAATCCCTCAATTTTAAGATTCTCATCCCCTCTCTATCTCTGTAATCTCTTCCAGCCTACATGCCTTTGAGATCTCTCTGCTCCTTCAATCCTGGCCTCTTGTGCATCCTCAATATTAATCGCTCCAATATTGGCTGCCGTGCTTTCAGCTGCCTAGGCCCTAAGCTCTGGAATTTCTTCCTTAAACCTCTCTGCCTCTTTTCTTCCTTAAACCTCTCTGCCTCTCTACCCCTCTCTCCTCCTTTAAGACTCTCCTTGAAACCTACTTCTTTGACCAAGCATTTGTCCTAATATCTCCTTATGTGGCTCGGTCTCAAATGTTGTTGATAATGTTTCTTGTGAAGCACCTTGGAATATTGTATTATGTTAAAGGCACTATATAAATAGCTGCTGCTGAGGTGCATTTCATGGATAAGATGAGCTTGGAGAGGGTATGGGAAAAATAGAGAAACTAGAGAAAGATGCAGGCTAGGACAGGGGGAGGCCTGGGGGGGGGGGGAATATGTCTTGGTGAGCAAGAGGAAGGGAGGAATGCAGCAGCAATTGAACAGATAGTCGCAATCTCAGTGACCAAGAAGTCCATTAGCTCTTATTGTTGGAGTTGAGGATTGAGGGGTTTAATGAGTCTGTTGTTGGTGGAAACCCTTTTGCTTTGCATTCCAGGATGATCCTAAAGTAGTGAACGATTTTGGCAGAGGTGAGCAAGGCCTAATAGTGCTTGATGTAGTCCAGCCTGATCTGATGATGGATGGCTGAGCCAGTTATATGCCGTATATGCTCCAGTCTGCGTTCCTTGCACTTGAGCGAGCAAACATGGGGGCTTTATTAGGGGAGCAACCTGGATGGGCGAGGGTAAGGGTTTTACTGGGAGATGGGCATTAAAGACAGAGGTGAGGGAGTGGTTCAGTAGTTCGAAAACTGCAGAAGTATCATGGTGAATGGAGAGCCAAAGGATACACAGTTGGGATTTCCAAGTGCAGTTGTAAATGACTTTGGGGAGAGTTTATTCCGGGGGCAGACACAGAAGAAAGTGAGGTTAGAAGAAGGTGAGGGTAGGGGGATATGGGTGGTGAAGGATACAAGGAATGGTTGGAGAAGACCTCAAACAAATGGGAGTAGAGAGACCGCTTGAGATGACATAGTCGAGGGGATTTCCGCAATTGCGGGAAATGTTAAAGGAGGACAGGAGTGCAGTGAAATCAGAGAAGTGAGGGCAAAGGGAGCTGGTGTGAAGATAGAAATCATCGAGGGTGAGGAATCACTAAGTACAAAGGCTGAGGGTGGATATCTCAGTGAGAAAGTTGGGATGAGGCTTGCAGGGGCAGTCGAGAACAAACATTTTAAAGGAGCTGCAAGGGAAATGGAACAAGGTAAAGTGCTTGAAGGAGGAGAAGTAGGGGTGATTTGGTGAGAAGGGCCACACCACTTGCATCGTAGAGGTTTGGGTGAGGCAGATGGTGGAAAGTAAAGCCATGCGGGAAGGCTTCAGTAAGGGGCAAGGTATTGCCACCCATGAGTCAAGTTTCCATCAAAGCCAAGATGTCAGTGCAATCATCCGTAACAAGGTTGGCAAACAGCTCTTGGGGAGCTCGCAGTCCAATTTACATGGAAATATGAACATTGGAAGATGTTTGTTTTTATTATTTTTAAATACTAGAAGAAAACTAGATCTTTCGATAAAACATACCTTGTTTCTCAATGTTGCTTTTTTTTTTAGCTCATTTTTGTCCAGTTTCTCCAAAACTAGTCAAAGAAATAGTACAATTTCTGTTTTTGCTGCTGAATGAATAGAGTAGACTTGTTTAATCTGTGTGCTCTTTTCATTGTTAATTCTGAGCCAGATTCATATTCAAATTGTTTTCAGGGTGGAATGTTTGATTGTTGCCAATGATGCAACAGTGAAAGGAGGATCATACTACCCAATCACAGTGAAGAAACATGTACGAGCGCAGGAGATTGCAACTCAGAACCATCTGCCCTGTATTTATTTAGGTAAGACTTTAATTTTACCTTGCATTTATTTAGTCTCTATGTATGTTTTGATGTATGTTTTGAATACATTGCATTTTCCTACGAACTAACAGCGCATCTAAAGATTTCTAATATTTCTCAGATTGTGGCCCAATTTATAGAATATTGCTTCTTCCAAATGTCAGTTGCGTAAGAAAAAGCTCTGCCAGTAAGTTGTTGAGAATTGTCAGAATGATATTTTCAGTACAACTTGTCATTTGATGCTCTCCTTGTAAAATGAGTCTTTGTGTCTCGTTCTGCCCTAGTAGTGTGAGTTCACAGAAAAAAAGAGAGACGCAATTCTTGCCTGAATACGACTTAAAAATAGTGGTCACCAATGTTCCCATTAAGATGTGCGGCCGTATGGCCGTGCAGTCATCTGCAAGGTTCTGTGTAGGCCACTCACCGGCTTTTATATTGTAGATACCGCACACGTGCAAAAATTTGAATGGGCCACGCATTGGGGGAAGTGAGCCACGCAATGGGGGAGGCAGGCTGCACAGCTTATGGGGGACATTGGTGGTCACCACATCCCAGGGCGAGAAAGCGGGTCATCACCAGCAACCTACCCACAGAGACGATCCTTAAAATGCATTGCTTCAAACTCAAACACAATCATGTCAAAAAAAACTTTAATGTATCAATTTAATTCTCCCACAAGCATCATATCATCAAAAAGTACAGTGGCTTCATAAAATATATATTGAAAATATTGTAAGAAATAATTGATCTTTTTTATAATGTGGTAAAACGTCCCAAGACGCTTCACAAGAGTAATAAAAGACAAACATTTGACACCGAGCCACATAAGGAGAAATTAGGGCAGATAACCAAAAACTTAGTGAAAGAGTTAGGTTTTAACGAGTGCCTTAAAGGAGGAAAGAGAGGCGGAGAGGTTTAGGCAGAGAATTCCAGAGCTTAGAGCCTTGGCAACAGAAGGCACGGTCGGCAGTAGTTGAGCGATTATAATCAGAGATGCTCAAGAGGGCAGAATTAGAGGAGCGCAAACATTTTGGGGGCTTGAGGAGATAGGGAGGGGCGAGGCTATGGAGGGATTTGAAAACAAGGATGAGGATTTTTAAATTGAGGCGTTGCTTAACCGGGAGCCAATGTAGGTCAACGAGCACAGGGGTGATCACGGGCGAACAGAACAATTAAACATTCAATGTGTTTTTGACTAATGAACCCTATGGATGTTTCAATAAATGGTCTAATTATGGTTTCTCAATCCCTGTGGCCATTAATAAATGAACAATGTGTAAAGTTATACATAGAACATTGAACCTGTTACATCTAAATGATCATATTATTTGCACTGCAATAAAAATTGTATTCACACTTGAATCCTGTAGGAGGGAAAATGTGAGTGGACCTGGGATTGTTTTAAAACTTGTATCTATTTATGTGGCTTATTTTCAGTTGACTCTGGTGGTGCAAACCTACCTCGACAAGCAGATGTGTTTCCAGATCGAGAACATTTTGGACGCATCTTTTATAATCAAGCCAATATGTCTGCAATGGGAATTGCGCAGGTAAATTAATAATTTAAAATATATATGCTGTTGTTGTTCCATTTTAGTTAGTAGCTTAAACTACATGAACAAAAGCATTTTGAAATAAGAAAAGTTCAGTCATACAGCTGGGTCTACCAGTTAGATAGATCCTCTATTTGAAACTAGCAATTCTCCTGGGATCAATTATCCATTGCCTGTGTATGTTGTTTATAGGCCCGTAAATAAAACTTAAAGATATAACATGAAGTTGGTAAAGAGACCCACATTGTCTATTTACTTGAGTAGTAATGAAAATAGTGCTTGCTTCAGGCTCAATACCTTCAATTTTTCATTCAGCAATTTACAAGCGAAGTAGATTCACAGAGTACAATAGATGTAAGCATGCATCCTAACATTGTACTAAACTTTAAAACACAAAGGGGGTAATTTTAACCTGACAAAACGAGGGGATTTGGAGCGTGGGGGTAGTTAAATTGTTAAAAACTGCGTCCCTGATCTGAACCCGCCTCCAACCCACTCACTTCGGTTTTAACGTAGGTGGGACGGGAAGCAGGATGGGGGAGGGCAGCCAACCCGCTGCCAGAAGGCAGAACATCAATTTAAATATTATGAAGCTGGAAGCCGCTTTTTAAAAGTCTGTTTTTAGCTGCAAGTGGTCAGGTTTTACACGCTTCGTAAAATCCGGCAGTTACAGCAAGGTGGGGACTGCTGCATCCAGGGGAGAAGTGCCTTTACACTTAGCTCCTGGATCCAGGGTCCTTGTCTAGCTCTACCACCCCGCCCCCCGCAATCAGATTATACCCTATGAGGCTTCCGATCGCCTTCCCGGACCACGATCCTCTGGTGGCCAGTCTCCATCCCCCCAGCATTCAGCATCAGGTTGGCCATGATCCTCTGGTGGCTGGCCCTGAAGTGATAATTTCCGTCCCCACGATGTCCCTGATCATTCATCGAATCCTCCCTTCCTCTGGAGGCTGGCACCCCCCCTGCCCCCGCCGATCCCTTCCACCCACCGGTCCCTCCCTCCCTACTCTGTGTTACCTCGTGCTGTAGGCTTATCCGCCGGCAGCCAGCCATCCTCTCCATCTCGCTGGCTGCAAGCAGGGAAATCGAGGCCTCGCATGCAAATCAGGCCCTGCTGTTAAAATCGGCAGGGCCTGCGGGAAACCTGGTGTCCAGGGTTTCCCGTCCACCTCGGAGCCTACCGATCCCCAACTTCCCCCACCAGCCCCCCCTCAAAATCCAGCCCAAAACATCTTTTGATATAATTCTGTTCCTCTAATGGACTCGAATCTGCCTCTTTTCCCTGATTACATTCTTTTTGTCACCTGATTTAATATGGCCACTCCCTCCCAGTACATTTCCATTACAGCCAGCCTCGCCCAAAGACTAAGGAGTTGAAATTCGGTACCGCCATTTTTGAAGCGGTATCACCGCCTGACTGCTGATTTTACCACCAGGTGTTAGGTGCAGGATCCAATTACCAAATTCTGTTTTTACATCTAAAGATGAGAGAGCAGTGCTAAAAAGTGGCATTACACACTCATCCTCGGGTGGGAGCTCAGGAGGCCTACTGAATTTCGTAACAGGAGGCTGCCACCATGTTAGCTGGAAAAAGGGAAGAAAGAAAAAAAAACTCTTAACTTCTCCAAACCACATACAAACTTCCCCACTGTTAAACCTAATGAAAAAATAAAGAAATTATTGTATTCCTAACACAGATGAGACTGCACACAGGGAGGTTAAAGTAACAATGACCTCAGTCTTTATTAATACACTCCAGAGTGAGGTACAGGCCTTAGGGGTTGGCTTATATGCAGTGCTCCCAAGGGATGCTGGGATCCCTTGGGACTTCAGGGGATGCGCTCCCTGGTGGCGGAACATGGGAGTGCATGTTTTACCGATACACAACATCGCTCCCCCCCCCCTCAAAGTCAAAGTGAAAACTATTTATAAGGTGAGGCGGTCGGGAGCCTTTCTTTCCCTGGTGGACCGCCGCGGTACAAATGTCTGTTCTGGTGTGTTGGCTGTGGCCTCACTGGGCTGGCATGTTGTTGGCCCTGTAGGGCTGCTGGTTGAGCCTGGCCTTGCTGGGCTGCTGGGTGAGATGGGATCGATTTCCTGGTCCGGGGTGGTGTCGTTGATCCTTTGGGGTGTGTGTTGTGGGCTCAAAAAAGGTGGTGTCTGCTGTGGGTTGTTCAGGGCAGTCTGTGAACCGCAGCATCATTTGGTCCAGGTGCTTTCTGCAAATTTGTCCATTGTCTAGTTTGACAACAAACACCCTATTCCCTTCTTTAGCTATCACCGTGCCCGCAATCCACTTGGGACCATGTCCATAGTTTAGCACATACACAGGGTCATTCAGATCAATTTCCCGTGACACAGTGGCGCGACCATCTTTTACATTTTGTTGCTGCCGCCTGCTCTCTACCTGATCATGCAGGTTGGAGTGAACCAGCGAGAGTCTGGCTTTAAGTGTCCTTTTCATGAGTAGCTCAGCCGGAGGCACCCCTATGAGTGAGTGGGGTCTCGTGCGGTAACTGAGCAGTACTCAGGACAGGCGGGTTTGGAGTGAGCCTTCTGTGACTCGTTTGATTGTACTGCCCGCTCTGCCTGCCCATTGGAGGCTGGTTTAAACGGGGCTGAGGTGACATATTTGATCCCATTGCGTGTCATGAATTCTTTAAATTCGGCACTGGTGAAACATGGCCCGTTTTCACTGACCAGTATGTCAGGCAGGCCGTGGGTGGCAAACATGGCCCTTAGGCTTTCAATGGTGGCAAACATGGCCCTCAGGCTTTCAATGGTGGCGGTGCTTCCCGACATTATTTCACATTCGATCCATTTTGAAAAGGCATCCACCACCACCAGGAACATTTTACCAAGAAACGGGCCCGCATAGTCGACATGGATCCTCGACCATGGTTTGTGAGACCACAAACTTAGTGGTGCCTCTCTGGGCGCGTTGCTCAACTGAGCACACACGCTGCATTGCCGTACACAGGACTCTTAAGTCAGAGTCGATACCGGGCCATCACACATGGGGTCTGGCTATCGCTTTCATCAGTACTATACCCGGGTGTGTGCTGTGGAGATCCGAGATGAACGTCTCCTTTCCCTTTTTGGGTAGCACTACGCGGTAACCCCACAACAGGCAGTCTGCCCGAATGGACAGCTCGTCCTTTCACCGCTGGAATGGCTTGATTAGCTCTTGCATTTCAACGGGGATGCTGGCCCAGCTCCCATGCAGTACACAGTTTTTTACTAGGGACAGCAGAGGATCTTGGCTGATCCAAGTCCTAATCTGGCGGGCCGTGACAGGTGATTTATCATTTTCAAACGCTTCCATGACCATCAACAAGTCTGCGGGCTGCGCCACCATCAACAAGTTTGCAGACTGCGCCATTTCCACTCCCGTGGTGGGCAATCGTAGCCGACTGAGAGCATCCACACAGTTCTCGGTGCCTGGCCTGTGGCGGATGGTATAGTTATACGCTGATAGCACGAGTGCCCACCTTTGTATGCGGGCTGAGGCATTAGTATTTATCCCCTTGTTTTCAGTGAACAGGGATATGAGGGGCTTGTGATCAGTTTCCAGCTCAAATTTGAGGCCAAACAGGTACTGATGCATTTTCTTTACCCTGAACACACACGCTAATGCCTCTTTCTCAATCATGCTGTAGGCCCTCTCAGCCTTAGACAAGCTCCTGGAAGCATAGGCGACAGGTTGCAACTTCCCCGCAACGTTAGCTCGTTGTAATACACACCCGACTCCGTACGACGACGCATCACATGCTAGCACAAGTCTTTTACACGGGTTATACAATACAAGCACCTTCTTGGAGCATAAAATGTTTCTGGCTTTCTCAAAAGCAATTACTTGTTTTTTTCCCCATACCCAGTTCTCACCTTTACACAATAACACATGTAGGGGCTCTAAGAGGGTCCTTAACCAGGTAGGAAGTTACCAAAATATTTGAGGAGTCCCAGGCACGACCGCAGCTCCGTGACATTCTGTGGCCTGGGCGCGTTCCTGATAGCCTCTATCTTGGCGTCTGTGAGCTGAATGCCGTCTGCCGCGATCTTTCTCCCCAAAAACTCCACTTCTGTTGCCATGAAGACTCATTTCGACCTCTTCAGCCGCAGCCCTACGCGATCCAGTCGCTGGAGGACCTCCTCCAGGTTTTATAGGTGCTCGACGGTGTCCCGACCCGTGACCAATATGTCGTCCTAAAAAACCACCGTGCATGGTACCGACTTGAGTAGGCTCTCCATGTTTCTCTGGAAGATCGCTGCAGCCGACCGAATTCCAAACAGGCATCTGTTGTAGATGAACAGTCCCTTGTGCATGTTGATGCAGGTGAGACCCTTCGAAGACTCCTCCAGCTCCTGCATCATGTAGGCTGAAGTCCGGTCGAGCGTGGTGAACGTCTTGCCTCCTGCCAGCGTCGCAAATAGGTCGTCTGTCTTAGGTAGCGGGTATTGGTCCTGTAGCGAGAAACGATTAATCGTTACTTTATAATCACCGCAAATCCTGACCGTGCCATCACTTTTGAGTACTGGAAAAATCGGGCTGGCCCACTCGCTGAAGTCCACTGGGGAGATGATGCCCTTGCATTGCAGCCTGTCCAGCTCAATTTCCACTCTCTCTCTCATCATGTGAGGTACCGCTCGCGCCTTGTGGTGGATGAGCCGTCCTCTGGGACCAAGTGGATCTGCACCTTCGCCCTGGAAAAGTTTCCAATGCTTGGCTCAAAAAGGGAAGGAAATTTGTTAAGAACCTGGGTACATGAGGCCTCATTGACATGTGATAGTGCTTGAATGTCATCCCAGTTTCAGCGGATTTTGCCCAGCCAGCTCCTTCCAAGCAGTGTGGGGCCATCGCCCGGGACAATCCAGAGTGGCAGTTCGTGCACCGTGCCCTTGTAGGTGACCTTGACCATGGCGCTGCCCAGGACAGTGATGAGCACTTTCATGTACGTTCTCAGTTTCATGTGGATGGGGCTCAGGGCTGGTCTGAGTGCCTTGTTTTACCACAGTCTCTCGAACATCTTTTTACTCATGATGGATTGGCTAGTGCCAGTGTCCAGTTCCATGGCTACGGGTAAGCCATTCAATTTTACATTTAGCATTATAGGTGGACATTTCGTCAAATATGTGCACCCCGTGTACTTCAGCATCTGCCTCCTCTCTCTGAGGCTCGAAATTGCTTTGATCCACCATGGACCGATCTTCCTCTGCCACGTGGTGGTTAGCAAGTTTTGCAGAGCTTGCAGCTCGTCTGAAAGCTCGTTGGAGGTGCCCCATTGTTCCACAACTCTTGCAAACATACCCTTTGAAACGGCATGAATAGGCTGAATGGAAGTCTCTACAACGCCAACAATGTGTGAATTGCCTTGCATTCATCCTTTGTTGTGGACTCTGAGTCATCTGGGTCACCTGAGGCCTGCTGGCAGTTGCAGATTCGTGGTTTCTGCCCTGTACATTTCTGCTCGCAAACACAGTCCCAGTTAATTTATGAACATTGCTTGCACTTGTGTGCTGAGAGATTTGTTTGGTGTTATCACTGGTGGATATAACCGCCTGTGCTATCTCAATGGCCTTGCTGAGGGTCGGTGTCTCTACAGTCAAAAGTTTTCGTAGGATGATCTCGTGGCCAATGCCCAGTTAAAAAAGTCTCTGAGCATTTGTTCCAGGTAGCCATTAAATTCACATTGTCCTGCAAGTCGCCTTAGCTCGGCGACATAGCTCGCCACTTCCTGACCTTCAGATCGTTGGCACGTGAAGAACCGATACCTCGCCATCAGCACACTGTCCCTCGGGTTAAGATGCTCCCGAACCAGTGTACACAGCTCCTCATACGACTTATCTGTGGGTTTCACCAGAGCCAGAAGATTCTTCATGAGGCTATAGGTCGGTGCCCCGCAGACCATGAGGAGGACCGCTCTCCTTTTTGCAGCGCTTCCTTCTTCGTCCAGCTCGATGGCTACAAAGTACTGGTCTAGCTGTTCGACATCGGCTTCCCAGTCCTCACCCTCCGAGAACTTCTCCAGGATGCCCACAGTTTGCTGCATCTTTGCGTTGGATTTGTATACTCGTCGCCAGTTATTGTGTTCCTAATACAGATAAGGCTGCACAGAGGGAGGTTAAAGTAACAGTGACCTCAGTCTTTATTAAGACATTCCAGAGTGAGGAACAGGCCTTATATATAGTGCTCCCAAAGGATGCTGGGATTCCTTGGGACTTCAGGGGATGCACTCCCTGGTGGCGGAACATGGGAGTGCATGCTTTACAGATACACAACAGAAATAAATTAAGAAAAAAAACATACCTTGCACTCTGGCCGATTCCGCCCGAGTTCCGCTGTTTACCCACCATGTTTTGCAGGCTGTATGGCTGCCTGCCGGTAAGGCAGCGGTACAAAGCACATATCACTACAGAGGCATCAGAGACGTTGTACACTGGATGACGTCACCACACGGATGGCATTAGCCGGCACAGCGTTGCCTCTTGGCACCTCTGCCAAAGAGTCGATTCAGTTTCAGCCGTGCTGTGGATGCCGCTTACCATCCGTTCGTCGCCACCTGCGCTTGGTAATGGGTGGCGGTATAAACTGAATTTTGACCCCAAAGCTTCACGGCATGTAACATGTCCCTTATCTCATCAGCTCCCAACTCTTAATTGGCCAGCTTTTCTGTTCTACCGTTTGCAGCTGTATGTCCAATCTGGTTTCTCATGTAAATATCTAAAAAGCTCTTCCTTGGCAAGTTTTTAAGATCCAGGTACAATGGGGGGAATTTGAATCTAAAAAAAAATGGATGGGTTTGGAGCATGAGGGTAGTTAAATTGTTAAAAATCGGAATCCCGACCTGAACCCGGCTCCAACTCGCCCACTTCGGTTTTAACGGTGGCGGGCAGCCAACCCGCTGCCAGGACGCAGAGCGTCAATTTAAATATTAGTGAGGCTGAAAGCCTCTCTAACCTACATTTTGTTTTTAACCGTAGCTGGTTGGGTTTTACATCCAGGAGGTAAGTGCCTTTACACCTACCTCCTGGATCCAGGGTCCTTGCCGAGCCCCGAGCCCCCCCCCCCCCCCCCAGCAATCGGAGCCCCCCCCGCCCGTCCCCCAACGAGGCCTTTGATCGCCTACCCAGACCCCCCCCCCCCCCTCCAGATGATCTTCAGGCTGGCCCCGTTCCTCTCTAAGTCAGCAGGGCCTGCGGGAAACCTGTTCTCCCTGATTTCCTGCCCTGCCCCCAACCCAGCTTCCCCATGAAAATCCAGCCCGATGTCTTTTGTGCAATTCTAACAAGCTTACACACACACTATTTATGGATTCTTATTATGGTGCAGCATTGTGCTTAGCCCTATCCTAATTAGACAGAGACAAGGCTTAGGCTTCGTTTATCTTTGTTTTCAGCTTCCTACAAACTGTTATTATTCAGCAGTTAATGGAGATCTTGAAACGAATGACCATTCTAGCTATAAGGAAATACTAATGTAAATACCAAGCCAGTTCATTTGCTTCATAAACTAATACTAAGTTAGCCTTAACCTCTATGCCTCTTCGACTCGAATCACTGAAAGTTAACATGTAGGTACAGCAAGCAATTAAGAAAGCAAATGGAATGTTAGATTTATTACAAGAGGATTTCAGTATAAGAGTAAACACATCTTACTGCACTTATATATGACCCTGGTGAGACCGCACCTGGAGTATTGTGTGCAGTTTTGGTCTCCTTACCTAAGGAATGATATACTTGCCATTGAGGGAGTGCAACAAAGGTTCACCAGACTGATTCCTGGGATGGAGGGATTGTCCTAGGAGGAGAGATTAAATAGATTAGGCCTATATTCTCTAGAGTTTAAAAGAATTAGAGGTGATCTCATTGAAACATACAAAATTTTTACAGGGATTGACAGGGTAGATACAGGGAGAATATTTCTTCTGGCTGGAGAGTTTAGAACCAGGGGTCACAGTTTTAGAATGAGGGGTCGACCATTTAGAACTGAAATGAGGAGAAACGTATTCACTCAGAGGGTGATGAATCTTTGGAATTCTCTACCCCAAAAGGCTGTAGAGGCTCAGTCTTTGAGTATATTCAGGTAGAAAAATAGATTTTTGGATATTAAGGGAATCAAGGGATATGGGGATAGTGCAGGAAAGTGGAGTTGAGTTAAAACATCAGCCATGATCTCATTGAATGGCCTATTCCTGCCTCCTAATTCTTATGTCACAACATGGCCCACATTCCAACATAACAATCAATATATTATAAAGTATAGCCAACTTTTGTATAAGAAACTAAAATTTGGAATCTGGCTAGCCAGAATCATCATCAAAATAAGATGGGAATGTAACAGGTTTTCGTTCTAAGCAGAAACAATGTTCAGCTCCCTGCAAGAAGGTTGAGTTTGAATCCCATGGTTATCTGTCATTTCGATTTGCATTCTTGCATTGAGCAAGTTAAAGTGGAGTTACTGTACTTTCTCTTGGATAAGGAAAATCGGAAATAGAAGAGTTTGGCCACTGAAAACAACATAGTCTAAGGTTTTGGGGGAAGAAGCAAAAGAGAGAATGCAAAAATGGCACTGTCTGAATGAATTTATATTTGTTTTCTTATCATAAAACAGTTCTTGTAGTTAGTCATTCTGTGATTGTCTCTTTTGGTTCTAGATAGCTGTGGTCATGGGTTCATGTACAGCGGGAGGAGCGTATGTACCTGCCATGGCTGACGAAAGTATTATTGTGAAGAATCAAGGGACAATTTTCTTAGGAGGCCCACCTCTGGTATGTATAACATGTACATAGTAACCTCTGTTTTTTTAGGGAGCGGGAGTAATATCGGAGTAAGCTCCTGCACTCCATTACAAATGATTGCGTCCTCATTAGCCATCAAGGTCAGGTTTGTTCAACGTCTGCTCCTGTTAGGTGAGTGGGCAAATGCATGGCAGATGCAGTATAATGTGGATAAATGTGAGGTTATCCACTTTAGTGGCAAAAACATGAAGGCAGAATATTATCTGAATGGCGGCAGATTAGGAAAAGGGGAGGTGCAACGAGACCTGGGTGTCATGGTACATCAGTCATTGAAGGTTGGCATGCAGGTACAGCAGGCGGTGAAGAAGGCAAATGGCATGTTGGCCTTCATAGCTACGGGATTTGAGTATAGGAGCAGGGAGGTCTTACCTGGAATATTGTGTTCAGTTTTGGTGTCCTAATCTGAGGAAGGACATTCTTGCTATTGAGGGGCAGCGAAGGTTCACCAGACTGATTCCCGGGATGGCAGGACCGACATATGAGGAGAGACTGGATCGACTGGGCCTGTATTCACTGGAGTTTAGAAGAATGAGAGGGGATCTCATAGAAACATATAAAATTCTGACGGGACTGGACAGGTTAGATGCAGGAAGAATGTTCCCGATGTTGGGGAAGTCCAGAACCAGGGGTCACAGTCTAAGGATAAGGGGTAAGCCATTTAGGATCGAGATGAGGAGAAACTTCTTCACTCAGAGAGTTGTTAACCTGTGGAATTCTCTACCACAGAAAGTTGTTGATGCCAGTTCATTGGATATATTCAAGAGGGAGTTAGATATGGCCCTGACTGCTAAAGGGATGATCAAGGGTATGGAGAGAAAGCAGGAAAGGGGTACTGAGGTGAATGATCAGCCATGATCTTATTGAATGGTGGTGCAGGCTCGAAGGGCCGAATGGCCTACTGCACCTATTTTCTATGTTTCATAGTTGTTTCTGGCTGGACTCGCTTGTTATTTCCACTAAATGCACAAAAACAAAAGCCCTGTCGGACCTATATTTACCAGCACACTGAAATTGCTGGTAAAGTGTTTACCTTTGTTTTGCACTTAGCTTCACGTAAGAACATAAATAGGAGCAGGAGAAGGCCATTAGGCCCTTCGAGCCTGCTCCGCCATTCAATAAGATCAGGCTGATCTTCTACATCAACTCCACCTTCCTGCACTATCCTCATATCCCTTGATTCCCTTAATATCCAAAAATCTATTGATCTCTGTCTTCAATATCCTCAACACCTGAGCATCCACAGCTCTCTCGGGTAGAGAATTCCAAAGATTCACAACCCTTTGAGTGAAGATATTTCTCCTCATTTAAGTCCTAAATGGCCGACCCCTTATTCTGAAACTGTGACTCCTAGTTCTAGACTCGCCAGCCAGGGGAAACATCCTCTCACCATCTACCCTGTTGATCCCGGTAAGAATGTTATATGTTTCAATGATATAATTTCTCATTCTTCTTAATTCTAGGGAATATAGGCCTATCATCCATCCCAGGAATCAGTCTGGTGAATCTTTGTTGCACTCCCTCCATGGAAAGTATATCCTTCCTTGGGTAAGGAGACCAAAACTGTATACAGTACTCCAGGTCCTATATAATTGCAGTAAGACTTCTTGGGGCCAAAATTGCCCCCCTCCATAAGCTCCATTACCGCCTCTAAGAGGTGGGAATGGAGCAGAGAGGCCTTACCGATCAGGGGCAGTCAGATGGGCCGACCCGAGCGAAATTGCCCCCAGGCCGAAAGCGGCGGGAACAGGTTACCGCACCGCCCGTTTTCTCGCTGCGTCAGGCACGCGGTAACCCCTTACCGACTAGCAGCGGCCCCCTTTACGACCCCGTGCGGAATTGCCCTGTAGGAACGGCGCCGCTGACAGCTTTCCCCGGTGGGTAGCTGTCTGTGACTGGATGGCATGTTTGCCCTTAAAGGGGAGGTTGCGCTTCCGACGACTCTGTTATTTTTTATTGTTGGCTAACTGCCAGGTCGAGCCGACAATTATGCCCACTAGTTTGGCCGGGCCGCCAACAGGCATCCTGGCACCACCTCTCGAGTGCCCAGGCCACTGCCTGGCCGAAAGAAACCCTCCCTGGTGGCCAAGTGTTTCCCACTAAAGTGGCTACTCAGTCCGCTCATCTAAGTCACTGATATAGATTGTAAAAAGCTGAGGCCCAAGCACTGATCCTTGCAGTATCCCACTAATTACAACCTGCCAACTCGAAAATGACCTGTTTATTCCTACTGTCTGTTTTCTGTCCGTTAACCAATACTCAATCCATGCTAATATATTACCCCTAATCCCATAAGCTCTAATTTTGTGTAATAACCTCTTGTGTCACACCTTATCGAATGCTTTCTGAAAATCCAAATACACTACATCCACTGGTTTCCCCTTATCTACCCTGTTAGTTACAGTCTCAAAGAACTCTAATATATTTGTCAAACACGATTTCCCTTTCATAAATCCACGTTGACCCTGCCCAATCATATTATGATTTACTAAGTGCCTGTTACCACATCCCTCATAATACATTCTAGCATTTTCCCCACTACTGATGTTAGGCTAACTGGTCTATAGTTCCCTGATTTCTCTCTCTCTCTCTCTCTCCTTTCTTGAATAGAGGGGTTACATTTACTACCTTCCAATCCATGGGAACCGTTCTAGAATCTAAGCAATGCTGGAAGATCAAAACCAGTGCATCCACTATCTCTGTAGCCACCTCTTTTAAAGCCCAAGGGATTTGTTGGCTTTTAATCCCATTAATTTCTCCAGTACTATTTCTTTACTAATAATTTCTCTAAGTTCCTCATTCTCACTAGACCCTTCCTCCCCACTATTTCCAGTGTTTTTTGTGTCTTCTTCCATGAAGACAGATCCAAAGTATTTGCTTTATATCTCTGCCATTTCCCAATTTCTCCTGTCTCATGCCTGTAAGGGACCCATGTTTACTTTTGCTTTTCCTTTTTACATACCTATAGGAGCTTTTACAATCTGTTTTATATGTCGCATGCTGGTTTACTCTCATTCTATTTTCTCTCTTATCTCCTCCTTTCCTGAATTCTAAAATCCTCACAATCCTCAGGCTTATTACTCTTTTTGACAACATTGTAAGCCTCTTCTTTTAATTTAATAGTAACTTTAACTTCTTTTGTTAGCCACAGTTGGACCAATTTTTCCCTAAGGCATTTTATTCCTTAAGGGAATGTATTTTCATTGTGAATTATGAATTTTTCTTTAAATGTTTGCAATTGCTTATCTACCGTCATATCTTTTAGTCTAATATCCCAACCTACCTTAGTCAACTCGCTTCTCACACCTATATATTTTGCTTTGTTCAGATTTAAGACCCTTGTTTCGGACTTAACTAAATCACTCTCAAACTCAACATAAAATTCTATCATATTATGATCACTGCTCGCCAGCACTCCTTTACTACAAGTTTATTAATTAACCCAGTATCATTGCACAATACTAGATCTAAGAACATAACATTAGAATTAAGAGCAGGAGTAGGCCATATGGCCAATCAAGCCTGCTCCGCCATTCAGTAAGATCATAGCTGATCTTTGACCTCAACACTACTTTTTTGCCCAATCCCCATATCCCTTGATTCCTCTCGCCAGTTCCCTTGTTGGTTCCTTGTCATACTGACCTAGAAAACTATCTTGAATGCATTCCATGAACTTGTCCTGTGCACTGTTATTACAAATTAGGTTTGCCCAGTCTATATGAAAATTAAAGTCCCCTATGATTACTGTATTACCCTCGTAACATGTAACTATAATTTCGAGCTTTATACTCTGCCCGAGACTAGAACTACTGTCAGGGAGCCTATGGACTACTCCCACCATGTTTTCTGCCCCTTGTGTTTCTTAGCTTCACCAAAAGTGATTCTACATCTTGTTTTTCCAAGCCAAGATCCTTTCTCTCTCCTGCCTTTATCCCATTCTTTATTATCAGTGCTACTCTGCCCCCCTTTTCCATTCAGCCTATCTCTTTTAAAAGTCAAGTATCTGGATTATTTAGTTCCCAACCTTGGTCACTCTGCAACCACGTCTCCGTAATGGCAGAGTAGCACTGATAATAAAGAATGCGATAAAGGCAGGAGAGAGAAAGTATCTTGGCTTGGAAAAACAAGATGTAGAATCACTTTTGGTGAAGCTAAGAAACACAAGGGGCAGAAAACATGGTGGGAGTAGTCCATAGGCTCCCTGACAGTAGTTGTAGTCTCGGGCAGAGTATAAAGCTCGAAATTATAGTTGCATGTAACGAGGTAATACAGTAATCATAGGGGACTTTAATTTTCATATAGACTGGGCAAATGCAAATTTGTAATAATAGTGCACAGGACAAGATAAATGGATCAAACCCATTTATTTCTATCTGTGCTATTAATTCATCTATTTTGTTGAGAATGCTTCACACATTGAGATATAGTGCCTTTAGCTTTTTTTAAAAAATTCTATTTTTCCCTGATGTCACCTTAGTCACTGATGACCTTTGTAAAGCTCTTGTCCCTTCCTGATCCACTTTGCTTATTTTATCCAAATCACTACTCTGCTCTACTCCCTCAACATTTCTCTCACTGCTTTTATTTTACACTTTCGAGATTCTTCCCCCCGCCCCCTCATTAGTTTAAAGCCATTTCTACTGCCCTAGTTATTTGGTTCACCAGGGTACTGATCTCAGCCCGGGTTAAGTGGAGCCCGTCACAACGGAACAGCTCCCTCTTGCCCTAGTACTGGTGCCAGTGTCCCATGAATTGAAACCCCCGTCTCCCGCACCTCTCTTTCAACCATGCGTTTAACCATCTAATCTGCTTGTCCCTATGCAATTTTCATGTGTCTCAGGTAACAATCCAGAGATAATTATCTATCAGGTTCTTCATTTTAATTTTTCCCTAGCTCCTCAAACTCTCTCTGCACGACCTCATTTCTAGTTCTACCCAAGTCCTTGATTCCTACGGAGCCAATGACAACTGGATCCTCCCCCTGCTACTCTTAAGTTCTTCTCCAGCTGCGAGGAAATATCCTTAAGCCTTTGGAACTCTTGTCGCGGCTGCAGAGAACAATATCTATCCCCTGACTATACTGCCCCCTACCACTACAACATTCCTTTTCACTTCCCCCATTTGTATGGCCTCCTGTACCACGGTGCCGTGGTCAGTTTGTTCATGCACCCTACAGACTTTGCCCTCATCTACACAGGTAGCAAGAACATGTACCTGTTGGATAAGGGCAATGGCCGAGGCTCCTATAGCACTGCACCTGGGGTTTCCTTACCTGCCTGAGTCGCAGTCACACCTTCCTGTTCCTGACAACTAACCAGACCTGTACCCCTACCGAACCTAAGGTGTGTATGCCTCCTGGATCAAAGTGTCCAGGTAACTCTTCCCCCTCCATGATGCCCTGCAATGTCTGCACCCTCAGACACTAGGTCGTCAATTCTGAGCTGAAAAGTTCCTCAAGATGCAGCCACTCACTACGTCCAGGATCACGATGTTCTCCAGAAACTCCCACATGCTGCAGTTATGGCACACCACCTGATTGACAGTTAACTGCCACGGACAGGCAGTTTCTGTTAACTGTTTTTAACTTGCAGTTTATTTTACAGTTTTAAAAATTCTACATTAAATTTAAAATGTTGAACTAAATTTCACTTTGACATCTAGCACTCACCAGTACTTGCCAGAGACTTCCACTCTCTCCAAATTACCAACTTTTACACTCTGTTTAGATGCACTCCATTTGAGACCACTCTGCATCATGGAAAATAACAAATAGATACCAATTCTGAGCCTTCTAACTGTAAACTTTAGGGATTAGTTTTCTTAAGTAGTTCCATTTAATCATAATTTCTGATATTGAATACTTTTACTGCATTCTGCTCCAAAGTTTATTCATCACTGAAGCACAATACGACACACACAGTTGTCGGTCTTGTCTCTAATTTATGGAATTTGTATTTGAGACATGACTTGAAGAACTGGTTAGAAATGCAATCTTTTAAGCACTTAAGAACAGGAGTAGGCAATTCAACCCCTCGAGCCTGTTCCACCATTCAATTAGATCATGGATAATCAGTACCTTAACTCCATATACCAACCTTGGTTCTGTAACCCTTGTCTAACAAAAATCTAACAATCTCGTTTTTTTGACATTTTCAATTGACTTAGCCTCAACAGCTTTTTGGGGAAAGAGTTCCAGATTTCCACTGTTTATGTGAAGAACTGCTTCCTGACATTGCCTCAGAACAGCATAGCTCTAATTTTAAGGTTTTGCTCCCTTGTTCTGAACTCCCACCCCAGAGGAAATAATTTCTCTCTACCCTATCAATTCATTTAATCACCTTAAATACCTCCGTTAGATCACCCCTTAATCTTCTGTACTCAAGGGAATATGAACCTATTGTCATACTGCAGTTGTGAGGTATGGTAAAACACAGGACAAATACATCTGTGCTTCTTTTGAGCAGCTGTACGATACTATAAGGTTTACATAATTACTTTGTGAAGGAGGAGTTTAGCTATTGCTACCTCATATCTTACAGTTGAAATAGATGGAAAAAGATGTCACTTATTGCCATGGCGTTCCCTCAAAGGAACTTGTCATGTTATCAAGTTACAAAACTTTGAGACAGGAATTGATGAGTTCTGGGCTGCCTCAGAGAATAAAACTAATCAGTAAAATGCAAGCCCAGTGTGCTGCAAAGGATTGCCAATCAATACTGGTGCCTGAAAAATAAAATATTTACTATGTGCTAATTGAGTCTTTCAGTTATTTTATCCTGTTGTTTACTATTGGTCCTCTGTGGGTGGGAGATGAGCAATGACAACTGCAAATAGATTGACTATGTTATGAGGCTATGTGTGTCTTGTTTGCAAAAACATTTTATCTGTGTATGGGGTGATTTACCCCACCCTGCGACAGGAACCCAGGGAGGGTTAAAGTCGTTTCTGGGTCCTACCTGCACCCCTCCAGGCCCCTACAACCACCACTATTTTAACTGGCCCGTTTGTGGCTGCGTGCCAGGCGTCCGCCCCAGGCAAGCAGGGATCCTAATTAAAAAGTCAAACGTTGTGCGCCAGTGACGTCATACCTGCTCCACTGCAGTTTATCTCCAAATCGTGGATGCCCTACCCAGTCTTGGACCCGCCAGCAAAACCCAGTGGGATTGGTGTCTGAGAGCTACCGAGGGAGCTCTTAAAAGGGGCTCTTAGCTTCAGCTCTCAGGATCTTTTGCTGTCTGGATTGCCAGGAGAGTTTCCAGCTTCTGGATCGCAACCTCGACAGTTTAGTTGCCTCACAAACCTTTAGTCACATGTCTCTTAGTATGGGAGCCATTCTTGCTTCCTTCTTCCAGCAAAACTTGGGAGGAGCAGGCGCTACAGCAACCACCAGCACCAGCACCTGTACCTGTCAGAAGACAACAGGTGGTGGGGGGGTGCTGCTACATGTAGGAGGCCATACCCAGCACACAGGGTCTACAGGCCAAAACTCACCACCTTGGACATGTCTGAGGAGCAGTGCAGGAGGAGGCTGTGCTTCTCCAGGTAGACCTCTGCAACCTCCTTCAACAATACCTGCTGGACCAGGGGAGCATAACATGCCAGTATACCTCAGTTTTTAGACCATTGGTTGCTTTCAGGCTGCAACAGATGACATCAGCCACATCTCCCAGGTTGCAGCTCACAGCCGCTTTAAGCATTTGTACAGTTTTCTTGATGTAATTTTGAGTGGGTATTAATTTCTGTGGAGATGAAACAGTACCGGGCATAACCCCATGATTCAGTCCTATGGGTTATATTACAATGTCACATTGTTTAGTTTCTTTGTGGCCCCGTGAGGCATCTGGTTGTAAGGACATTTTCATTTATAATGAGACTGAAAATAGTCATGGCAGTTATCTAGATCTGAAAAATTAACCTGTGTCATTTCTTCACAGATGCTGTGTATTTCCAGCATTTTATGCTTTAATTACTGTAATGTCATCATTACCGTGGAGGTTTCTTCCCCCATATGTTCAAAAACACCAGTAACTATGATGTGTTTCTCAGTTAATCTTACCCAGTATTCTAAATATCAGTTTGAATGAAGTCTAATAGTGATAAATCTTACCTGCAAGTCACCCCATCAGTGCCAAATAGCTGAAACTGTAAGGCAATATAAGCAAACTTATTACAGCAGAGGTAGAAAGAAAACACAGAATACAGGTAGAGCGTCTGAAATCCGGAAACCTCGGGACTGAAGCCGTTCCGAATTTTGGGTATTTCCGGATTTTGGTACGTCTTTTCGACGGCCCGAATCGGAAAAGCTCAAGCCGAGGTTAGAGTATTTCCGGATTTCGGAACATCTTTCCGATAGCCCGAATCCGGAAATGTTGGAGCAGATTCCGGATGACTGCGCTGTGCATGTCCGGTTTTTGGACGGCTGTTTTGTAGTGCCGTTTGGAAAGTGCCGTTTGCGGAGTTTTACCGGGACTTGTGCCGGTGGATTTATGCGGACTGTCGGCGTGCAAGGCTGGAGGTGTCGCAGTCGACATCTTTGGAGTTTTGACGCGCCCGTGTTCTGGCCGAGGGAAGACGCCTGGGAGGGACCTGCGTTGCAGACCCAGGAGCAGCGGTGCCTGTGGGTGTGAAGACCTGCAAGAAGAGGTGGGTTGGAGTTTTTTGATTCTTGAGTGTTTTGTGAGTTTTTGTTTTTTTTAAATTTCCCTGGGCCCGACTCGTGGCGGTAATCGGTTTGGCAGGGTGTCCGGATTTCGGAGTATTTTCTGGATTCTGGACAGCCCCGCCACGGATCGGTCTGGATTCCAAATTTCGGAACTCCAGATTTCGGACGCACAACCTGCGCAGGAAATCGGGAATAAAAATAGAGAATCCTGGAAGTGCACCTATAAGGGATAAATTGTAGCAGACAGAAAGATGATGAACTAATTAGTATTAGGTCTGAGAAATTGCCTATGTAGGTAACATTTGCTTATGTATCATGCTTGACAAATCTTCTAGAATTTTTTGAGGATGTAACGAGTAGAGTGGATAAGGGAGAACCAGTGGATGTGGTGTATTTAGACTTTCAAAAGGCTTTTGACAAGGTCCCACACAAGAGATTAGTGTGCAAAATTAAAGCACATGGTATTGGGGGTAATGTATTGACGTGGATAGAGAACTACTTGGCAGACAGGAAGCAAAGAGTGGGAATAAACGGGTCCTTTTCAGAATGGCAAACAGTGACTAGTCGGGTACCCCGAGGTTCAGTGCTGGAACCCCAGCTGTTTACAATATACATTAATGATTTAGATGAAGGAATTTAATGTAATATCGCCAAGTTTGCAGATGACACTAAGCTGGGGCAGTGAGAGCTGTGAGGAGGCTGCAGGGTGACTTGGACAGGTTAGGTGAGTGGGCAAATACATGGCAGATGTGGTATAATGTAGATAAATGTGAGGTTATCCATTTTGGTGGTAAAAACAGGAAGGCAGATTATCAGAATGATGACAGATTAGTAAAAGGGCAGGTGCAACGTGACCTGGGTGTCATGGTACATCAGTCATTGAAAGTTGGCATGCAGGTATAGCAGGTAGTGAAGAAGGCAAATGGCATGTTGGCCTTAATAGCAAGAGGATTTGAGTATAGGAACAGGGAGGTCTTACTACAATTGTACAGAGCCTTGGTGTACAGTTTTGGTCTCCTAATCTGAGGAAGGACTTGCTATTGACGGAGTGCAGCAAAGGTTCACCAGGCTGATTCCCAGGATGACAGGACTGACTTATGAAGAAAGACTGGTTCGACTGGCTTATATTCAATGGAATTTAGAAAAATGAGAGGGGATCTCATAGAAACATATAAAATTCTGACGGGATTGGACAGGTTAGATGCAGGAAGAATGTTTCCCGATGTTGGGGAAGTCCAGAACCAGGGGTCACAGTCTAAGGATAAGAGGTAAGCCATTTAGGACCGAGATGAGGATAAACTTCTTCACTCAGAGTTGTGAGCATGTGGAATTCTCGACCACAGAAAGTTGTTGAGGCCAGTTCGTTAGATATATTCAAAAGGGGGTTGGATGTGGCCCTTACGGCTAAAGGGATCAAAGGGTATGGAGAGAAAGCAGGAATGGGGTACTGAAGTGCCTGATCAGCCATGATCATATTGAATGGTGGTGCAGGCTCGAAGGGCCGAATGGCCTACTCCTGCACCTATTTTCTATGTTTCTATGTAGTTTTAACACACGTATAACACATTAAAACTGTATCCTTAACCTTAGTAACACTTAAACAGCCGAAGTCAGCAGTTACAATTTTGATTAGAAGTCTCTGAGGAAGAGATAAGGAAGCCAGTCTTTTGGAACAGTTACTTTAGGCGCATGCAGATTGGGGTAAAGGGCAAAATAATAGAACAGCACAATGATGGGAGATAGATAGTTGCATATACCATTCAACCAGTCTGATAAGAGTTGACAAATCAATGTAACTCTGCTGATAGCAATCGATCGATGATTTTGTAGGAGGGTAGCTCCTCTCCAAAGCCTGTATAAATTATACTCAAAACCTCATATTTTGGAGGTTCCACGACTGAACCTTCCCGTGCATTGCTCGAAATAAAGCCGGTAAACCTGAGGTTTCGTTTGTTTACTTCCGTGGTCGTTATACCGAGGGCGAAGGGCATGGTGCTGATTATCTATATCAGTTAATCCCCCCCGGGGAAGAGAAGCCTTCCTTTTTACCCTACATTTGGCACTGCGAGCAGGGTGCAGCCCCTCCGAACTGGATGATGTGACAGCTGAATGGCAGTGAGTATGATTTTGTACCACCTGCAGCTGTAGTATTGACCGTGAAGGATGTAATCTGTGTAAAGAATTAGAAGGGGGTAATCTGTAGAACAAAGTTATAGCGAAGCACAGAAGGACAAAAACCAAACTTGGGGATTGCCTGAAAAAGAAGGAATACAACCTAAAAAGGGGGGTAGGACCCCAGGATGCTTAGGAAAACTGGCCAGTGGGATAAAATGAAGACCAATGGGGGGCGTCTCTGGAATATGGACCAAAAGGGTCCCGGGTATAAGTGCTAACAGGGAAAAGATGAAAAAGATAAAGACGCAACCTTGAAGTTGCTGAAAAAAACATAGGATAAGTTGTATTTGGTGTGAAGGTTTGTCTTTAAGTGAAAATGCTGGATAACAAAACATTGAATTCTCAAAGGACAGCTTGTTTTTATCAAAAGATAAAGATGCAATCTTGAAAGCTACAGCTGCTAAAAAGGAAAACAAATTGAACGAATTTGGGGGAAAAAGTGTTGTCTTACGATTTTAAATTAACAAATTCACGGAGACACAAGCCCTCTGTGTAAAATACAAAACCTAATTTGAAGAAAGAAGATTTAAATTGGCTGTGAAAAGGATATTAGTGTGATTGGAGGGTAATTAATCAATGAAAGCCGAATTTTCATAATGGCCACAGTGAAATCTTTGTTTCAAAGTGTGAATATTGGAAAAGATCTAAGCTCTGCGAACTGGACGGTGCTTAGAGAAAAAATCCCAAACAGTTTAAACAATAACAAGGGGAAAAAAATCTAAGCTGTGCGAACTCAGCAAAAGATGGAAAAAAACTGGGAATTAGAAAATTCTTAAAAAAGATGGAACCAGCAAGGAAGTTTAGGTTTCGTGCCGAGAGAAATAAAACACAAGATTTGCTCAGTGAACGGGACCTGAAAAAAACCAAAATGCTGGAATGTATATAGCTTGTGTGAAAATGTAAAAAGTGTGGCAGTTTCCCTGATTGTTTTTACTATGATTTACAGAGCTAAGAAAAATAAGCCACAGTTGCCTGTACTTATTTTAAATTGGATTTCAGTAAACAAAATAGCTATTAAAAATGATCTTGTTTTAAATCAATTTAAAAAATCTTGGGCAAGTATTTGAATTGGAAGTTTAGAAAAATTGGAGTTTAATCTAAAATGCTGTCTTTCCCGATGAGAAGGTTTTATTTAAAGCTATTTATGACAGCTTTACTAATGATTTCTGCTGTTTTAACGGATTCCTTATTTCTAAGCAAGTTTTGAAGGCACAAAGACTTGGAAAAAAATTCTGATATCGGGAAAGGTTTAAAAACGTAATGACCTTCTTACAAACCTGTAAAGGAGTTAACCCTTTCCATTGAGAGCTGTTTTATACTGGACATTATTAATTTGGGTTTCTTAATAAAAAAAAATTAAAAAGCAAGGAATGCAGCTAGAAGAATCACCTGACAGACAGGAAATGATGGGATAGTCAGAATAAAAATAAAACGAAGAAAGCCTATGTAATAATACTCGCTTGCTGCAGAGGACAGATAAAAGAAATAGATACTCAAACAAAAACAAATTCAAGAATTAGAAGCTAAGATAAATAAGCTAGAAGAGATTTTTTAAAATGGGACCAGACGGATAATGCAGTGTGCAGCCATAGCACCATCACCTACGGCAATAGAGCCAATGTACCACATGGTGGGTAAGTATAGTCCATAAACCCAACCTAACCGTAAACCAGACTGGGATAACGAGTGCAGAGTAGAGTGGCCCCCAGCACATGATAATGGCTACCTATCAGCGGCACCAATACGCATTACTACAATTCCCACCAACGGACGTAGAGCAGCCCACATTACCATACAGGAAGTACCCCTCAGCCCACAGGAGAGACAAATTCTATTGAATAGTAGGAATACAGAATTCTGACAAAAGGTGGAAGAACTGCTAGATGTCCATAATCTAACCTTAGCAGACATTCACAATCTGGTAAAAGCCAAAACGGGGCCGATAAATTGGCACAAAGCGACACCAGAGGTACACAATGGGGAATGGCAGAATAAGGGAAGAGCGGATCTCGCAAAAATGCAAAGATTGGAATTTCTCAAGCACGGGATGTTTAAAGATGAGCTAGGAGAAGCCCTTCAAAAGATAATTAAGTTGGGATTTGAAGTGGGACATGATTACGATAACCTATTGCCTCCAGCAATGAACAACACATACTAGCTTTAACTACAATGCTAGGAGCTCTACAGAGTGCAGGATTAAAAATGAAACTTTAGAGTGGGCAGAACACTTAGAGGAGTTAAAGTCAACAAAGGGAGAAGATAGTAAAAATAGCAGCAGAGATGAAGGGGAAGGAGACACACCCCCGCGCAGCTCCCCTGATATGTTTTAGCTGCAATAAGGGAGGAGACGCAGGAAGGCGAGGCTCCCAACAGGCAAAGAAGGGAGCACTCTTTTGAAATATGTGGATGATAAACGCTAGGAAAGTGCAGGTGGGAAGGAGCGAAGTATCATATCTAGGATACATAATATCACAAGGGAAGAGACAGATGCCTAAGGACAGAAAGGAAGCAATTCGATCAATTGTGGTTGTAAGATTAAAACAAGCTCTCACAAGTGCTCCAGGGATTACCTGATCAGAATAGGCCCTTCCACATCTATACCCACCACAATAAAGATCATTACATGGGGACAGGCATAGGCCAGTGGCATAGTAATGTCGGGACACATACCCAGCATACCTTTGCAGAATTGCTTAAAACAGGAAAGCTAAAAACGGTATCCGCGCACGAACGGCAAGGTAGGAAGCAATGCTCTTACCCCCCCCCCCCCCCCCCCCCCAATGGGATTGTAACAATGAAAGACAACTGTAACAACTCTGCAGAATGGATCAGGGAAAGGAGCATCAGTGTAGCCCAACAGGAGAAGACGAGGGAAGTAGTCAGGCGAATGAAACCCCGCTTGAGGAGGCAGACATGGATCTATATGTAGATGGCGCTATATCAACGGGACACCACGGACAGGATGGGCACTGGTAGATAGCAGCGGACAGGTCAAAAGGGAAGGACTGTTAGAAGGGGGTCTATCAGCTCAAGTGGTTGAATTAGTGGCTCTCACTGAAGCTCTGAGGCTGGCTAGGGGAAAAAGAGTAAACATCTATACAGACAGTCGATATGTTTTTGGAGTAGTGCATGCATATATGATAGCCTGGAGCAGATGGGGATGCACGACTTCGGGGAGGGCCTACTAAACATGAGATTGTTTAAAAAAATTAGTGGAAGCCTCCCTCCTACCCCAGGTGTGTGCGATAATAAAAGCGCACATAAAAATTACCGATCAACATCAACAGGGGAATGCATGGGCAGACGAGGCAGCCAAGCGGGTGGCAGAGACACGTACACTGGCCGGGGAAGCCCAGTTCGGAGCATGTACAATTGGGCCTGAGGAAGTAAACATGCTTAAGGTACAGGGAGAAGCCACTCCACAGGAAAAGGAGGGGTGGAAGCAGAGAGGGGCCCAACAAGGGACAGACTGGAGGAAAGATGGGAATGTGGTGGCCCCGGAATGCATCCAGGGGAGCCTATTAAATTTATACCACAGGTATGTCCATACGGGTAGAACCAACATGATAAGCTCGATGTCCAGATGCTGGTGGTGGAAGGGACTGGGTAGAGATATAGAGGACCACTGTAGAAGGTGCGTGACATGCGCAAAATACAACCCAGGGGGGAAAGTAAAGGTCAGAATGGGACATCAGCCCTGACCGAAAGGACCCTAGGAAAACTTGCAGATAGATTTTACTGGACTGTTAACCAGCAACAAGGGGAAGACATACTGTCTAGTTATAATAGACCAGCTTACGAAGTGGGTAGAAGCTTTCGCCACTGAAATTGTTCAGCAGAAACCATGGCCAGGATCCTAGCAGAAGAAATAATGCCACTACAGCTGAACTCAGATCAAGGTACACACTTCACAGGGAAGATAATGAAGCAGGCCTACGCTTTACTAGGGATCAGGCAAAAATGAGACTTCCAGATTTCTTGGTTTCAGGAAGTGATGACGTAGGACCGGATACGGAAATTTGTAATGGAACTCTGTAAGCAGTTACATGACTTTAAAGGCATAGGCTATAGATCAGCAAATAATCAAGGACTTCGAGAATGACACTAAGGAACAGAAGGTCCAAATACCCCAAAGGGACCAATCAGCTGATGGTGAGACTGGTAAGGGACATGTGCGCCTGCGTAGTTGTAAGGGGTATCGGCAAGTAGAAACACTGGACCCAGTTAAAAAAGCATGGTCACTAACCGGTGACAACCAGGACATATTGTTTTTTTGCAGGACTCTAGTGCTCGTGGAAACAATGTGGGGTAACGCAGCCTCATATCAAGGACAATAGGCTGAGGGACAGCAAAGCCTGTATTACAGGGACTCGGGCAAGATTAGTTTAATAAAGAATCAAAAACACTGATGGTGATGGACGGAGCAACAGTAGACTTAAATAACGGGCATAAAGAAAGTAACAAGGAAACGAAACAACATTGGAGATGGACCAGTAATACGGGACCAATAATTAGTGGGAATAAGACCACGGTGTGTTTTATTATGAGGAGGGACAGAGATACTGCACCCAGGGGACTAGGAATGGTGGTGGAGGGATATCTCCCGAGATGGCCCTACCAATACCGTCCTACCCACTACTTTAGCAACAGTGAGCACTACCAGGGTCCCGACCACCACACCCCCAGCGCCATAAACGTGCCCAACTATGAACGCTGGGGCAAAAGGGGGATTGATGAGGTAGACCAAGGATAAGATGCACTTCGGGGTACGTTAGCGAATAATTACTATACTCCTAAATTTAAACACTATAAGCCTGTATAGAAACCTGACCTTGCGAGCATGTAAAGGCCCTGAATCAAAAACCATGAAGTTTAATGTGGAAAGAAGGTCAGGTAAAAAGCAGGACCGGGGTAAAAGAGGGATACTAGAAATGGTAGATGTGGGATATGCAGCAGGATGTGCGGCGGGAGTTGCGACGGTAAACATAGACCTGCACACGATAGATGATCACGTTAACGCTCTAACACGAATCTTACAGGGATTGCTGGAAAGGGATGAGGATACTGAAAAGGTACCGGCACAACTGGGTAATGGCACAGAAAAGGAATTATTACAAGGGGCCCACACGTTGAGACCACGCCAGAACTATAAATTCGATAAATAGAGCAGAATGAAACTTGAGTAAAACCATACAGACAGAACTAGTATGTACAGGATACGGAGCATGGCTGCTCAGTGGAATACAACATAACCTAGAGCAGCTTCAGAATGGAAAAGGTGCCGGATTGGATAACACTTGATGTATTTACCAACTGGACCTTGGACAAAAACATGACTCATGCCTGTGAGGTGCAGAGAAACAGTCATGCTTGGATTCCAAAGGCCAAATGTGTAACCGGACATTGAAATATAATAGGTTTTGTATTATCCATACCACAGTATGATGACAAAGGGAGATCCTCGATACCAAGCAAACAATGTAGGAGAAACTTGCATGCGGTACCACCATGACAAACCAGAAATGTAACTGAAGAGAACAACAGTACTAAGGGCCCAAGTTTCCACACGATAAAAAACGGGCGCCCCTCCGAGCTGGGCGCCCGTTTTTCGTGCCACAAAGTGTGCCTAAAAAAACCCTCCTTATTCTCCACCTCGGCGCGGCACAGCAGGAGCTGTAGGGGGGCGGAGCCAGGTCCCTGCGCTGAAAACAGTGCCGGGACCTCTGCACATGCGCGCTACAGTGGGCACGCAAGTGCAGTAGCTCCAGGCGCCCGAAACTGTGTGGGAGGGGCCCGAAGCACGCAGCCCCTAGCCCTGGCCGAATGGCCTCACTGGGGCTGCGTGAATAAGGCTCCTCCCACGGCCAGCTCCTGCCGACTCCCGCTAATGCTTTCCCCCCTGCCTCGACCCGTCTGCCGCTGCCGCTCCCCCCCCCCGCCCCCCCCGGACCCGACCCGTCTGCCGCTGCCGCTCCTGCTTCCCCCCCACCCCCCCGGACCCGACTCGACCCGCCTGTCGCTCCTGCTTTCCCCCCTGGACCCAACCCGCCTGTCACTGCCGCTCCTGCTTCCCCTCCCCCTGACCGGACCCGACTCAACCCGCCTGTCGCTGCCGCTCCTGCTCCTGCTCCTGCTCCCCCCCCCCAACCGGACCCGACTCGACCCGTCTGCGTCTCCCGCTCCCACCCGACTCTACTCCCGCCCCCGGACTGGATCCGACCTGACCTCCCCCCCCCCCCCCCCCCCTCCCCGACCTGACCTCCCTCCCTCTTTCCTCCCCCCCCCCCCCCCCCCCGCCGACCAGAACCGAACCTCTCTCCCCGACCCGACCCAACGCCACCTACCTCTGGTGCTGGGGACGGGCCCTGCCCGAAATCTCGGGCCCGGCCCGTTCAGCCTTCGGTCCCGACGGCAAACCGCTTCCTAAAGGCCTGCCTGAAGAACTTTCACACAGGTAGGAACATGGTTCATTTAATCTTTTCTTTGCTTATAAATTTCTATTCAGGTTGGATTTATTTGTATAACTAAGGATTTATTGTAGAATTTAATGACTCTCCCCCCCCCCCCCCCCCCCTCGTTCCCTACGCCTAATTTGTAACCTGCGCCTGATTTTTTAATGTGTAGAACAGGTTTTTTCAGTTCGACAAAAATCTTCACTTGCTCCATTCTAAGTTAGTTTGGAGTACGTTTTCACTGTGGAAACTTTGAAATCAGGCGTCAGTGGCTGGACACGCCCCCTTTTGAAGAAAAAATTCTGTTCCAAAGTGGAACTGTTCTAACTGACTAGAACTGCAGAAAAAAAAATGTGGAGAATTGCGATTTCTAAGATAATCCGTTCTCCACCAGTTGCTCCTAAAAATCAGGCGCAAATCATGTAGAAACTTGGGCCCAATGAGTCTCAGCATAGATGATTGTTATAAAAATAACCAAGTTGCTTTATGTTGAGATCCACTACGAATGATCAAAGATGACTGGATATAACCAAGTGGACGGGCGCACCTTGAGTATCATCCCCCAACACAGGACTACTAAATTATCGCTGTTCCACAAGGAAATGGAGATTGATGTGTGAGCACCACGGCAACTGAAATGAAGAAAGGAACACCTCATGCAGCATTATGGATATTGACTTCTGCTTTACTCCGCTTGTCGAGACAGATATAAACGGGTTTATTATAACCCCTGAACGAAAGGAGCAAAGATCGATGGGACAATGATGGACATTACCTGAGGAGGTTATGCGAAGACCATCGGGTCACAAGGAAAACCGATACTCGAACTGAAAGAGGAACAAACTCGACTGAATTGGACACCATTCGACAACATAGAGGATGCCCCAGGTGGGGCCGAAATTCAGCAGAATAGAGAAGACCCCAAGTAGAGGAAAGATAGAAGAAACAGAGGATAACCCAGGCGGGGCATAATTCAAACACCGAGAAAATGTTGCCTAAAAAGGATTTATACACGAGCTATGCTGGACTAAATGTACTGGTTGCAGTGCAAGGGAACTCGCCTTGCTAGTATTATCCTATAAAAAGGCGTAACCGACATAAGAGGCAGGCCCTAGCCCATAGTATAGTTCAACCATTGAATAAAGGGAAATCAGACAGTCCGGCAGAAAGGACTTACTTTGTATAACCTTGATGGGAAAGCCAGCAGGTAGATCCTGCAGCTCAGGAAGTAGCGCTACCCAAGCAAAAGGACAACCCTGGAAGCTTACCCATGAGGAATTAATTGGGAAATGGCCTATCTTGGGCATATAGCGAAGGGCTATTAGGGGGGAATTGTAAGGGATAAATTGTAGCAGACAGAAAGGTGATGAACTAATCAGTATTAGCTCTGAGAAATTGCCTTCGTAGGTAGCACTTGCTTATGTAGGTATAGCACACTTATAACGCATTAAAACTGTATCCTTAACCTTAGTAACACTTAAACAGCCCGAAGTCAGCAGTTACCATTTTGATTAGAAGTCTCTGAGGAAGAGATAAGGAAGCCAGTATTTTGGAACAGTTACTTTAGGCGACATGCAGACTGGGGTAAAAGGCAAAATAATAGAACAACACAATGATGGGAGATAGACAGTTGCATATACCACTCAGAGCCAATCTGATGAGTCGACAAATCAATGTAAGTCCGCTGATAGCAATAGACCTATCGATGATTTTGTAGGATGGTAGCTCCTCTCCAAAGCCTGTATAAATTATACTCAAAACCTCATATTTCGGAGGTTGCACGACTGAACCTTCCCGTGCATTGCTCAAAATAAAGCCGGTAAACCTGAGGGTTTTGTTTGTTTACTTCCGTGATCGTTATACCGAGGGCGATGGGCGAGGTGTCGATTTTCCATATCAGTTAGTCCACCCCGAAGAAGAGAAGCCTTCCTTTTTAGCCCTACAGCACAGTAGGTCAATGAGCATTTGAAAGCGAAAAGTAGGTTAATGTTGAAGGGAATAACCCTTCATCAGAACCCTATTAAGAACGTATAATTCTGCTGCCTTCCATGCTGGCAAGCAGAAATATTTGAAACTAATTCTGGTTCTTGTGTTTGTACAGGTGAGAGCTGCTACTGGTGAGGAGGTTTCAGCTGAAGACCTTGGAGGTGCTGATCTCCACTGCAGGTAAACCATCCTGTGTAGTATCTTTTGCAGATCTTATTACAACTAATGCAACTTGTATTTATATAGTGCCTTTAACATAGTAAAATGTCCCAAGGTGCTTCACAGGAGTGTTATAAGACAAAAATTAGACACCGAACTACATAAGAAGAATTTACGGCAGATAACTGAAAGCTTGGTCAAAGAGGCAGGTTTTAAGGAGCGTCTTAAAGGAGCAAAGAGGTGGAGAGGTTTAGGGAGGGAGTTCCAGAGCTTAGGGCCCAGGCAGCTGAAGGCACAGCCAACGATGGTTGAGTGGTTATAATCAGGGATGCTCAAGAGGACAGAATTTGAGCAGCGCAGATATCTCGGGGGATTGTGAGGCTGAATGAGATTATAGAGCTGGGTGGGGGGAGCCATGGAGGGATTTGTAAACAAGGATAAGAATTTTGAAATCGAGGCGTTGCTTAACCTGGAGCTATAATGGAGGTCAACGAACATGGGTGATGGGTGAGTGGGACTTGGTGCGAGTTTGGATGACCTCAAATTTACGTAGGGTAGGATGTGGAAGGTGTTATGTATAGAAGAGCTACACGAGGCTGAGTACTGTGAGCTAAACTTAGTGTGACCTTAGTCGTCTTTATTACAACTCCAGAGTGCCTAAACAACATAGCAGTCAACTGGTCCTGTAATGAGACTCGGTTAATCTTTACCTTGTAGTCGCCGCAGATTCTGACCGTGCCATCCCTTTTCAAAACCGGAACATTGAACGCGACTGGCGATATGATTCCTTCGCGTTGGATTCTGTCCAGTTCGATCTCTACTTTCTCCCTCATCATTTACGGAACCGCCCGAGCCTTGTGGTGGACGGGCCGTGCATCGGGGCCTAGATGGATCTGTACCTTGGCGCCTGTGAAGTTGCCGATGCCTGGTTCGAATAGCGAGGGAAACTTGCTCAGCGCTTGAGCACACGAGGCATCATCCACTGAAGATAGTGCTTTGATGCCGTTCCAATTACATCTAATCTTTTCTAGCCAGCTTCTGCTGAACAGCGTTGGGCCATTGCCTGGATCAATCCACAATGATAAGTCATGCACAGCTCCATCGTACGATACCTTCACTGCCGCACTTCCAGTGACTGGTATAAGCTCTTTGGTGTAGCTACGCAACTTTGCATTAACCGGGCTCAGTTTGGGCCTTTGTGCTTTATTGCCCCACAGTTTCTCGAAAGCCTTCTGGCTCATTATTGACTGACTCACACCCGTGTCCAACTCCATGGATACTGGAACTCCATTTAATTTGACTTTCAGCATTATAGGAGGGCTCTTGGTGGTGAAGGTATGTACCCCATACGCTTCTTCCTTGGGTTGAATTGCCTGTGCTACATGATCCGCGCCAAATCGATCATCCTCTGCCACGTGGTGTGTCGCAGCACGTTTGCACATTCGCTGGAGGTGCCCCATTCTTGCGCAGCCTTTGCACACGTAGTGCTTGAATCGACATTGATAGGCCCGGTGATTACCCCCGCAGCGCCAACATGGTGCTAGTGGATTCACATTCACCCCCGATGGCGGACTCTGAGTCATCACAGGTCTTGCAGATGTATAGGCCTTGCCATATGCAGTTCGGCCTGCTGGTGATGTCATTTTATGCACAGTACTTGCCGGTGAGCTTCGATGTTGAGAAGATATCTGTTTGATGTTAACATCCATGGCCATGCATGCCTGGGCGATCACTGTGGCCTTGTTCAGGTCTAGGGTTTCGGCAGCCAACAGCTTTCGAAGAACGACCTCATGGCTGATGCCAAGCGCGAAAAAGTCTCTCAGTATTTCCCCCAACGCAGCTCCAAAATCGCAAGGTCCCGCGAGGCGTCTCAGGTCGGTGACCTAATCCGCCACGTCCTGGCCTCCGGAGCGATGATGCGTGTAAAAACGATATCTGACCATGAGGATACTCTCCTTCGGCTTGAGGTGGTCCCGAACCAGCGTGCACAACTCTGTATATTCCTTCTCCGTTGGTTTTGTCGGTGCGAGCAGATTCTTGATGAGACCGTATATTTTAGGCCCACAGACGGTGAGGAAAACCGCCCTGCGCTTGACCGCGTTACTGACTCCTTCCAGCTCGTTGGCCATGAAGTACTGGTCGAGACGCTCGACAAAGGCTTCCCAATCATCACCCTCTACGAATCTTTTTAATATTCCAACGGCAGCCATGGTTGCATGAAGGTTTGTATTATGTTACTCGTCGTCAATTGTTATGTATAGAAGAACTCCACCAGGCTGAGTACTATGAGCTAAACTTAGTGTGACCTTAGTCGTCTTTATTACAACTCCAGAGTGCCTGAACAACATGGCAGCCGACTTTTTATACTGGCCCTGCACATGTGTGCAGGTGACCTTTAGGACTCCAATAGTCGTGCCCTCTGGTGGCAAGTATTACATAGTTACATACATAACTATGGCCAGCCAGGAGTATGTTGGAATAGTCAAGTCTAGAGGAAACAGAGGCATGGATGAGGGTTTCAGCAGCAAATGAGCTGAGGCAGGGATGGAGAATGGCAATGTTACGGAGGTGGAAATAGGCGGCTTTAGTTATGCCGCAGATATGTGGTCGGAAGTTCATTTCAGGGTCAAATATGACACCAAGGTTGCGAACAGTCTGGATCAGCCTCAGACAGACGCTAGGGAGAGGGATGGAGTCGATAGCTAGGGAATGGAGTTTGTGGCGGGGACCAAAGACAATGGCTTTGGTCTTCCCAATATTTAATTGGAGAAAATTTCTGCTCATCCAGTACTGGATGTTGAACGAGCAGTCTGACAATTTAGAGACCATGGAGGGGTCGAGAGAAGTGGTGGTGAGGTAGGGCTGGGTGTCATCAGTGGAAACTGATGCCATGTTTTTGGATGATGTCGCCAAGGGGCAGCATTTTAATGAAAAGAGGAGGAGGCCAAGGATAGATCCTTGGAGGACACCAGAGGTAATGATGCGGGAGTGGGAAGAGAAGCCATTGCAGGTGATTTTCTGGCTACGATTAGATAGATAAGAATGGAACCAGGCGAGTGCAGTCCTACCCAGCTGGACGATGGTGGAGAGGTGTTGGAAGAGGATGGAGTGGTCGACCGTGTCAAAGGCTGCAGACAGGTCGAGAAGGACGGATAGGTTACCTTTGTCACAGTCACAAAGGATGTCATTTGTGACTTTGATGAGAGCCGTTTTGGTACTGTGGAAGGGGCGGAAAGCGATTGAAGGGGTTCAAACATGGAGTTCCGAGACAGATGGGCACAGATTTGGGAGGCGACAGCACGTTCAAGGACTTTGGAGAGGAAAGGGAGGTTGGAGATGGGGCGGTAGCTTGCAAGCACAGTGGGGTCAGCGTTGTATTTTTGAGAGGGGTGATGATGGCAGATTTGAAGGAGAGGGGAGAGAACCATTAACAATGTCGGCTAACATGGGAGCCAGAAAAGAAAGTTGGGTGGTCAGCAGTTTAGTGGGAATAGGGTTGAGGGAGCAGGAAGTGGGTCTCGTGGACAATATGAGCGTAGAGAAGTCAAGAGGGGAGATTGAAGAGAATCTGGAGAAAGAATAAAAGTTCAGGGCTAGGGCAGGGGGGAATCTTATAGGAAGTTTGGCTTGGTTTGGCTAGAAAGGGAAGTGGCAGAGGCAGCTGATCGGATGGTCTCAATCTTACAGACAAAGAAGTCCATGAGCTCCTTGCACTTGTTGGAGGTGAGTGTGGTGGAGCCGGTGGTGAGGGGTTTAAGAAGACAGTTAGCAGTAGAGAATAGTAGCCGGGGGTTATCTTTGCATTCCAGGATGATCCTGGAATAGCGACTAGTTTTGGCAGACGAGCATAGGACCCAATGCTTTATGTGGTCCAGCCAGATCTGGCGGTGAATGGCTAAACCAGTTGTCCACCATATCCGTTCAAGTCTGCGTCCCCTGGACTTGAGGGAGTGAAGATGAGGGCCGTACCGGGGGAACGACCCAGTGTGAGAGAAAGTAATAGATTTAATACGGACCAGGGCATCAAAGGTGGTGGTGGGGGTGTGGTTGAGTAGATCGGTGGCTGCAGAAATGTCATGGTGAATGGAGGGCCAAAGGATGGACAGTTTGGAGTTGATAAGAGCAGTTGTAAGAGAGCTTGGAGAGAGATTTTTCTGGGACAGATGCAGAAGAAAGTAGGGTTGGGTGGGGGAAGGGGATGTGGGTGGAGAGCAATATAAGGAAGCAGTCAGAGATGGCCTTATCTGTAATTGACACGGTGGGAATAGTGAGACCGCGAGAGATGGCAAGGTCAAGGGGGTGGCCATGAATATGGGTTACTGAGTTCACATGGAAGGAGAAATTAAGGGAGGATAGGAGGCTAGTGAACTCAGAGGAGAGAGAGCATGATAAGTTGAGATGGAGGATGAGAAGTCACTCAGTGCAGAGGCTGATAACATTTTTATCTTATGTGGGTGGGTGGTAGAGAACGAGAATTTTAAATGAGCGGCGAGATGGGTGGAACAAGATGAGATGATCAAAGCAGGAGGTAGGGGGAGAGGCCAAAGTGTGATTTGGTGATGAGAGGCACACCACAGCGGTCTGGCTGGGGCAAGTGGTGGAAGGTATAGCCAGGTGGGGATACTTCATTAAACAGTAAGGTGTCATCACCCCTCAGCCAAGTTTCCATCAGGTCCACGATAAGCTCATTGACGGCAAGGGACGTTCTCAAGTGAACGGACATTCTGCAAGGAGATGCGGAGAGGATTGGTGATGGCTGATCCACTGCCAGCATCCACAGGGTCAGTGCTTGGAGGGGTGAGTTGGACGGACAGGTGATTGGCATTATTAGCCTCCAGTGGGCGAGTTGAGTGACAAGGTCGGCAAGAGAGTAGGAAGAGACAGTTGGGGTTGCTTCTCGTGAGAAGACAGCAATGAGTATCACGGTGGGCCCTTCGAAGGATGTCAAGAGAAGCACAGAGGGAAGCTGCAGGCTTATCGAAGAGGGAGTCAAGCCTGGGACGGCGGCAAGAGAGTAAGAAGGTCGAAGAGTAATGAAGGGTTGGAGTAGGGTTTGGGAGGGAAGAGTGTCCGAGAGAGGAGAGATGAAAAGCGGCATGGAGTAAAAATAAAACGGGGAAGGCGGCTCGACCATGGCTAACAAGGGAAATTAAGGATAGTGTTAAAGCCAAGGAAGAGGCATATAAATTGGCCAGAAAAAGCAGCTAACCTGAGGACTGAGAGAATTTTGTAATACAGCAGAGGAGGACAAAGGGTTTAATTAGGAGGAGGAAAATAGAGTATGAGAGGAAGCTTGCTGACAACACAAAAACTGACTGCAAAAGCTTCTATAGATATGTGAAGAGAAAAAAAATTAGTGAAAACAAACGTAGGTCCCTTGCAGTCAGATTCAGGTGAATTTCTAATGAGGAACAAAGAAATGGCAGACCAGTTAAACAAATACTTAGGTTCTGTCTTCACGATGGAAGACACGAATAACCTTCCGGAAATACTAGGGAACCGAGGGTCTAGTGGGAAGGAGGAAATGAAGGAAATCCTTATTGGCGGGAAATTGTGTTAAGGAAATTGATGGGATTGAAGGCCGATAAATCCCCGGGGCCTGATAGTCTGCATCCCAGAGTACTTAAGGAAGCAGCCCTAGAAATAGTGGATGCATTGGTGATCATTTTCCAACAGTCTATCGACTCTGGATCGGTTCCTATGGACTGGAGGGTAGCTAATGTAACACCACTTTTTAAGAAAGGAGGGAGAGAGAAAATGGGTAATTATAGACCGGTTACCCTGACATCAGTAGTGGGGAAACTGTTGGAATCAATTATTAAAGATGAAATTGCAGCACATTTGTAAAGCAGTGCGGGATCGGTCCAAGTCAGCATGGATTTATGAAAGGGAAATCATGCTTGACAAATCTTCTGGAATTTTTTGAGGAAGTAATTAGTAGAGTGGACAAGGGAGAACCAGTGGATGTGGTGTATTTGGACTTTCGAAAGGCTTTTGACAAGGTCCCACACAAGAGATTGGTGTGCAAAATTAAAGCACAGGGTATTGGGGGTAATGTACTGACGTGGATAGACAACTGGTTCGCAGACAGGAAGCAGAGAGTCGGGATAAATGGGTCCTTTTCAGAATGGCAGGCAGTGACTAGTGGAGTGCCGCAGGGCTCAGTGCTGGGACCCCAGGTATTTACAATATACATTAATGATTTGGATGAGGGAGTTGAGTGTAATATCTTCAAGTTTGCAGATGACACTAAGCTGGGTGGTGGTGTGAGCTGTGAGGAGGATGCTAAAAGGCTGCAGGGTGACTTCGACAGGTTAGGTGAGTGGGCAAACACGTGGCAGATGCAGTATAATGCAGATAAATGTGAGCTTATCCACTTTGGTGGCAACAACACGAAGGCAGAATATTATCAGTGTTGTGTATCTGTAAAGCATGCACTCCCATGTTCCGCCACCAGAGAGCACATCCCCTGAAGTCCCAAGGGATCCCAGCATCCCTTGGGAGCACTGTATATAAGCCAGCCCCTAAGGCCTGTTCCTCACTCTGGAGTGTCTTAATAAAGACTGAGGTCACTGTTACTTTAACCTCCCTATGTGCAGTCTCATCTGTGTTAGGAACACAATAACTGGCGACGAGTATACGAATCCAGCGCAAAGATGCAGCAAACTGTGGGCATCTTGGAGAAGTTCTCGGAGGGTGAGGACTGGGAAGCCTATGTCGAACGGCTAGACCAGTACTTTGTAGCCAACGAGCTGGACGGAGAAGGAAGCGCTGCAAAAAGGAGAGCGGTCCTCCTCACAGTCTGCGGGACACCGACCTACAGCCTCATGAAGAATCTTCTGGCTCCGGTGAAACCCACAGATAAGTCGTATGAGGAGCTGTGTACACTGGTTCGGGAGCATCTTAACCCGAGGGAGAGCGTGCTGATGGCGAGGTATCGGTTCTACACATGCCAGCGATCTGAAGGTCAGGAAGTGGCGAGCTACATCGCCGAGCTAAGGCGACTTGCAGGACAATGTGAGTTTGATGGCTACCTGGAGCAGAAACTCAGAGACTTTTTTGTACTGGGCATTGGCCACGAGACCATCCTACGAAAATTTTTGACTGTAGAGACACCGACCCTCAGCAAGGCCATTGCGATAGCACAGTCGTTTATGTACATCAGTGATAACACCAAACAAATCTCTCAGCACACAAGTGCTAGCAATGTTGATAAATTAACTGGAACTGTGTTTGCGAGCAGAAACAGGGCAGAACCCACAACTCTGCAACTGCCAGCAGGCCTCAGGTGACCCAGATGACTGAGTCCGCAACAAAGGATGAATGCAAGGCGATTCACACCTTATTGGCATTGTGGAGACTTCCATTCAGCCTGTTCATGCCGCTTCAAAGGGTATGTTTGCAAGAGTTGTGGAACAATGGGGCACCTCCAACGAGCTTGCAGATGAAGCTGCAAAACCTGCTAACCACCACGTGGCAGAGGAAGATCGGTCCATGGTGGATCAAAGCAATTTCGAGCCTCAGAGAGAGGAGGCAGATGCTGAAGTACACGGGATGCACACATTTTCGACGAAATGTCCACCTATAATGCTAAATGTAAAATTGAATGGCTTACCCGTAGCCATGGAACTGGACACTGGCACTTGCCAATCCATCGTGAGTAAAAAGATGTTTGAGACTGTGGTGCAACAAGGCACTCAGACCAGCCCTGAGCCCCATCCACATGAAACTGAGAACGTACATGAAGGTGCTCATCACTGTCCTGGGCAGCGCCATGGTCAAGGTCACCTACGAGGGCACGGTGCAGGAACTGCCACTCTGGATTGTCCCGGGCGATGGCCCCACACTGCTTGGAAGGAGCTAGCTGGGCAAAATGCGCTGGAACTGGGATGACATCTGAGCGCTATCACATGTCGATGAGGCCTCATGTACCCAGGTTCTGAACAAATTTCCTTCCCTTTTTGAGCCAGGCATTGGAAACTTTTCCGGGGCAAAGGTGCGGATCCACTTGGTCCCAGAGGCACGCCCCATTCACCACAAGGCGCGAGCCGTATTTCACATGATGAGGGAGAAAGTGGAAATCGAGCTGGACAGGCTGCAACGCGAGGGCATCATCTCCCCAGTGGAATTCAGCGAGTGGGCCAGCCCGATTGTTCCAGTACTCAAAAATGATGGCACGGTCAGGATTTGCGGCGATTATAAAGTAACTATTAATCGTTTCTCGCTACAGGACCAATACCCGCTACCTAAGGCAGACGACCTATTTACGATGCTGGCAGGAGGTAAGACATTCACCAAGCTCGACCTGACTACGACCTACATGACGCAGGAGCTGGAGGAGACTTCGAAGGGCCTCAACTGCATCAACACGCACAAGGGACTGTTCATCTACAACAGATGCCCGTTTGGAATTCGGTCGGCTGCGGCGATCTTCCAGAGAAACATGGAGAGCCTACTCAAGTCGGTACCACGCTCGGTGGTTTTTCAGGACGACATATTGGTCACGGGTTGGGACACCGTCGAACGCCTACAAAACCTCGAGGAGGTCCTCCAGCGACTGGATCACGTAGGGCTGCGGCTGAAGAGGTCGAAATGCGTTTTCAATGCAACAGAAGTGGAGTTTTTGAGGAGAAACATCGTGGCGGATGGCATTCGGCCCACAGCCGCCAAGACAGAGGCTATGAGGAACGCGCCTAAGCCACAGAACGTCACGGAGCTGCGGTTGTTCCTGGGACGCCTCAACTATTTTGGTAACTTCCTACCGGGGTTAAGTACCCTCTTAGAGTCCCTACATGTGTTATTGCGTAAAGGTGAGAACTGGGTATGGGGGAAAAAGCAAGTAATTGCTTTTGAGAAAGCCAGAAACATTTTATGCTCCAAGAAGGTGCTTGTATTGTATAACCCGTGTAAAAGACTTGTGCTAGCATGTGATGCGTCGTCGTACAGAGTCGGGTGTATATTGCAACAAGCTAACGTTGCGGGGAAGTTGCAACCTGTCGCCTATGCCTCCAAGAGCTTGTCTAAGGCCAAGAGCACCTACAGCATGATTGAGAAAGAGGCATTAGCGTGTGTGTTCGGGGTAAAGCAAATGCATCAGTATTTGTTTGGCCTCAAATTTGAGCTGGAAGCCGATCACAAGCCCCTCATATCCCTGTTCGCTGAAAACAAGGGGATAAATACGAATGCCTCAGCCCGCATACAAAGGTGGGCACTCGAGCTATCAGCGTATAACTGTACCATCCGGCACAGGCCAGGCACCGAGAACTGTGAGGATGCTCTCAGTCGGCTACCATTGCCCACCACGGGGGTGGAAATGGCGCAGCTTGCAAACTTGTTGATGGTGGCGCAGCCTGCAGACTTGTTGATGGTCATGGAAGCGTTTGAAAATGATAAATCACCTGTCACGGCCCGCCAGATTAGGACTTGGATCAGCCAAGATCCTCTGCTGTCCCTAGTAAAAAAAAACTGTGTACCTCATGGGAGCTGGGCCAGCATCCCCGTTGAAATGCAAGAGCTAATCAAGCTGTTCCAGCGGTGAAAGGACGAGCTGTCCATTCAGGCAGACTGACTGCCTGTTGTGGGGTAACCGCGTAGTGCTACCCAAAAAGGGCAGGGAGACGTTCATCTCGGATCTCCACAGCACACACCCGGGTATACTAATGATGAAAACGATAGCCGGATCCCACGTGTGATGGCCCGGTATCGACTCTGATTTAGAGTCCGGTGTACAGCAATGCAGCGTGTGTGCTCAGTTGAGCAACGCGCCCAGCGAGGCACCACTAAGTTTGTGGTCCTGACACTCCAGACCATGGTCGAGGATCCATGTTGACTATGCGGGCCCGTTTCTCGGCAGAATGTTCCTGGTGGTGGTGGTGGATGCTTTTTCAAAATGGATTGAACGTGAAATAATGTCGGGAAGCACCGCCACCGCCACCATTGAAAGCCTGAGGGCCATGTTTGCCACCCACGGCCTGCCTGACATACTGGTCAGTGACAACGGACCATGTTTCACCAGTGCCGAATTTAAAGAATTCATGACCCGCAATGGGATCAAACATGTCACCTCGGCCCCGTTTAAACCAGCCTCCAATGGGCAGGCAGAGCGGGCAGTACAAACAATCAAACAGAGCCTTAAACGAGTCACAGAAGGCTCACTCCAAACCCGCCTGTTCAGAGTACTGCTCAGCTACCGCACGAGACCCCACTCGCTCACAGGGGTGCCCCCGGCTGAGCTACTTATGAAAAGGATACTTAAAACCAGACTCTTGCTGGTTCACCCCAACCTGCATGATCAGGTAGAGAGCAGGCGGTAGCAACAAAATATAAACTATGGTCTCGCCACTGTGTCACGGGAAATTGATCTAAATGACCCTGTGCATGTGCTAAACTATGGACATGGTCCCAAGTGGATCGCGGGCACAGTGATAGCTCAAGAAGGGAGCAGGGTGTTTGTCGTCAAACTGGACAATGGACAAATTTGCAGAAAGCACCTGGACCAAACGAGGCTGCGGTTCACAGACTGCCCTGAACAACCCATAGCAGACACCACCTTTTTCGAGCCCACAACACGCACCCAAAGGATCAACGACCCCACCCCGGACCAGGAAATTGAACCCATCACGCCCAACAGCCCAGCAAGGCCAGGCTCACCCAGCAGCCCTTCAGAGCCAACAACACGCCAGCCCAGCGAGGGCACAGTCAACACACCAGAACAGTAATTTGTACCGAGGCGGTCCACCAGGGAAAGAAAGGCTCCCGACCACCTCACCTTGTAAATAGATTTCACTTTGACTTTGCGGGGGGTGGGGGAGTGGTGATGTGTATCTGTAAAGCATGCACTCCCATGTTCCGCCACCAGGGAGCGCATCCCCTGAAGTCCCAAGGGATCGCAGCATTCCTTGGGAGCACTGTCTATAAACCGGCCCCTGAGGCCTGTTCCTCATTCTGAAGTGTCTTAATAAAGACTGAGGTCACTGTTACTTTAACCTCCCTGAATGCAGTCTCATCTGTGTTAGGAACACAATAATCTGAATGGCGGCAGATTAGGAAAAGGGGAGGTGCAACGAGACCTGGGTGTCATGGTACATCAGTCATTGAAAGTTGGCATGCAGGTACAGCAGGCGGTGAAGAAGGCAAATGGTATGTTGGCCTTCATAGCTAGGGGATTTGAGTATAGGAGCAGGGACGTCTTACTGCAGTTGTACAGGGCCTTAGTGAGGCCTCACCTGAAATATTATGTTCTGTTTTGGTCTCCTAATCTGAGGAAGGACGTTCTTGCTATTGAGGGAGTGCAGCGAAGGTTCACCAGATTGATTCCTGGGATGGCAGGACTGACATATGAGGAGAGACTGGATCGACTGGGCCTGCATTCAAAGGAGTTTAGAAGGGTGAGAGGGGATCTCATAGAAACATATAAAATTCTGATGGGACTGGACAGGTTAGATGCAGGATGAATGTTCCCGATGTTGGGGAAGTCCACGACCAGGGAACATCGTCTAAGGATAAGTGATGAGCCATTTATGACTGAGATGAGGTGAAACTTCTTCACTCAGAGTTGTTAACCTGTGGAATTCCCTACCGCAGAGAGTTGTTGATGTCAGTTCATTGGATATATTCAAGAAGGAGTTAGATATGGCCCTTATAGCTAAAGGGATCAAGGGGTATGGAGAGAAAGCAGGAAAGGGGTACTGAGGTGAATGATCAGCCATGATCTTATTGAATGGCGGTGCAGGCTCGAAGGGCCGAATGGCCTACTCCTGCAACTGTTTTCTATGTTTTTATGATGACAGGAGAGACCGGTCAGGTAGGGATAGAGAGAAACGAAAAATGTGGAGAAAGAAGTGGAAATAGTCGTGAACGGCTCGGGTCCGAAGCGGCTGCCAGAGTGCGCACGCAAATGGAGACGGAGAAACACAAGTTACATTGGCCTGGTTATGTAGCAATTATAGGGATGCATATTTCCTGGTAGTAACAGGGAATAGATTGGTGACAGTAGTAAGGAGTCCAGAGTTAAAGTTGGGAGGTCCCGTGGAGGGAAAAAGTTGACATAGGTAGGATGGAGTCAGCATAAAGCATCGATGAACTGTTGTCTGAGTTCGGAGACGGGTGTAGCAGGCGAGAGAAGTCCATAAGTTATTTGAAGGATAGAGAATTGAAGGCTGGCGGTTATTGCCGTGGTAATGAGAGTCGGGTTTGGTGCAGGAAGATGATGCCAAAGTTGACATGAAGTAGGAGGTCACTGTAGATCAGAAGCCGCGGAAAAAATGTAAAACCACACAAGCCAGCGACCAACAAAGCAGAAAAAATAGTAGAATGAGTCACCCAGCTCAGCAGAGAAACAGCCACAGAGGGGAAGATCTTCTTTTTTTTTAAGCAGATTTTTGACACAGCAAATGAGTCTTACAGTGTAATCTAGCGTAGACCAGTGCAGAGGCATAGTGTTGTAATCCAGTGCTGTTCAATGCAGAAACGTAGGCCCCAAGTTTCCACATGATTTGCTCCTGATTTTTAGGAGCAACTGGTGTAGAACGGAGTATCTTAGAAATCTGAATTCTCGTCATTTAGTTTGCTCCAGTTCTAGTCAGTTAGAACAGTTTCACTTTGGAACAGAATTTTTTTTTCAAAAGGGGGCGTGTCCGGCCACTTACGCCTGTTTTCAAAGTTTCGTCAGTGAAAACTTACTCCAAACTAACTTAGAATGGAGTAAGTGAAGATTTTTGTACGCTCGAAAAAACCTTGTCTACACTTTAGAAAATCAGGCGTAGGTTACAAATCAGGCGTAGGGAATGGCGGGGGGGGGGGTGTTTAAAGGGAAGTTTACAAACATTAAACACTTCAGTTTTACAAATAAAGAGCCATCATCAATAATAAATGATAAATACATCAATAAATCAAACAATAAATCGATCAAAAAAAAATTAATAAATTATTTTTTTTTTTAAATCAATAAATAAAACATTTTCTACTTACCGACTGCAGCACCGGGAGCCCTCCAACAACATGCTGGGATGCCCCCCCCCCCCCCCCCCCCAGTGTGTCTCTGTCAGTGTCTCTATCTCTCTGTCTGTCTGTGTGTCTCTCACTCTCTGTCTGTCAGTGTCTGTGTTTCTGACAGCGGGGGAGGGAGAGAGGGGGGGAGCAGAGGGAGGGATGGGGGAGAAGGGGATAAAGGGGAGATGGGGGGGAAAGGAGATGGGGGGGGGAAGGGAGATTGCGGGGGGGGGAAAGGAGAAGGTGGGGGGGAAAAGGAGAAGGGGGAGGGAGGCTGAACGGGCCGGGCCTGAGACTTCGGGCAGGGCCCGTCCCCAGCACCAGATTTACAAGTAGGTGGGTCGGGTCAGGTCGGGGGGAGCGCGGGTCGGAGGGGTAGTGGGAGGGAGGTCGGGTCGGGGAGAGGGAGGTCAGGTCGGGGGGAGGGAGGTCAGGTCGGATCCAGTCCGGGAGCGGGAGTCGGGTCGGTGTCTGGTCCGGTCCGGAGGCGGAGGGGAGGGGAGCGGAAGTCGGGTCCGGTTCGGTCCGGGGGTAGGGAAGCGGGAGTCGGGTCGTTGTCGGGTCCGGTCTGGAGGGGGGGGGAGCGGGAGTCAGGTCAGTGTCGGGTCCGGGGGCGGGGACGCGGGTCCGGTCCGGAGGCGTGAAGCGGGAGTCGAGTCGGGTCGGGAGGAAGCAGGAGCTGGGCGTGGGAGGAGCCTTATTTACGCAGCCCCAGTGAGGCCATTGGGCCAGGGCTAGGGGCTGCGTGCTTCGGCCCCCCCCACAGTTTTGGGTGCATGTGCAGAGGTCCCGGCACTGTTTTCAGCGCACGGACCTTGCTCCGCCCCCTACAGCTCCTGCTGCGCTGCGCCGAGGGCCAGAGGACCTGCAGGGAGCTGGAGAATCTGGAGGGGTTTTTTAGGCGCACTTTGTGACGTGAAAAACGGGCGTCCAAGTCAGGACTGCGCCGTTCTAGGCGCGGCTCGAAACTTGGGCCCATAGTCTTGTCCAGAGAAGCACAGGAATTCCGAAACCAGATTTGAGAAGCAGAGAGCTTGGGTGGGGGATGGGCAATGATGGTTTTAAACAGTGACCTTGTAGTTAACTTGTAGTTGGGGATAATATGCACCAACTGATGAAGCCAGGGGATCTTGAACATTGTCAATATATTTAGTGCAATGTCATTCTAACAGGCTTAAAACTGCACTTTTGCAAGGGCTATCAATAAAAAGCATAATCCGTTCTGTTTCTTAAGGCAGTTGTTACAGTTATGGATTTAAGATCCACAGTACAGTTTCTCATAAACATTGTGTGCTATATAGATGTTACCACTTAGATCAGAGTATGAGGCCACATTTATATAATGAATGAACATGAGCGTAACAGATGAGCAACACATATTGCTGAAAAATGTCACCCTAGGTTTTATGTTTCAATTTCTTTGTAACTTCACTGCAGATACTTCCATGGAGGAGGATTGATACCTGATGGATCTAATTTGGGGTGAAGTGGGTGGTAGGAGGTGATACAGGGGTTCTGGATATAAACCATTGCTGATGGATTACACTGTCATTTGATTTGGTGTTGCACTACTCACAGGGGTACTTTCATTGTATAGGAAAGACATCCTTCTTGGTCATGTGTTTTATGAGACTATGATATGGGGTACATTGACTTGAAATAGTGATATGATATTGGTTGACGGATAAACATTGGCCAGGACACTGGGAAGATATCCACTGCTCAGCTGCGAATAGTTCCACAGTCTTTTACAACCACCTGAAAGGGCAGATGGTGCCTCGTTTTAATGTCTCATCCGAAAGACAGCACCTCCGACAGTGCAGCACAGCCTAGATTTTGTGCTCAAGTCTCTGAAGTGGGGCTTGAACCAACAACATTCTGACTCGGAGGCAAGTGCACTACCAACTGAGCTACGGCTGACACAATATAGCCTCCACACATCAATAATACCAGAGTGCAAGGTAGTGAGAAGATCCAGCTATGCAGCAGAAATCTTACTCTATTTTTGTCAACTGTTCGAAGAGTGAAGGACTACTTTCTAGGGAAACAATTAGCTTGCGATATATATGCAAAGAAACTGAAGCACGTTGTTGTTTTTGACATTGTCAAAGGCTCATAAAGCACAAAGGTGAATTTGCAAAAATATTTTTTTTAAATATTGAAATCTGGTGTGCTGCAAGGTGAATTTAAGCAATAATTTACCCATGAATTCTGCAGAAAGTCTGGTGTAACCGATCACTATGCCTTGGATGACTCTCACGCACTTCACTTGGCACGAAAGATTGTACGAAATCTCAACTATCAGAAGAAAGTGGATGTAAGTACATAACCATTGAACAATAAACCTGCAGAATTTGTAGCCTGGGCTCATGCCCTCATTATACAATATTTTATATGTATAATTTATACTTGCAGAGGTATTTCTTCAGTGTACAAATCTTAGTACAAAGCAACTAAATCGCTAATTTGATTCCATTGTCCCCACTTCGACTGCTAGATAGGTCACTGAATTCTAACAACCACACCTAGTAAAATGGTCCAAAATCCAATGTGTGTCACAATAATATGACACATGTTGAAATTTCCCTGTGATCTCATAAGGCATTAGACATAGATTTAATTTATTTGCATTCAAATGACCCTTAAATTTATTCTAAAACTTAGAATACCACATTGGATGTTAAGGTATAAGTTTGACGTCCAAAATCCGGAGTTCCTGAATCCGGACACTGGGCCAATCCGTGGCAGGGTCGTCCGGAAAATGTTCCAATATCCGGACTCCCCCCGCCTCGGCGAACCGACTTCGCCCGCCCCGACCTCTCCCCGCCATGCCTGATTTTGGCTCGCCATGGCTACGCGCGGCCCGACCTCGGCCTGTCCCGGCCCGACCTTGGCCCGCCCCGACTTCGCGCGGCCCGACCTCGGCCCACCCCCCCTCCCTTCCTGACCCCCCCACCCACACACCTCGGCTGCCCGACCCCACCTACCTCAGGCCAGACAAGGAACTCCTCCAGGGTGGCGGGCCCCGTCCGATCAGGTCCTCTTCGGCGGGGCCCGCGCGAACAACTCCACGGCGGCGAGGTCCTGCCCAAACACTCGAACAAATTATCAACGAGCACCCCCCCCCACCTTCTGGCATTCCGAAATACCCGAACCTGGGCATGCTGTTTCCGGATTCGTAGCGTCAGAAAGACGTTCCAAAATCCGGCAAAACGCAAAATCCGGAACGGCCTCGGTCCCGAGGGTTCCGGATTCGGGGCGCTACACCTGTATTCTATGTGAGAGTTTGTGGCCGAGACTGTTTCAGACTGTCACATCTGCCAGAAATGTGACAGTCTGGCTCAGAGTCATTGAGCTGGAGTCTGAGCTAGAGACACTCTGACACATAAGGGAGGAAGAGGAATAACTATATAATTTACTCCAGAGTGCAGTCACACACCAGAAGATAGCACAGGTGCAGGAAGGGGAGAGTGTGACTGCCAGTCAGCTGGGTAAGGGGAACATAGGAGAAGTAATTAAGAAGGTCCAACAGACACCGCTCCTGTCCAACAGCTACTAAGTACTCGATACCTGTGAGGAAGGACAGCCAGAATGCTGACCAAGGCAACGTGGAGCAGGAGGCTATTCAATGGGAGGAGGTGCAGCGCAGAAAGGTTGTATTTATGGAGGATAAATAAGGATGGAGAGTCCTAAAGTGTGTGTTGCCTATCCAGCCAGGGTAAGGGACATCTCGAAGCAGCTGAAAAATAATTTGGAAAGGAGGGGGGAGGATTCAGTGTTGTGCTCCATGTCAGAATCAATTACCTAGGAAAGATTTGGGAAGGGAGGTCCTGCTAAGGGAATATTAGGAGTTAGGAGCTAAATTGAAAAGCATAGGGACAAACAGATTAGGAAAGTCAACACGTGGCTAAAGAAGTGGTGTGGGAAGGAGAAGTTCCATTTTATGGGACATTGACACCAGTACTGGGACAGGAAGGAGCTGTACTGTTGGGACGGGCTGCACCCGAACCGGGCAGGGACCAAGGTCCTAGTGGAAAGAATAACTAGGGCTGTAAATAAGACTAATAACATTGGAGGCGGGAACTGTTAGGAATTACGGAAACCTAACAACAAAACAATCAGGTAAAGAGTAAAGACAAACTAAAGGAAGGAATAAGGGTAACACGAATGGCCAACGATCATTAAAGCCAGGGATAAAGTCATAGAGCATAAAGGTAAAATAACTACTCAAAACAAAGAGAGAGGAATAATAAATGAAAACAATTTAAACTGTTGGTACAGCAATGTACATAGTATTCAAAATAAAATGGATGAATTGGAGGCAATAATTTGTAGCGAGGATCTGGTTATAGGGATGACTGCAACATGGCTAGATAGAGAACAGGACTGGCAACTAAATATTGCTGGATATATCACATTTAGGAAGGGAAGGAAGGAGAGGAGGTGGATTTCTGTACCAGTTAAAGATAACATAATGGCAGTAGAATAAAAAGATGTAACTAGCAGTAAGATAGATACAGAATCCATATGGATTGAGATAAAAGGCAAGAAATTCATCACCCTTTTTAAAAAATTCGTTCGTTGGATGTGCGTGTCACTGGCAAGGCCAGCAGTTGTTGCCCATCCCTAATTGCCGTTGAGAAAGTGGTGAGCCGCAGTCCTTGTGGTGAAAGTACTCCCACAGTGCTGTCCGGGAGGGAGTTCCAGGATTTTGACCCAGCGACGATAAAGGAACGGCGATATATTTCCAAGTCAGGATGGTGTATAACTTGGAGAGAAACGTGGAGGTGGTGGTGTTCCCATGTGCCTGCTGCCCTTGTCCATCTAAGTGGTAGAGGTTGCAGGTTTGGGAGATGCTGTCAAATAATAGGGGTATGCTGTAGACCATCAAATAGTGGATGGAAATTGGAGGAAGAAATATGTAGGCAAAGCTATGAGGTGAGTAGCAGACATAGAATAATAATTATGAGAGATTTGAACTACCTCTAAATAAAGAGGCAGAAAGAAGTAGCGAAAGGAGAAAAGGGAATCAAGTTTTTACAGTGCACACAGGACTCTTATCTCACTCAGTATGTAAGAAGTCCAACATGAAAAGAAACACTGCTGGATTTTGTAATGGGTAACGAATCAGAACAGATAGAAGAAGCAAGAGTAGGAGAACATCTCAGTAGTAGTAGTAGTGATCACATAGTAAGGTTTAACATTAGGATCAAGAGTGGTTAAGTAGGACAAGGAAGAAGGGAAAAGAGCAAATTATGCGGAAATGAGGGTGGAGCTAAAGAAGGTAAATTAGATGAAAATCTTAAAAAAACAAAGACAGAAAAACAGTGGGAAATCTTTAAAATGGTAATCAATAGAGTGCAAGAGAAACGTTTCCACTAAACGCCAAAAACAAGCAAGCTAATTATGGGGCACGTGGATGATTAAAGAATAAAGGGAAAATTGAATCTAAAGAAAAAATACATATAGGAAGTACTTAGATAGTAATGGAGAGAAACACTGCCGATCCTGGAAATCTGAAATTAAAACAGAAAATGCTGGTCAGTCTGCATCTGTGGAGAAGGTTAGGTTAACATTTCAAGTCAGGGAAGATTCATATCCACAGGTTTTTTTATGCACTTGTGTTGCTTGATCTGCAGAGTATTTCCACAAATTTTGTTTTTATTTCCCACTTTTCAAAATGCTGTAATCACCCTCTCCTATCTTAAACCTCTGTTTTCTCTAAATTCTTGAATGCATTGGTAGCACTAAGCTCCATGCCCAATTCCTGTTCAAATCCCTTTAATCTGGCTTCCATCTTGCCTACACTCTGAGACCACATGGTCACTTTCACTGTGTTGATTCCAATTCCTAGGATTCGTAAGTGTGAACTCAGCTTTTTATATTTAAGGCAGTGATGCCCAGCCTTTTTTATTCTTGTGGGTGATTCTGGTAATGCAATATTTATTGCTTATCCCCAGTTGGGATGAGGGCAATAAGAGTCAGCTACAGAGGAACTGGGATCACATCTACTCTTTCTCAGATATGGGCAAGGCATCATTCTGATTTTGGGAGGGAATGGTCCATTGTGTGTGATGGGGTAGGGGTGTCAGATCTCTTCCTTGAAGAACATAAATGAACCACTTAGGTTTTCAGTTTTCTTAATTCTTTTCTATGCCAGCTACAAACTGTCATATTTATTGAATTTAGTTTCATGACTTGCTATGGCAGGTTTTGAACTCCCAACGTCTGGGTTACTAGTCAAGTATTTTAACCATTAGGTTCCCATACCCATGTACTGAATTCAATATTATGATAACTGTTTGTGTCAAGGAAGAGGAGTATACATTTAATCTTCTTAGGCAGTCCCTCGGAGTCGAGGATGACTTGCTTCCACACTAAAAATGAGTTCTCAGGTGACTGATGAGTCCGATGTGGGACGTACAGTCTCTGTCACAGGTGGGGCAGATGGTGGTTGAAGGAACGGGTGGGTGGGGAGCCTGGGTTGCCATGCGCTCCTTCTGGTGTTTACGCTTGGCTTCAGCTTGCTCCCGGCGAAGAGACTGGAGGTGTTCGGCACCTTCTCGGATGCTTTTCCTCCACTTTGGAACTCCCAGGTGTCAGTGGGGATGTTGCACTTTTTCAAGGAGGCTTTGAGGGTGCCCTTGAAGCGTTTCCTCTGCCCACCTGGGGCTCGCTTGTCATGTCGAAGCTCCGAGTAGAGTGCTTGTTTTGGGAGTCTCGTATCGGGCATGCGGACTGTCCAACGGAGCTGACCGAGCGTGGTCAATGCTTTGATGCTGGGGATGTTGAGAGAGAACGCCTATCCTGCCAATTGATTTGCAGGATCTTGCAGAGGCAATGTTGTTGGTACTTCTCCAATGCTTTGAAGTGCCTGCTGTACATAGTCCATGTCTCTGAAGCATATAGGAGGGCGGGTATCACTACTGCTCTGTAGACCATGAGCTTGGTGTCCGGTTTGAGGTCCTGGTCTTCAAACACTCTCTTCCTCAGGCGACCGAAGGCTGCACTGGCACACTGAAAAGCGGTGTTGGACTTCGACATCGACATCTGCCCTTGATGACAGTAGGCTCCCGAGGTATGGAACATGGTCCACGTTGTCCAAGGCCTCCTCGTGGATTTTGATAATCGGGGAGCAGTGCTGGTGGGGGCAGGTTGGTAGAGGACCTTTGTCTTACGGATGTTCAGTGTAAGATCCACGCTCTCTTACACTTCGGTGAAGATGTTGACAATGGCTTGGAGTTTGGCCTCCGAGAGTGCGCAGACGCAAGCGTCGTCTGCATACTGTAATTCATTGACAAGAGGATGGAACGACCTTGGATCAGGCTTGGAGGTGATGGAGGTTGAACAGTTTCCCGTTTGTTCTGTAGATTAGCTCCACTCCAGCGGGGAGCTTACTGAGGTTGAGATGGAGCAAGGAAGATCGCGAAGAGCGTTGATGCAATGACACAGCCTTGTTTGACCCCGGTCCAAACGTGAATTGGGTCTGTGATGGATCCATTGGTCAGGATCACTGCTTGCATGTCATCGTGAAGCATGCGAAGGATGGTGACAAACATTTGAGGGCAGCCAAATTTGAGGAGAACTCACCATAATCCCTCATTGTTGACCGTGTCGGCCCTTGTAAGGTCAAAGAAGGCTATGTACAGGGGTTGGTGCTGTTCCCTGCATTTCTCTTGGATTTGCCGTGTGGTGACGATCATATCCATTGTGTCCCTTAGTGGGCGGAATCCGCATTGCGACTGGGAGGAGATACAGGGAGAAGGTGATTGAGGAGGACTCTTGCGATGACTTTCCCTGTGGCAGACATCAGGGAAACTCCTCTGTAGTTACCACAATCGGACTTGTCGCCTTTCTTGAAGTTGGTCACAATTACCACATCTCTGAGATCCCCTGGCATGCTCTCCTCCTTCCAAATGAGATCATGTATTCACGCCAATAGTGCTTCTCCGTTATGTTTTAGTGTTTCCATCTGCTCCTGAGGCGTTGTTGTTCTTCAGTTGTCGGATGGCCTTTTCTACCTCATGCCGGGCTGGGATTGTGCTGAGATGGTGACGGGTAGCATGCTGTGAGATGGAGTCGAGGACAGAGTCTCGGTTGAGGAGATCTTCGAAGAGCTCCTTCCAGCGGGCACTGACTGCCTCTCTGTCCTTAATGAGTACCTTTCCGTTCTTGGCCAATAGTGGGGTAAGGCCTTGGGTGCTTGGGCTGTAGGTGGCCTTGACTGTGCTAAAGAATCCACACACGTTGTGGTTGTCAGCTAGTTGCTGGATCTCCTGCGCTTTCTCCACTCACCATCTGTTCTTTAGGTTGTGAGTTTTTTGTTGGACCTCTGCCTTCAGATGCTTTTTTGCTCTCGAGTTGTGTTGCTGTTTGCTGTTCAAGAATGCCTTTCGCTTACGGCTTATTAGCTCCTGGATCTCCTGATCGTTCTCGTCGAACCAGTCTTGGTGTTTCCTGGTCGAGTGACCGAACGTCTCTTCACTGGTGCTAATTATGGAGGCCTTGAGAGCAGACCAGGTGCTGTGGACATTCTGCATCTCTGGATCACTGGGAGTCATCAGGTTGGCAGTGAGGCACTGTCTGAACAGCGCTTTCTTAGCAGGATCTTGACATGCTCCAGCGTTGATTTTCTGCGGCATTATTCTGTTGCTGTTGCTGTTTTAGAGCTACGTTGATAGCGATGACAGAGCATACATTTAATGGAAAGACACTGAAGGTTGTGAACGAACAGCAACACCTAGAGATTTAAATACTTCACTGACAATGCAAATGTTGGTAGTTAAAGCTGTAAAAAGGCAAAAAGAATTGAGAGTTTTGTATATGGGGGCATAAGAGTACAAGATTAAAGAAGTAATGAATTTAAACAAAAGATTGATTATGCCATAGTTAGAAGTATGTGGGCCCAAGTTTTGGGTGGAGTTGCTAGTTTGTTTGGAGTATCTTAGAAATCGCAATTCTCAGCACTTAGTTTGCTCCAGTTGTAGTGAGTTAGTTTAGGTTTGTTTTAGTTCAGGTATTTTTTTTCAAAAGAGGGCGTGTCCAGCCACTCAGGCCTGTTTTGCAAGTTTAGGCAGCGAAAACTTACTCCAAACTAACTTAGAATGGAGTAAGTGTCCACTTTTGTAAGTTCTGAAAAACCTTACCGAGAGTTAAGTTTTGTGCAAGCACAGCCAGAGACGGTGGGGAGGGGGGTGGGGGGGGGGGGGAAGCATTAAACACAAAGGACACATTAACATCACAACAGGGGAGGGAAGTTAGAGGATTTTCCAAAGCACTAAACCCCTTCACAACAACATTAAAGAAGCAAAGTACATTTAAAGCACCAAGCACTAAACGAAGCACAAAAAGTAATGAGCAATTAATTAATAAAAAAAAGAAGGAACCCTGCACCTAAAGCACCAAGACCAAAATAATAAGCAACCAATCAATAACAAATAAAAAATAGAAGTCCTACCTTTATGTGAAAGGAAGGTGTTTCTGTAAGTCTCTCTCCATGTCTCTCAGTGTCTCTCTCTCTCTGTCTCTCTGTTTCTGATAGTGAGGGGGGGGGGGGGGTGGGGGAGACTGGACGGAGACTGAAAAAAATGATTACTGTAATATGCAGTGACCCCAGACCCTCACTCCTCCGGCCCCCCAATTGGTATAGGCACCCCTGCTCTCTCCTCTGGCCCTCCGATCATTTCGAGTGCCACCCAACCCACACTCCTCCATCCCTTCCCATGCTTTTCCCCCGGTCCCCAGACAGACTGGGGGAAAAACAATGCTGCAAAACTGATTACTAGAACTCAATACTACACTGTATGCACAGAAACCAGTGAAAATACATTCACCAGTGAAAGGATGCTTCCACAAAAGGAGTAGCCATCATTTTCAAAAGAAAAACACTCCCATGGAAAAACGCCCTGCCAAGCCTGCGCGCATACTGTAACGCGCATGCGCAAGGGTGCCGACAGTGAAAAACACGCAGGGCCTTCGCTGCGACCCCCTGCAGGCTGGGATCGACTTGCTCTGCTCCAGGGAGACTCCGCTGCGCCACGCCACACTCCAGGACGATCGGAGAATTCCCCGGTAGGATTTTGGTGCGCTTTTTATCCCAGACAGGTCACGTAAATCTCGGAGGTGCGCCGTTTTCTCCAGCATTGGAAACTTGGGCCCATGGTGTGCTGTTTTGGTAGCCCCATTATAGGGGCCAAGTTTCGGCCTGAGTTGCTCCTGTTTTTTTGGAGCAACTGGTTTAGAATGGAGTATCTTAGAAATTTGAATTCTCGGCATTTAGTTTGCTCCAGTTCTAGTCAGTTAGAATAGTTTCACTTTGGAACAGAATTTTTTTTTCAAAAGGGGGCGTGTCCGGCCACTTGCGCCTGTTTTCAAAGTTTAGGCAGTGAAAACTTACTCCAAACTAACTTAGAATGGAGTAAGTGAAGGGAGGGTGGGAGGAGGAGAGGAGGGGCAAGGAGAAGGGAGGGGTGACGGGGAGGGAGGGAAGTAGGGGAGAGAGGAAGGAGGGAAGGAGGGGGTGGGGGGGTGGAAGGGTGGAAGGGAGAGAAGGAGGCTGAACGGCAGGGCCCAAGACCTCGGGCTGGATTTACAGGTAGGTGGCGTCGGGTCTCGGGCGAGGGGTGGCGGAGTCGCGGGGGGGTGGGGGGGGAAGAGTTGCAGGGGGGGGGGAGTCGCGGAGGTCCGGGGTGGGGGGGGGAGAGTTGCGGGGGGCTGGGTCGCGGAGGTCCGGGGGGGGGCGTTGAGCGGGGGGCCAGTCGGGTGGGAGGAGCCTTATTCACGCAGCCCCAGTGAGGCCATTTGGCCAGGGCTAGTAGGGGCTGCGTGCTTCGGGCCCCTCCCACAGTTTTGGCCGCCTGGAGCTATTGCACATGCGCGCTCACTGTAGCGCGCATGTGCAGAGGTCCGGGCACTGTTTTCAGCGCAGGGACCTGGCTCCGCCCCCACAGCTTGTGCTGTGCCGCGCCCAGCTCCAGAGGACCTGCAGGGAGCCAGAGAATAGATACGGTTTTTTTTAGGCGCACTTTCTGGTGTGAAAAACGGGCGTCCAGGTCCGGGCTGCGCCGTTTTAGGCACGGCCCAAAACTTGGGCCCATAGATAGGGCATTAAAGCCATAGAGAGCATTCTACATAGATTGGTCAGGATGATTCCAAGGATGGGAATCTATAATTATGAGCAGAGATTTGAGATACTGGAACTATTTCTAATGAAGCAGGGAAGGCTAAGAGAAGATTTAATAGAGGTTTTTTAAATTATGAAGCGTTTTGATAGAGTTAATAGGGAAAGCCTATTTACTCGTGATTGGAGAGTCAGTGACAAAAGGTCTTGAAAAGAATGAGGTTAGGAGAAATCTCTTTACACAGAAGGTTGTTGGGGCATGGAATGCTTTGCTACAGGGAATGGTTGAGGCAGAGAGCATTGATTCTTTTAAGGGTAAATTGAACACATACATGAAGCACAAAAAAGTACATGTTATTGAGAGAGAACAGGGCTGTGATACTCGTTTTGGACTGGTCTATTAAAGAGGCAGCACAGATATAATTGGCTGAATGATATTCTGTGCTGTAAACTTCTATGGTTACAATATTTTACAATCTTACTAACTTGAATAATAGGCATTTGAATCTATAACTCACAATTCAAGTTTTATATCCTGCTGCCTGAAATCTGTTTGTACCCAATATTCTAATGCTGGCTGAATTTTATTGATGCCTTTCTTAGCCCTGTTGATTGGTCCTGTACACTCTTTGCTATGTCATTTTTCAACAATCAGAAAGTTCAAATATTGGTTGGGGCTCTGTTAATGTTTTCCACCTCTTTGGTTAATACCCCTGTAAGTGAAAGGTGAACCAACCAATCAGAAAGCTGAGACTACAAACAAAGGGCCCAAATTTCCACCCCCTGTAAAAACGATGCACCTCCATAAGGTGCGGCGACTTTCTAGAAAAGAAATGGCGGCGAAAACTTACCTTGTAATTCTCCGAGTTCCTCAGGGCGTCTTCGGCCTCGGCGTGGCGCAGCACAAGGGGTGGGGGGCGGAGCCAGGTCCCGGCGCTGAAAACAGTGCCGGGACCTCTGCACATGCGCGCTAGAGTGTGTGTGCATGTACAGTAGCTCCTCGCAGCCCAATGCTCTGCAGGTCAGACAAACTCAAACTTCATAAACTCAGTGGTGAAATTGGAGAGAGAAAAAAATAGATTGGCAAAATGAGTGGGGAAGAAATGCAATCTGGCATTGCGGACTGAAAGGTACTAAATAAGGAAAGCTTGCGAGGAAGATGTTCAGACTAAATAAAGACAGTTGCTGGTTTCTGGGGCAGTGGGGAAGCAGTACGGAGGTATAGAAAATGATGCAAATATATCGGCAAATATATCGGCTAGTGGGGTTTTTGCTCTTGTTGGCAACGGTAGCGGGAAGGCACTGCTGGAGGCCATGTCAATGATGATGGCTTCCCCGGCAGCTGGGAATGATGCAGTTGGGGAAAGGGGAAAAAAGGGAATCAATTAAATTAGGGCTTCTCCAGCAGTGGGATTAATTCGCAGCTTCTGGACTTCTCAGACAGGGGTTATTAAATTGTTGTCTCTGGAGTAGTAAGCTTCTTGGGCAGTAGAAAATAGGATGGACCAGCATGAAAATAAGTAAATCAGTGGAAAACAAGTTGGTGGACGAATGAAACACATAGATTTGGAAAAGCAATGTAATAGCAGGTAGAAAAGAAAGAGCTGGTAATTAATCATTTATCTTAAAATACATAGGTGAGTTACAATAATCGATTGACTTGGCACCTATAGGTGGTGTGAGAAAGTTACGTAACGGCTAATTCGTGTATAACTGTGGTACTGTAATGTTATTTGACTGCATTACTACCATATGGTTCTGTGACCTCAGCAAATTAACATCAAGGAACAGGGCAGATATGCCTTTCATCAAACCTGAAAAACTGAAACGTTTTTTTTAAACAAAGTACTGGATCAGTGAAACGTAACCTACCCCTTCGTTCAACCACTCTTTCCCCCTCCCCCCCCAGCGTTCAGCCCCTCTTCCCGCCCCCCCCCCCCCCGCGTTTAGCCTCCTGTTCAGCTTTCCTCTCTCCCTCCCGTTCAGCCCCTCACCCCCCCACCCCTCACTGTCAGAAACACCGAGAGACACACAGAGAGAGGCTGACAGAAACACTTTCCCTTCACATAAAGGTAGGACTTCTATTTTTTATTTGCTCTTGATTGGTTGCTTATTACTTTGGTCTTGGCGCTTTAGGTGCAGGGTTCCTTCTATTTTTTATTAATTAATAGCTTATTACTTTTTGTGCTTTGTTTAGTGATTGGTGCTTTAAATGTACTGCTTTGTTTAGTGCTTGGTGCTTTAAGTGTACTTTGCTTCTTTAATGTTGATGTGAAGGTGTTTAGTGCTTTGGAAAATCCTCTAACTTCCCTTACCCCCCCTGTTGATGTTGATGTGTCTGCCTCAGCCAGGAGCCTACACTTGCTTATTTATAAAAAGAGAAACAACTGTCTTCACTCAGCAGATATGAGGCAAAATATCATCGCAAGAGGTTTTAGGCCATTTTATGTGATGAGTTTAATGCTTTAGTCTTTTGTGTTCAATGCCCGCCTCCTCCCCCCGCCCCCCGGTCCCTGGCTGTGCCTGCACTGAACTTAACTCTAGGTAAGGTTTTTCAGAACTTACAAAAGTGGACACTTACTCCAAACTAACTTAGAATTGAGTAAGTTTTCGCTGCCTAAACTTGCAAAACAGAACTAAGTGGCTGGACACACCCCCTTTTGGAAAAAAAACTGAACTAAAATGAAACTAAACTAATTCACTAGAACTTGAGCAAACTAAATGCCGAGAATTGCGATTTCTAAGATACTCCATTCTAAACTAATTGCTCCCAAAAAAATTGGAGCAACTCCACCCGAAACTTGGGCCCAAACAGACAGATCGATACAAACAATGTTATATAGATAAATGGAGGGACATACATGCACATATCTACTTTACAGAATGGTTTGGAAATTGCAACCGGCGGTCTTACTGATGGTGGATCCTGCCTAATTTTGTTTCCATGTAGTGTCCATTAAGTCATCAGTAATAATCCGACCATGTTTTTACTCATGAACAGGGCGTATTTCTATCAAAATTGTGATATGTTTTTGAAACCAGTTGAAATCATTATTAATCATATAATTAGCAGCCTGAATCCAAGGAAATTATTTACAATTCATATGGTGGCAGTCTGATCTCTCTTATAAGGGTTTGCCCATGTAACTTGTTACATTAAGGACACTTTGTCATTCTTTACCCACACCATGTAAGTATATTCCTCTTTGCAGACCCTGTGGTAATAGACATGTTCAGAATTGTTGGCTTACTAGTGAATCAAACTTCATGATTATCTTCCTTGCAATAAACATTATTTTGCTTTAAAAGTAGCCAGATCGTTCATGTATCCAATATGCATATCTGTAAGTAGTAATGATTGACTGCATTAATTCCATTTGAGATTTTATCCAAATATGACCAGCATTGTAACTTGTTAAGGATGAATAATGGAGATTATAATGTTAAATTAATATCCTGTAAGTTTAGTTTTCCTTACAGACTTAGGGCTCAATTTTCCGCAAAGCTTTTTTTTGGCGTACTTGAAGAGTTACACCCTTTTTTTGGCCAAAAAAACATGTTCTAAGTTTCCCTGTTGGATTTCTTCATTTTGGCATGGCCTAACCTGTCCTTTAGTTTTGGGGTGGAGCCTTGATCTGCGCGGGTTGCCACGGTAACCAGGGACATAATGGAGCTGAGGCTGCGAAGTGAAACATACAGCCAGCTCCCAACACGTTAAAACACTTTGCATCAATTGAAAAATACATTAAAAGACATTGCATCAACTTAGAAACACATTACAATATATTGAAGCAACTTGCCTCCAATTATTAAAGCCGGTCCTGCTTCCCCGCCCCTAGCCCTGGCCGAAGAACTTGCTGGTCTGTTTGCCTAGCCCGCCCCAAGCCCCTTGCCAGTGCCGGTCCAGCCCCCCCTCCCCCCTTCCCCCCCCAGCCCCCGAGTGCTTTGCTGGTCCTGCTCTTCCCCCCCCCCCCCCCCCCCCAACCCCAAGTGCCTTGCCGGTCCCAGTCCCCCGCCCCTAGCCCTGGCCGAAGGGCTTGCTGATCTGCTCCCCCACCCAACCCTGGCCCCAAGTGCCTTGCTGGTCCGCTCCCCTAGCCCTGGCCGAAGGGCTTGCTGGTCCACTCCCCACCCGACCCTGGCCCCAAGTGCCTAGCTGAAGACTTTGCCGGTCTGCTCCCCCACCCCTAGCCCAGGCTGAGTGGCCTCCTCCCTCCTGGTCCCCACACCTATCGACACCCGAAATGCTTCCCCCCACCCCCCCCACCTTTCTCTTTTCCCCCCCCCCACCTTTCTCTTTCTCCCCCCCACCTTTCCCGGCCCCAACTCTCTCTCCCCCTCTCTGTTACCTTTCCTGCTGCTGCTGTCCGGGCATCTGCTGCACTTACCTGTGCCGATTTCCTTACCTGCGCCGGTTTCTTTAACTCTCCAGAAGGTTTTTCTGCAGAGCCACATATGCTGGCCTAAGCACAACTGGAGTAACTCTCAGCTGGCCAAACTTGCCTAAATGGCCAGAATTGGAGCGGATGGCAGGCTGAAAAAAAAACTTACCTAAAAAAATTGGAACTAACTGAGTTACGCTGGTGCAAATTGATTGGGGAAACTGTTTTTTTAAACTTAGGCCAAAATGGCGCAAATCACTGGGGAAAATTGAGCCCTTCATTTTATTCATCAACTTCAGCAGATTAATTGGGTTGAGAGCGTTTATGCTCATACAGTACATGACTTCTTGGAAGGAATGGTCTTCATGGACCATTCTTTGAATTACCTTTTAGACATGTGTACCAGACTGTATTTAAGCAAGAACTTGTCATTTCAATCAATAGCTTCCATTATTTAACAGAAATTGTAACCAAATTTAATAAGGATTCAAGCTCTTGACTTTTTAGGGATCCTGGAGCCTCAAGATGTATTTTTTGTGTTCATGGTTATCAATTTATTACTGTTAAATAATATACACATTTAAAAATAGTTCTAATTTTACTCTGTCTTTGTAGGCAGTAAATAACACTGCTCTTGGTCTCCCTAGGTGACGGTGGAAGCCCCAGAAGAACCGCTGTTCCCTGCTGAAGAGTTATACGGCGTAGTTGGTGATAATCTGAAAAAAAGTGTTGATGTCAAAGAGGTATAGACCTAAGAGAGGTTTTCCAGTTGAAATGAAACCACGGTTTGCTCATCTGAGTTTGAAGCGACATGCCTAACCTGTTAACCATGTAATTAATATATGTACCTCACTGTAAATTGAGATATTTGCATTGGTAACATTTTCCAGAATTGGAGACAGGATTTTGTATTTTAATTTTCGCACTTAGCTGATGATTGCCAGTAGATGATTGACAGGGCAAATGCTTTCTTGGGTTTTATTTTCACAAGTCAAACACCAAATCAGTTGGGAAAGTGGTGCCCAACTGAAAATAGCCCATTATACTTTAACGTACATGGTTGCTGCTTTTTGGGTAGTTACTGGTATCTAGCAGTTTTTTTTAAACCAAAAGGTTAAAACTCAATTTCTGATCAATAGATACTGATCCCATATATGTGGCTGGACTGCATTGTAATGGAAGAGCTCGGCTTGCAAGCCCTGTTCACCTATTACCCCTGTGCTCGCTGACCTACAATGGCTCCTGGTCCACCAACACCTCAAATTTAAAATTCTCATCCTTGTATTCAAATCTCTCCATGGCCTCGCCCCTCCCTATTTCAGTCAACTCCTCCAGCCCTACAACTCTGAGAACTCAGTGTTCCCCAACTCTGGCTTCTTGCTAATCTCCCACTTCCTTTGCCTTCAGCTGCCGAACCCTTAATCTGGAATTCCTTCCCCAAACCTCTTCACCGCTCTAACCTATCTCCTATTAAGAGGCTGCTTAAAATGTAATGTTTGGTTACCTGCAGCGGTTAAAGAAGGTTCACCACTGCCTTCTCAAGGGTAACTAGGAATGGGCAATAAATGCTGGCCTTGTCAGTGATGCCCACATCTCAGATTTATTTTTAAAAACCTCTCCGAATGTCTCCTCCTTTGGTTTGGTGTCAAATTTTGTCTGAATACTCTCCCGTGAAACGCCTAAGGATGTTTTACTACATTAAAAGTGCTATATAAATGAAGGTTGTTGTTGCTGTTGTTGCAACCAAAAATATTTCCAAAGAATGTTATTGAATATCTTGACTGTTGAAAAATTACCAGCTACAACAACATTCGACCTTGGCTGACATGCCTCTTTTTGGGCTGAATTCTCCCAATAGGTATCCTTTCATAATACTAAAATTTGGGGCTGTAAAATATATGGTTACATAGTAAAATTCTATACAAAAATTTGAAAATGGTGTTTTGAGTTTGATGGTTGGTGATACTGATACATTATTTTCTTTTCAGGTTATTGCCAGAATAGTGGATGGAAGCATATTTAATGAATTCAAAGCCTTTTATGGAGACACTTTAGTTACAGGTACAGTTTCTGATAGAGAATATAGATCTGATTGTTAAAGGTACCATTTTCTTTCAGTACTTCAGCTTTAAGAAATCTATGTCGAGATTTAGCACTTCTATTATGCATAGATAACAAAGTATATATTTGTGGTCATAAACTACCAGACCTTTATTAACCTCAATTCCATGCCAAGCAACAATATTTCCCACATTGTTTTGGAAAGGTAATAAGAACACTTACAGAAGAAGGTTATGATTGTGCAAAAAGAGTTTGTGACATATTGTTGCTGCAACAGTATACTCCTCAGGTAACAAGTATCGTGTATGAACAAAAATGAAAAATGGGTGCACACTACAGGAGGTAACAAGGATTTCAGAACCTCCTAAGGAAATTTAGCTACTGCCTAATGGATCATATTTATGGCTAAATGCAGTGTCACATTGGTGCAAGCAATATAATGATTGTTTCTCAACCGGACGATTTAGACATTCAAGTTCCAGGATTTCTGTCTGTTTCAGTCCATACTCGAACCAGGCTGTCAGATACGATAAACGAGAAGAACTTGCATTTTTATAGCACCCTTACTGTAGAAAAAGGAGCACGAGGATGAGAATGTTAATTCTAACACACTAGGGACCAGGAGCCAATGTACATCACTGAGCATAGCCGTGATGGGTGGGCGGTACTTGGCGCGAGATAGGATATGAACAGCACAGTTTTTCAATGAGCTGAAGTTTATGAAGGGTCATCATCATAGGCAGTCCCTCGAAATTGAGGAAGACTTGCTTCCACTCTAAAAGTGAATTCTCAGGTGGCTGTACAGTCCAATGCGGGAATTACAGTCTCTGTCGCAGGTGGGGCAGACAGTGATTGAAGGAAAGGGTGGGTAGGGAGCCTGGTTTGCCGCACGCTCCTTCCGCTGTCTGCGCTTGATTTCCGCACGCTCTTGGCGACGAGACTCAAGGTGCTCAGCGCCCTCCCGGATGCTCTTCCTCCACTTTGGCCGATCTTGGGCCAGGGATTCCCAGATGCCGGTGGGGGTGTTGCACTTCATCAAGGAGGCTTTGAGGATGGGAGGTCAGCCAGGAGACCATTGAAATAGCCAAGTCTAGAGATGAGAAAGTCATGGATGAGCATTTCGGCACAGATGCACTGAGTCAGAGACAGAGACGAGCAATATTATGGAGGTGGAAGCAGGCAGTCTTTGTGATGGAGAAGATATGGGATCGGAAGTTCAGCACCAAATAGAAGGATGAGATTGCAAACAGTCTGATTCAACCTGACACAGTAACATAAGAACATATGAAATTGAGCAGGAGTAGGCCCTACGGCATTTCGAGCTTGCTCTGCCATTCAATCATGACTGATCATCGATCTCAACTCCACTTTCCCGCCCGATCTCCATATCCCTTGATTTCCATAGACTCCAAAAATCTATCTATCTCAGCCTTGAATATATTCAGACACTCAGTATCCACAGCCCTCTGGGGCAGAGAATTCCACAGTTTCACAACCCTCTGAGTGAAGAAATTCCGCCTCATCTCTGTTTTAAATAGCCTACCCCTTATCCTGAGACTGTGACCCTAGTTCTAGACACTCCAGCCAGGGGAAACAACCTCTCAGCAGTTACCCTGTCAATCCCCTTCAGACTCGTGTATGTTTCAATAAGATCACCTCTCATGCTTCTAAACTCCAGAGCGTATAGGCCCATTCTACACAATCTCTCATCATAAGACAGACCTCATCCCAGGAATCAATCTAGTGAACCTCCGTTGTACTGCCTCCAAGGCAAGTATATCCTTCCTTAGATAAGGAGACCAAACCTGTGCACAGTACTCCAAATGGGAGATGGAATCAGTGGCAAGAGAATGGAGTTTGTGTCAAGAGGCAAGGACAATGGCTTTGGTATTCCTAATGATATATCTAACAAAGGTGGGATGTTCCATCTTAAAAATGTAAATGCAAATTCCATTTTTCTCTTTTTGAATCTCACCCCATATTTATGGAGTGGCACTATCAACAGCAGTGAAGCTAGTTAGTCATACTGTGCTGCCCTACTACATCCTTGAGGAGGACGTATGATGGAGAATAACTGAAAGAAGATATGTGCCTATACATATTTGAATTGAATATATAGGAGTCTGTACTGATAATTAACAAATTCCAGTGACATAAATTAAGTGGCAGGTTTTTTTAACTTCTCGACATTTGTGTCATGCTACACCATGCCTTCAATTACTTGGATAAGAATTAGCAGTTACAACAGAAAAGGAAAATAGAGGAGGTGGTTTAAAAGATTGTAGTTTATCAAAAGGCCTAATTTGATAAGATCGTTGAGCACCTTGTAGAAAACAATATAGCAATCTTTTCTTTTTCATATGTCCAGTAATAATTGGGATGATCAAAGTGGTCAGACTAAGGCGCTGATTGGTTGTCTCTTGTCATTGGTCTGACGTTAATAGTATAGAGGAAACCTTCAAGCTTTTTATTCATTTAATTGAAACTTCAAATGTTGCACATTAGTAATGTGATATTGAAACTGTTATGTATGTAACTATGTAGCACTTGCTACCAGAGGGCGCGACTGTTGGAGTCCTAATGGTCACCTGGTTGAGAAAGAGGCGTTAGCATGTGTATATGGAGTTAAGAAAATGCACCAATACTTATTTGGATTTCGGTTTGAGCTTGAAACTGACCACAAGCCGCTCATTTCACTGTTTTCAGAAAGCAAAGGTATAAATACCAATGCTTCGTCCCACATCTAAAGATGGGCACTAACATTATCTGCTTATGACTATGTTATCCACCACAGACCAGGCACTGAAAACTGTGTCGATGCTCTCAGCAGGCTACCATTACCCACCACTGGGGTTGAAATGGCGCAGCCCGCAGACTTGCGACTGGTCATGGATGCTTTTGAGAGCGACGGGTCACCCGTCACAGCTCGCCAGATCAGGACCTGGACCAGTCAGGATCCTGTGCTATCATTAGTAAAGAGTTGCATCCTAAATGGGAACTGGTCGGCCGTTCCCGGGGAAATGCAAGATGAAATTAAGCTGTTTCACCGACGCAAAGATGAAATGTCCATCCAGTCGGATTGTCTCTTATGGGGTAATCGCGTGGTTTTGCCAAAAAAAGTCAGGGAAATGTTTATAAGTGACCTACACAGTACCCACCCAGTCATTGTCATGATGAAGGCAATTGCCAGGTTGCATGTTTGGTGGCCCGGCATTGACTCGGACTTGGAGTCATGCATGCATCAGTGCAACACTTGCTCGCAACTGAGCAATGCACCAAGGGAGGCTCCACTGAGTCTGTGGTCATAGCCCTCCAAACCGTGGTCTAGGATCCACATAGATTTTGCCGGCCCCTTTTTAGGAAAGATGTTTTTAGTAGTTCTGGACACTTGCTCCAAATGGATTGAATGCGTAATCATGTCATCCAGCACGTCCACAGCCACCATTGAAAGCCTCCGGGCCATGTTCGCCACCCTTGGCTTGCCCGACGTCCTTGTCAGCGACAATGGACCGTGTTTCACCAGCTCGGAATTCAACGAGTTTATGACCCGCAATGGCATCAAGCATGTCAGGTCTGCCCCGTTTAAGCCCGCGTCTAACGGTCAAGCGGAGCGGGCAGTCCAAACAATCAGACAGAGTGTGAAACGCTCCCTGCAGACCCGCTTGTCTCGCATTCTGCTCTGTTACTGGACGCGACCCCACTCGCTCACTGGGGTTCCCCCGGCAGAATTGTTAATGAAGAGAGCCCTCAAAACCAGGCTCTCCCTAGTCCACCCGGATCTTAATGATCACGTGGAAACCCGGCGACACCGGCAGAACATGTACCATGATCGTGCGGTTGTTTCACGTGACATTGATAACGACCGTGTTGTCCTGAATTACAGTCATGGTCCCAAGTGGGTTGCTGCACTGTTTTGGCCAAGGAAGGGAATAGGGTGTTTATAATCAAACTGTTAAATGACCAAACATGCAGAAAGCATTTAGATCAGAGCAACTTTGTAAATAACTTGTATCAAACACTTTTGGAGGGGGGTGGGGGTGGGTGATGGTGGATGTTATGTATGTAACTATGTAATACTTGCCACCAGAGGGCACGACTGTTGGATTCCTAATGGTCACCTGCACACACGTGCAGGGCCAGTATAAAAGTTTGGCTGCCATATTGTTTAGGCACTCTGTAGTTGCAATAAAGAAGACTACGGTCACGCTAAGTTTAGCTCACAGTACTCAGCCTCGTGGAGTTCTTCTATACACAATAGAAACCTTTTTTTTATTAAGAAAAAAGGGGTCTATCTGCCTGTCCAGTTCAAACATATTGAGACATATTTTTGAGTTTAGCTATTTGCAAATTGTATTTAAGTTTGTACTTTTAACAGTTCATCTTCTAATGGCTCTGATTGAACTTGCAGTAACGTTTGATCAATGATAATCTATGTGACTTTAAAAGATTTCCACAATTAATGTAGCCAACGCAGTGTTTTCAGTTTTCAGAGGACAGGCACTCTGTCCACCTCATGATTTTTCTTCCATTGTCATTTTGACTTTTTGTTTTTTTCTTTGAAATCGGAGAGAAAACCATTCCTAGTTCCTCCACCACACCCGGCATCAACTTCAGAGACGGAGATAGGGGCCCCACCCCCCGTCATTTTGACTTTTTTTTAAACATTGCTGCAACTTAATTAGCAAATTGATTTTAAATGTCAATTGGCTTTGAATTGACCTTTTTACACGTAAATAGAGACATACAAAGCAGTATCACCACTGGTGGGTGTGCAAATAGACCACAGGGCAGCATCTGAGTCAAACACGGCAGGCAGGAGATGTAATGATGCACCTCAATATCAAGTTTGCATTTATATTTGTTTTTAACCATTTCATTCTATTCATTTTCAAAATACATTTCTTTGCTTCTCACAATAACTGTTGCAGAGGACAGACAGCATTACAAATGATTGAGTTTGCAAGATATCTATTTAGTAAATTTCTTACATTACAACAGTGACTACACTTCAAAAACACTTCATGAGCTGTAAAATGCTTTGAGACATCCTGAGGTTGTGAAAGGCACTATATAAATGCAAGTCTTTCTTTACTTTCCTTCTAAATAGTGCATGCTGAAAAGACACTTGTGCTATAAATCTACATAAGAATCTAAATATGACTATGCTTTACAATGCAACAATGTTTGGAAATAATCTTGTATTTATACTGCTTAATATATCCTTTATGTTTTTTTCTCCTCCGGGATATGTTCAGGGTTTGCAAGGATCTTTGGATACCCAGTCGGCATCATCGGAAACAATGGTGTCCTTTTCTCAGAATCTGCAAAGAAGGTTTGTACACAGTGTCTGTGACACTACAAATATGATTTAATAGATTCCATGTGAGAGAAATGGGATGTAAATAATATGGGTTTTGAATTAAAGTGTATCTCTCAATATAATAATGTTTGAAAACCAATTGTCTTAGCAGCTGGATTGAAACAAAGTGATGGTACAGGGTAACTGAAAAAATGGGATATGGGAGAAATAGACAGTGACAAACAAAGTTCTGGGGCATATGTTCTGGTCCCAGATGGGTACTTCTAGTAATAGGAAATTTACTGATAACACCAAGCTGATTAACTAGGTGACTAATCTAAGAGACATTGCTAGTTTTTGTATGGACTGGAATAATTTGAACAAATTGCAAATGAAGGAAAGATTAATTCCCAGGTGCACAAATGTAAACTAATTCTCATTGTAACACAAGCAATTGACAAGTCATAGAATCGTACAGCACAGAAGGAGCCTATTTGGCCCAACGAATCACGGTGGTGCAGTTGATAGTGTGTATATGGACTTTCAAAATATGTTTGATAAAATACCAAGTAATAGACACTAACAAAATTAAAGCCCATGGAATTAAAGGGCTGCATGGATACAAAATTGGCTCAGGGACAGAAAACAGAGTAGTGGTGAACAATTGTTTTTCAGACTAGAGGGGCGTGTGCAGTGATGTCCCCAAGGTCAGCGTTGGAAGCATTGCTCTTTTTTGATGTATATTGATGATCTCGGCTTCATAGAATAGTACCGAACAGAAGGCCATTCGGCCCATCGAGTCTGCACCTGCTCTTTTGAAGATCAATCCAGTTCCACTGCCCCGCTCTTTCCCCATATCTCTCCAATTTTTCCTCCTTCAAGTATTTATCCATTCCCTTTTGAAGGCAACTAATGAATCTGTATTCACCACCCTATCAGGCAGTGCATTCTAAATTTTAACCACTCGCGTAAAAATATTTTTCCTCATGTCGCCTTTGGTTCTTTTGCCAATCACCTTAAATCTGTATCCTGTTTCTTGACCCTTCCACCAATGGGAACAGTTTCTCTCTATCTACTCTGTCTAGACCCCTATGATTTTGAACACCTCAATCAAATCTCCTCTCAACCTTCTCTGCTCAATAGGAGAACAACCCCAGCTTCTCCAGTCTATCCAATTGCTTTGCTAACCTGTCCTGCCACCTTCAAAGATTTGTGCACATATCAAACAGATTATTTTAACCATGCATAACTCATTGATACTGTTATATTTGGAATATGGAGTTTAGTTTGGTGCACTCTACCTTGAAAAAGGCACTGAAGAGAGCTCAAAGAGCAAAATGGATGATTCCAAGGTAGATTTTCATCTTCACCACCTGGATGGTGACCCACACTTCTAGAACCTGCCTGATTTTCATTCCATCACTACAAGAAAACTAGTCATATATTACTGTTTTCCCTTATCATGCCACATCTGCCCTAATCAGCTTGCCAGCCATATAATTTATAAAAGTACAACATAGATTAAAGTAGACTATGCAATACAAAACTATAAATATATGGCCGTAAATTTAAGACAAATATTCTGTCTTGCGTTCATCTGACATTCAAAACTTTCAAGTTTAGCTTTAGGCTTGAGACCATCAAACTCACTCAATGGAAATTCTGCCTTGCAATTCAGTCACTTGTTACCCTTGACAAGTATTTGGATTCCTGTAATAGTTATTTTATTTTTTTCACTCCATTCTCTCCTGGGGTATGGTTCCATAAGCATCTGCAAACCTCACCCCTTTCTTAAGAGGTTATTATTCCCATGGGACAGTGAATATTGGCAGGTTGTTTTACCTTTGGGAGTGGTCTCACAGCTTAGGCTGGTGCTGTCCTCATGCACACTTCCTTTGTAATAGGAGTCACTGAAAAGAAAATCAGAAGCTGGAACCTTGGTGATTTCTTTCTTTTTCATCCCCCTCCCTAGTCTGGACCATTAAGGCCATTTGTTGTAACCCAGCTGAAATCAGTTAATTCAGCACAGACCATTGATTAAGCCAGTTCTAGTCATGATCAATTAAATATTATGGTGTATTAAGTCATTGTAATGGTGGCACTGCGTGCCAGTTCATGTGGTCTCAATATCTTCCATCGTAATGATTTGGCATTACTCCCGATAAACTCTAGCGTATCAAAGTTATCTTTACCTCCAGTTACTCAGCTAAGTTGTCTAAAGATCAGAGATAAATTTCATTGAGATTAATTGCAATGATGAAAAACATCCTGTAGAATATGATCATAACTTTCAGATGAGATCTGTTCACAGCTGCCTGAACTTTCTCAATGAACAGTTCAGTTTTTCAATTTTTATTGATTAGCCAAATAATGAGCTATACCTAATCATTTACTGGTGCCTCTCAATACTCCCTTGTGTCTTATGCTTTAAAGCTGCTAGTTTTAAGTGGCCTAAGAGCACATGTTTTGTGTAGGCCCCTTTTCGATTGCATCACCAAGTTATTCTACAATGATACATAACAACATAAGAAATAGGAGCAGGAGTAGGCCATATGGCCCCTCGAGCCTGCTCCGCCATTCAATAAAATCATGGCTGATCCGATCATGGACTCGGCTCCACTGCTCCCCATAACCCCTTATCCCCTTATCGCTCAAGAAACTGTCTATTTCTGTCTTAAATTTATTCAATGTCCCAGCTTCCACAGCTCCCCGAGGCAGCAAATTCCACAGATTTACAATGCTCAGAGAAGAAATTCCTCCTCATCTCTGTTTTAAATGGGTGGCCTCTTATTCTAAGATTATGCCCTCTAGTTCTAGTCTCCCCATCAGTGGAAACATCCTCTCTGCATCCACCTTGTCAAGCTCCCTCATAATCTTATACATTTCGATAAGATCACCTCATTCTTCTGAATTCCAATGAGTAGAGGCCCAACCTACTCAACCTTTCCTTATATCAACCTCCTCATCCCCGGAATCAACCTAGTGAAACTTCTCTGAACTGCCTCCAAAGCAAGTATATCCTTTCGTAAATATGGAAACCAAAACTGCACGCAGCATTCAAGGTGTGGCCTCATCAATACCTTGTATAGCTGTAGCAAGACTTCCCTGCTTTTATACTCCATCCCCTTTGCAATAAAGGCCAAGATACCATTGGCCTTCCTGATCATTTGCTGTATCTGCATACTATCCCTTTGTGTTTCATGCACAAGTACCCCCAGGTCCCGCTGTACTGCGGCACTTTGCAATCTTTCTCCATTTAAATAATAACTTGCTCTTTGATTTTTTTTTCTGCCAAAGTGCATGACCTTACACTTTCCAACGTGTTATACTCCATCTGCCAAATTTTTGCCCACTCACTTAACCTGTCTATGTCCTTTTGCAGATTTTTTGTATCCTCCTCACACATTGCTTTTCCTCCCATCTTTGTATCGTCAGCAAACTTGGCAATGTTACACTGTCCCTTTTTCCAAGTCGTTAATATAGATTGTAAATAGTTGGGGTCCCAGCACTGATCCCTGAAAACCCCACTAGTTACTGGTTGCCAACCAGAGAATGAACCGTTTATCCTGACTCTCTTTTCTGTTAGTTAGCCAATCCTCTATCCATGCTAATATATTATCCCCAACAACGTGAACTTTTATCTTGTGCAGTAACCTTTTATGTGGCACCTTGTCAAGTGCCTTCTGGAAGTCCAAATACACCACATCCACTGGTTCCCCTTTATCCATCCTGTTCGTTACATCCTCAAAGAACTCCAGCAAATTTGTCAAACATGACTGTCCCTTCATAAATCCATGCTGACTCTGTCTGACCGAATTTTGCTTTTCCAAATGTCCTGCTACTGCTTCTTTAATACTGGACTCCAACATTTTCTCAACCACAGATGGTAGGCTAACTGGTCTATAGTTTCGTGCTTTCTGTCTGCCTCCTTTTTTAAATAGAGGCGTTACATTTGCAGTTTTCCAATCTGCTGGGACCTCCCCAGAATCCAGGGAATTTTGGTAAATTACAACCAATGCATCCACAATCCCTGCCGCTACTTCTCTTAAGACCCTAGGATGCAAGCCATCAGGTGCAGGGGATTTATCTGCCTTTAGTCCCATTATCTTACTGAGTACCACGTCCTTAGTGATTGTGATTGTGTTAAGTTCCTCCCCCCCATAACCCCTTGACTATCCACTGTTGGAATATTGTTAGTGTCCTCTACTGTAAAGACTAATACAAAATATTTGTTCAGAGTTTCTGCCATCTCCATGTTCCCCATCACTAATTCCCCGGACTCGTCCTCATAAGGGACCAACATTTACTTTCGTCACTCTTTTCCTTTTTATATACCTATAGAAACTCTTGCTATCTGTTTTTATATTTTGTGCAAATTTACTTTCATCGTCTATCTTCCCTTTTTAATTTTTTTTTAGCCGTTCTTTGCTGCTTTTAAAAGCTTCCCAGTCTTTGGTCCTCCCAGTAGTTTTGGCCACTTTGTATGCCCTTGTTTTTAATTGGATACCGTCCTTTATTTCTTTAGTTAGCCACGGATGGCTATCTTTTCTCTTACACCCTTTCCTCCTCACTGTAGGACTGGAGTGTCCACAGCCCTGGGTCAGTATAGTTAAAGTCAGTTTTGTTGCTGATTTCATTCATGACAACATAGGAAACTCAAGAAAGCTGACTAACAGCTTCAGAAAGCTGACACATCCCAAAAAGGCTGACAACTCAAAAAAACAACGTTCAACTGAGCAGCCCTGAATAAAGGTCTATGACAAAGGTGACTGAATAAGTTAAATTCCTCCTCTTGACATTGGATTTGAGTTTTTTTATTGGTGTTTGTTTTTCTGTGTAAACTAACACCCAATTACCGCATGTATGACATATAACATTTATCACTGGAATCTTCACTTTCTGAGCTGATGGTCAACTTTTGGTACTGCACTATCCTATATGGATTGCAAGGTTCAAAACCTAGTCCCTGACAGATTCCCAATCGTACTATTTCTGCCCAAATCGCATAGTTAATGATTATTGCCTGTTGGTGATTGATTCGCACTGTTAGTACTTCTGCTGGTTAAAAGTAAACTGTTTCTTCGAAGATTGGACACTCTGTTTTTAAAAGTTTCAAAAGGAATTGGTCTGGAATTCTGCCACTGAGCCTGCCAAAGTTCATGGGGTCAGAGGTTGGAGGCTGCTGGAACAGGCCTTCAGTGGTGTATGGGCATATCAGTGACATAACTAAGTGGAACAAGGTTTTTCACAAACCAAAAGGTGGTTCGGAAATATATCTGATCCAGCACAATCCAAAGAAGAGACCTCACAGAAGGAGGCCATTAGGCCCATTGTTTGTGTGCCAGCTCTTTGAAAGAGCTATCCAATTCCTTTTGACATTTGTTTCCACCACTCTTTCAGACAGTGCATTCCAGATCATAACAACTCGTTGCGTAAATAAAAAAATTCTCCTCATTTCTCCTCTGGCTCTTTTGACATAACTTTACCCAAATGTTTTTGAGAAATATCCACTCCTAGACTACAGGGCAAAATAGTACTTCTACGGGTCACTCCCACTAACAAACCAAGATGAAATGTTAGTCCCAGATTCTGCATCTGTAAGGTGGAAAGTTGAAGTTATCAGCCAAGTGCCATTGCATTTACCGCATTCTCTCTCCAGAGGCAATGGTCCAGTAACATGTGTGACTTATTGACCTCCAATTGAATGTAGTTTGCCAAGCAGATTTTAAAAAGGCTATTGAGACCCAAGAATTACATTGAACTTTTATCTTTTATATTGGTAAGTTAGCTACCAGGTGCTTAAGGAACTTACCTCAAGTTTCCTTCCTACAGATCAAATAAAGAATTTTAATGAAAAATCTTTGCACAGAGAATGGTGAGAGTGTGAACTCGTTGATGCATTGAAGGGGAGGTTTGATGCCTACATTTAGAAAATCATAATGCAGTAAAGCAGAGTCAGTATGGTTTTATGAAAGGGAAAACAGGTTTGACCAATTTGCTCGAGTTCTTTGAGGATGTAACGAGCAGGGTGGATAAAGGGGAACCAGTAGATGTCGTGTATTTGGATTTCCAGAAAGCATTCGATAAGGTGCCACATAAAAGATAAAAGGTTACTGCACAAGATAAGAGCTCACGGGGTTGGGGGTAATATATTAGCATAGATAGAGGATTGGTTAACTAACAGAAAACAGAGTCGGGATAAATGGGTCATTTTCAGGTTGGCAAACTGTGCCACAAGGATCAGTGCCGGGGCCTCAACTATTTACAATTTATATTAATGATTTGGATGAAGGGACTGAGTGTAACGTGGCCAAATTTGCTGATGATACAAAGATAGGTGGGAAAGCAAGTTGTGAGGCGGATGCAAAGAATCTACAAAGGGATATAGACAGGCTAAGTGAGTAGGCAAAAATTTAGCAGATGGAGTATAATGTCAAAATGTGAGGTTATCCACTTTGGTTAGAAAAATAAAAAAGTTAATTATTTAAATGGGGAGAGATTACAAAATGCAGTGGTACAGAGGGATCTGGGGGTCCTTGTACATGAAACACAAAAAGTTAGCATGCAGGTACAGCGAGTAATCGGGAAGACAAACGGAATGTTGACCTTTATTGCAAGGAGGATGGAGTATAAAAGCAGGGAAGTCCTGCTGCAACTATACAGGGCATTGGTGAGGCCACACCTGGAGTACTGCGTACAGTTTTGGTCACCTTATTTAAGGAAGGATATACTTGCACTGGAGGCAGTTCCGAGAAGGTTCATGAGGTTGATTTCTGAGATGAAGGGGTTGTCATTTGAAGAAAGGTTGAGAAGTTGGGCCTATACTCATTGGAGTTTAGAAAACTTAGAGATGATCTTGTTGAAATGTATAAGATTCTGAGGGGGCTTGACAGGGTAGATGCAGAGAGGATGTTTCCCCTGAAACTATGCATAGTTTTAGAAGAATGGGTTGCCCATTTAAAACGGAAATGAGAAGCAATTTCTTCTCTGAAGGTCGTGAATCTTTGGAATTCTCTACTTCAGAGAGCTGTGGAGGCTGGGTCATTGAGTGTATTTAAGGTGGAGATAGACATATTTTTGAAAGATAAGAGAGGCAAGGGTTATGGGGAGCGGGCAGGGAAGTGGAGTTGAGGCCAGGATCAGATCAACCATGATCTTATTGAATGGCGGAGCAGGCTCGAGGGGCCAAATGGCCTAGTCCTGCTCCTATTTCTTATGCTCATTAGGAAGAAGGGAATAGAGGGATATATAGCCAGGGTTGGAAGAAGTAATCTGAGTGGGAAAAGGCTCATGTGGCGCACCGGCATAGTCCAGTTGGCTGGTTTCTTTGCGGTAGATTTTATGTAATTTGGCACTGGAAATCGGGTCTCTGAATCTGTGCGCATTGCATTAGCGACATCATGTACTGATGAGGTTATGAACCTGGCATACAAGTCTCAGAAACAAAATTAAAAACAGAAAATGCTGGAAATACTCAGTAGGTCAGGTAACATCTGTGGAATGTAGGGTGTTTGTTTTGCACTCTACTTTGATTTGTTTGACTTGGGAATTATAGGAAAAAGGACAACACGTGGGACAAAATTTAGGCTTAACCCAGTGTCAGTTTTATTAAGCAAAATCTAACTAAAACTGCAGAATTAGATTCCTGAGAGAATTGACTGAAGACACACAATCACCCGTCCAGTTTGTCACTGTAATCATGGATAGTAGGTCCATGGTTGTTGGTTCCTTGACCGGATATTTCCTCTTCTGGCCGTTCTTCTCAGTTCTGTTCCTTCCGTGTTCGTTCTGCACTTCTCTTCGCTTCGGTACCACTCTTCCCTTCGCTTCTGAGCTGCTTCTAGCTCGCATATTTATATCCAAGTTATGAATAATCCCCCGCTGCTGCGTTTTTCGATAATGTGTTTGAGCCGATACGTTGTTTGCGGTGATCTTATTGATTGACTGCAATAATGGACCCGAATGTTCCCAATTTGCACACGGAGTCTACCAGGAAAAAGATGACTCCTCATCCTAAATATATCGTTCTCCAAAAATGTACAGCTGGTGGGATCCCTGTGTTGTTCTGGTCTTCTTGCAGACTTGGTGTCTCCAGCGAGATTTGTTTTTCACCCCCTCTGACCAATCAGTTCAGGGCCTCTTCAGTTAGTTTATGAAAATGTAACAACCCCATTGTTGTTTATGCATAAAACCAGTCAGGTACGTGACCGCAGAAATTGTTCTTAATTGATGGTGAGTCACCATGTGCCCCCAGGCTGGAGTCCTTTTGCTCCCTTTGTCCAGTTAATTCCAAAAGCTTGTATCAAATCAAGTTGATTAACTTTTATTTCGTGGCCTCGTTCTGTGCTTTCTGGAAAATTTGTAACCTTACAGGAGAGAAACAGAATTAAGGTTTCGGGTCGATGGCCCTTTGTCAGAACTTGAAAAAGTTTGAGATGTAACCGGTTTTTAAGTAAGTGCAGGGGCAGGGAAAGGGAGGAAAGGAACAAACAAAAGGGAAGGTCTGTGAAAGGATGGAAGGCAGAAGAGATTAAGAGACAAAAAGGATGATGGTGCATAGTAAAAGGAGATGGTAATGGGGCAAGTGTAGAAACAAACATAATATGAGTCTAGATAGAGTGTAAATGGCAGAATCATCAACAGCTGCTGTGGGAAAGAAAAACAGAAAAAAAGCATGTGCAGAGGTTATGTTTTGAAATTGTTGAACTCTATGCTGAGTCCATCATCATCATAGACAGTCCCTCGGAATCGAGGAAGACTTTCTTCCACTCTTTTTAAAAAAAAAATGAACAGTCTAATACGAGAGCCACAGTCCCTGCCACAGGTGGGACAGACAGTCATTGAGGGTAAGGGAGGGTGGGACTGGTTTGCCGCACGCTCTTTCCGCTGCCTGCGCTTGTTTTCTGCATGCACTCGGCGATGAGACTCGAGGTGCTCAGCGCCCTCCTGGATGCACTTCCTCCACTTAGGGCGGTCTTTGGCCAGGGACTCCCAGCTGTCGGTGGGGATGTTGCACTTTATCAGGGAGGCTTTGAGGGTGTCCTTGTAAACTTTCCTCTGCCCACCTTTGGCTCGCTTGCCATGAAGGAGTTCCGAGTAGAGCACTTGCTTTGGGAGTCTCGTGTGAACTGCCCAGCGGAGCTGATCAAGTGTGGTCAGTGCTTCAATGCTGGGGATGTTGGTCTGGTCGAGGCGCTACCGTTGGTGCGCCTGTCCTCTCGGGATTTGTAGGATCTTGCGGAGACATCGTTGGTGGTATTTCTCCAGCGACTTGAGGTGTCTACTGTAAATGGTCCATGTCTCTGAGCCATACAGGAAGGCGGGTATTACGACAGCCTTGTAGACCATGAGCTTGGTGGTGGATTTGAGGGCCTGGTCTTCAAACACTTTTTTCCTTGGGTGGCCGAAGGCTACGCTGGCGCACTGGAGGCGGTGTTGAATCTCGTAGTCAACATCTGCTCTTGTTGATAAGAGGCTCCTGAGGTATGGGAAATGGTCCATGTTGTTCAGGGCCGCGCCGTGGATCTTGATGACTTGGGGGGTGGGGGGAGTGCTGTGGACGAGGATAGGCTGGTGGAGGACCCTTGTCTTACGGATGTTTAGCGTAAGGCCCCTGCTTTCATACGCCTCAGTAAATACGTTGACTATGACTTGGAGTTCAGCCTCTGTATGTGCGCAGACGCAGGCATCGTCCGCGTACTGTAGCTTGACAACAGACATTGGTGTGGTCTTGGACCTGGCCTGGAGTCGACGAAGGTTGAACAGGTTCCCACTGGTTGTGTAGTTTAGTTCCACTCTAGCGGGGAGCTTGTTGATTGTGAGGTGGAGCATGGCAGCGAGGAAGATTGAGAAGAGGGTTGGGGCGATGACGCAGCCCTATTTGACCCTGGTCCAAACATGGATTGGGTCTGTAATGGATCCGTTGGTAAGGATCACGGCCTGCATGTCGTCGTGGAGCAGGCGGAGGATGGTGACGAACTTTTGGGGGAATCCGAAACGGAGGAGGACGCTCCATAGACCCTCGCGGTTGACAGTATCAAAAGCCTTTGTAAGAAGGCCATGTATAAGGCTGGCGCTGTTCCCTGCATTTTTCCTGCAGCTGTCGCGCTGCAAAAATCATGTCCATTGTGCCCCGTAGGAGACGAAAACCGCACTGTGACTCCGGGAGGAGCTCCTCGGCCACAGGGAAAAGATGGTTGAGGAGGACTCTAGTTACTTACAGAGGCTATAAAGTGTCTAAACGAAAGATGAATTGCTGTTCCTCGAGCTTGCGTTGAGCTTTATTGGAACAGGGTAAGATGCCGAGGACGGAGAGGTCAGAGTGGGAGTGGAGCGGAGAATTAAAGTGACAGGCGACCGGGAGCTCGGGGTCATGCTTACGGACTGAACGGAGGTGTTCTGCAAAGCGGTCACACAATCTGCGTTTGCTCTTCCCAGTGTAGAGGAGACCACATCATGAACAGCAAATACAGTATACTAAATTGAAAGAAGTACAAGTAAATCGCTGTTTCACCGAGGAGTGTTTGGCGCCCTGGATAGTGGGAAGCGACAAGGTAAAAGGGCAGGTATTGCATCTCTAGCACTTGACGAAGGGTCATCGACCTGAAACGTTAACTCTGTTTCTCTCTCCACAGATGCTGCCTGAACTACTGAGTATTTCCAGCATTTTCCGTTTTTATTTCAGATTTCCAGCATCCGCAGTGTTTTGCTTTTGTATGTAATACTCAGGACCAGCGAGAATTCCTCCTTTTGCAGAACAGAATCTGGACTAAATCCGTTTTTATCAATCCACAAAGACACAAAAATCTGGGAATTTATTGGTGGTAATCAGTAAAAAAAAAAAAAAAAAATAATTTTAAAGAGATCTGAGTAAGGAGCATCTTTATAATGTCAACAGAAAGGGGAATCTGCACAAACGTCCCCAAGCTAGTTCTGAACATATATTATAGCAACAGAAAGAACTGAGAGCTGCTATTCAACTTGCATTATATCCGTTCCTTTATAATACTTGGCGTTTTATGTTTAACTGAGATGATTACATTTCTCCTTTAATGAATTGATGAATCACCACAGCCATGTTATCATGCATTTGAGCACTACACCATTATTGGACTGAAGATTAAAACCATGTACAAACCTTTGATTTTACTGATCTTTAGTTCTTCCATTGCCCTTTTTAACCCCCACTGTTCAATTGTGAAATGACTAAAGGAGAGTTTTAATTGTACAAACAAAGTGTACTTAAGGCATGCTATTACTGGAGGCAAGTTGCGAACGAACAGAACTCTGAAATGTTTGTTCACACTCGTCAACTTCAGATTGAAATAGCCAAATGCTCAATGACTACAAGAGTCACGACTGATTGAATCCAGGTGACATCAGCAGGCTTTAACTAGAGGCTCAGACAAGTCAGAAAGTCGATACATTTCATCTTGTGAAAAATTACCTTGGTTTAAGCTTGAAGACCGATATTGACCTTCACTTGCTGCTGATGATTGATGTCTTCATTAAATTTGTCATTATCCTGCGTTAGTCAGTCACCTTTTTTTTTTCAGAAAGGAATTATTATTTGATGAACTTTTAAGAGACCCTGATCATTAATGAGCTCCCCCTATTTCCCTTTCCTCTCCACCCCCGTCCATCTCAGTTTTCTAACCTCATCTGCTGAAACACTGACTTTTACTAGGGTGTACAGTTCTACAGGTGCCATTACCCTCCCGCACCTTTTCACAAGTGAACCTCAACAGTTATTTGATTATGAGTATGTAGGAAAGAACATGACGACAAAGCTCAATTCTGATGTCTACATGTGGGTATTTTCCAAAAGGATTTCTAGAAAGTAATCGTGGTGGTCCTTCCTCCTTCAAACCCCCTCCCCCTCCTCCACCACCCAACTTAAGGGTACTGAGAAGTATTGGTCCTGAATTCGCAGCCCCAACGGGGTGGGGGCCCCGCAAATTTCGGATTTAGTCATGTGAAGTACATGCGCCTAAACCCGGAACTTGTGATCTGTCAAGAATCCTCTTGACAGGTTGCACACATCCGAAAGAAAGGGGCCTATGTAGGCCGAGAGTGCTTCTGCCCAGCGAATTCTATCAGGGTAAGACTTTTAAAAGGACAGAAAAAGATTTTTTTCAATAATTTCAACATTTAAAATCCTATAATAGGTACGTTTATTTTTAGACCCTTTAAAATATGTAAATTTATTTTTCAAAAAATTAAATTTTGCTTTTAAATAATTAATTAAATTCCATTTTGATTCATTTTAAATATGTGAAGTGTTTTTAAAATTTATTTTAAGTGCTTATGTGTTTCTGGGGTATTCCCATTCATACTTTTGGTGAGTTCACCATTAGTATGAATGGGGATCCTCCTACTTTGGTTGGGCTGGCCCATGTGATCCCAGGGATGCATACGAAGCGCTTACATGCCTGGGATACGTGGGCCTGTACATAGGCCTTCGCGTAGAGGCCCAGGACCAGAAGTCTCCAAACCTCCGGTAAATTTGTAGACATTTTTCAGGTCGGAGGCATCTGACCACGGGAAGATTTGATTTGCAAGCTTGTTTCTGTTCAGTGGAACTCAATGGATTTGAAATGCACCAGTGTAAATTTATGCTCAATAGACTATTCATTGAACATTTAAATAAGTAGCCCAGAAAGATTTTGACCTCATCTTGTATGATACTGGACATATATATTTTCATTATATGGCCCAAAAGTTGGCAGCTCTGTTATGATTTATGTACTGGTATGAATAGTTTTGCATTTAACATTGACTATTTCAATCAATTGGTGTTAAAATAGTAGATAAGGTATTGTGAAATAATGCATTTTGAGAACAGGAATAATAAATGGAAATATATTAAATGTTTAATTTTTTTAGAGTAAGAAAGATATCTAGGCGTGCAAATATATAAATCCCTAAAATGAGTGAACAGGTTTAAAAGAAAACCATTAAGAAAGTAAATGAAAAACAACTACAAATGCTGAAATAAAAGCAGAAAATACTGGTAGTACATAGCAGATCAGATAGGATTTGTAAAGAGAAAAGACAGGTTAACATGTCAAGTGTTTATCCTTCATCAGAACTGAAGACCAAAAGATAAGCTAGCATAAGGTGGGGGAGGGGGCGGGGAAGTGAGGCGAATCAACAGCTAGTCCAATGAGGGAAAGGAATTATATGACCTGTAAACTGTTTAATGGAAAACTGCCAGGTACCATAAAAGAACATCAGTGAGGTTATGCAAAGACATAACAAGAATGTTTAAAAATGCACAAGAGAAGCTCACAGAAACAAAAAGACAAGAAAATGTGGGAAAGAGAGGAAAATAACCTACAAATGTAATAGTTCTGAATTAAAATAGAAAATGCTGGCAAAACACAATTCCCCTTTGAAAGTTACGGTTGAATCTACTTCCAAAACCATTTCTGGCAATTTGAAAGATTTTATTATCTTATACTGTTGCAATAACCAGTGATTTAAATCTCTTCTGCTGTTCACTCTGTGGCGATTAGGGTGTGTAAAATTCTTAAGCCATCTCAGGCTTTCAACCTAAACTCAGTATATTAAAAAATAGGTAACAACACTTATCAAAAAATTACAAATAATTGACATCCTTTTATTAATTTTCTATCTTTCTGTTGACTTTTTTGAAATTTTTTTTGTTGACACAAAGGATTGTTGAAAGCATCAAGGGAATTGATTTGAAGGAGGAGATTTGGAGCCCGACATTATGAAGCAGCTCAATTTAAACTAAATTTGATCATAATTTTTCACAAAAGGTTATTGCTGCTGATGCTTTTAAGTGTGATGAGTATTGACCTTAAGTAAAGATAACATTTTACAACAGCTACCACAGTTTGTCTTTTATAGGTTCTACTGTATTAATCACCAGCAGTCATTTATACAGAAATTGCCACTTTTGCCTGAGTAAATTTATTGAAAAGGACGATTGCAGTTCCATTAACTTTGAACAAAGGTGGAAGGATCAATTATCCGCAGCAACAATAATAAAAATAGCATACAGTGTAGAATGAACAGTTCAGAGCCTAAACAGATTTTTATGCAATTCAGAATGTCTGAGAAAGCATGTCTTCGTTCAGTTAAATCTTGAAATTGTTTCCTCCACAAACAGTTCTCTGAGAACTCTTTAAAAGGCCTTCGACAAGGTACCGCTAGTAGACTCATGGCTAAGGTCAGAACATGTGGAGTCAGGGAACGGCTAGCAAGCTGGCTACAAAAGAAAGTATGGGTAGTTACTCAGACTGGCAAAAGGTGGGAAGTGGTGTTCCATAAGGATCAGTGCTGGGACCACAGTTGTTCACCATTTACATCAACGATTTGGACTCGGGAATTGGGAGTACAATTTCAAAATTTGCGCACAGCACCAAATTAGGGGCATAGTTAACACAGAGGAGGACTGCAACAAAATACAGGAAGACATTAATAAACTTGTAGAATGGGCGTGTAATTAGCAAATTAACTTCAATATAGATAAGTGTGAGGTGACGCATTTTGACAGGAAGAATAAGGAGACCACATACTCCTTGGAAAATAAGTGTCGAAATGAGGTAGAGGAGCAAAGGGATTATAGTTACATAAATCATTGAAAGTAGCAATGTAATGAGGCCAAAAAAAGCAACCATATCACTGGGGTTCATTTCTTGAGGGATAGAATTGAAAAGAAAAGTAGTTAGCTATATAAACTTGTATAGAACCATGGTTAGACCACACTTGGAGTACTGTGAACAGTTCTGAGGTATAGAGGTGCTGTGGAAGGTACAAAACAGATTTACTAGAATGAGTTCGGGAGGCTCCGAGTTCGGGAGAGTCTGAGAGTTCGGGAGGTCAGGAGTCCGAGGAGCAGGAGGGCTGGAGTTAGGCGAGGAATTCACTTCTGACAAGGTTCGGAGAGTCGGAGGAGCGGGAGCCGGAGGAGCGGAGCAGGTCGGGAGTAGCGGGGCCCAGCAGTCGGAGGAGGCCAGCTGGTGCTGGGGCAGGGGCAGAAGGTAAACAAAGAAGTAAAAAGAAATCGAAGTGTGAGGTCACAGCCAAGAGAGTAAGTGATTGGCTGGTGGATTGGTGAGTATTTAATATTTTTCCTTTCTTTTCTGATCAGTAAGAAACCTTTGGCGTTATCAATTAGGTTAATTTAAGGATTAAGCCATGACAGGAGAGTCCAGGCCCGTGTCATGCTCCACCTGTGCTATGTGAGAAGTCAGGGATGCTTCCAATGTCCCTGATAACTACATGTGCAGGAAGTGCATCCAGCTGCAGATCGTGACAGACCGCATTGCGGCACTGGAGCACCCGCGATGCTGAGGATGTTGTGAATAGCACATTTAGTGAGTTGGTCAAACCGCAGGTAAAGGTTACACAGCCAGATAGGGAATGGGTGACCATCAGGCAGAGCAGTGGAAGGAAGGTAGTGCAGGGGTCCCCTGTGGTCATCTCCCTCCAAAACAGATACACCACCTTGGGTACTGTTGGGGGAGGTGGCTCATCAGGGGAAGGCAGCAGCAGCCAAGTCCATGGCACCAGGGGTGGCTCTGCTGCAGAGGAGGGCAGAAAAAAGAGTGGGAGAGCTACAGTGATGGGGGATTCTATTGTAAGGGGAATAGATAGGTGTTTCTGCGGCCGCAAACGAGACTGCAGGATGGTATGTTGCCTCCCTGGTGCAAGGATCAAGAATGTCTTGGAACGGCTGCAGTGCATTTTGGAGGGGGAGGGTGAACAGCCAGCTGTCGTGATACATATATGTACCAACGATATCGGTAAAAAAATGGGATGAGGTCCTACAAGCTGAATTTAGGGAGCTAGGAGTTAAATTAAAAAACAGGACCTCTGGATTGCTACCAGTGCCACGTGCTAGTCAGATTAGGAATTGCAGGATAGCTCAGATGAATACGTGGCTTGAGGAATGGTTCAAGGGGAGGGATTCAAATTCCTGGGACATTGGAATTGGTTTTGGGGGAGCTGGGACCAGTACAAATCGAACGGTGTGCACCTGGGCAGGACTGGAACCGATGTCCTAGGTGGAGTGTTTGCTAGTGCTATTGGGGAGGGTTCAAACTAAAAAGACAGGGGGATGGGAATCTACGCAGGGAGGCAGAGGGAAGTAAAAAGGGGGCAGAAACAAAAGGTAGGAAGGAGAAAAGCAAGAGTGGAGGGCAGAGAAATCAAGGGCAAAAATCAAAAAGGGCCACATTACAACATATTTCTAAAAGGACAAAGAGTGTTTAAAAAAAAAAATAAGCCTGAAGGCTCTGAGTCTCAATGTGAGGAGCATTCGTAATAAGGTGCATGAATTGACTACACAGATAGCTGTTAACGGATATGATGTAATTGGGATTACGGAGACATGGCTCCAGGGCAACCAAGGCTGGGAACTCAACATCCAGGGGTATTGACTATTCAGGAAGGATAGACAGGAAGGAAAATTGAGGTGGGGTAGCGTTACTGGTTAAAGAGGAGATTAACGCAATAGTAAGGAAGGACATTAGCTTGGATGACCTGGAATCTATATGGGTAGAGCTGCGAAACACCAAAGGGCAGAAAACGTTAATGGGAGTTGTGTACAGACCACCAAACTGTAGTAGGGAGGTTGGGGATGGCATCAAACAGGAAATTAGGGACGCGTGCAATAAGGGTACAGCAGTTATCATGGGGTGACTTTAATCTGCATATTTATTGGGCTAACCAAACTGGTAGCAATACCATTGAGGAGGATTTCCTGGAGTGTATAAGGGATGGTTTTCGAGACCATTATGTTGAGGAACCGACTAGAGAGCAGGCCATCCTAGACTGGCTCTTGTGTAATGAAAGAGGATTAATTAGCAATCTGGTCGTGCAGGGCCCCTTGGGGAAGAGTGACCATAATATGGTAGAATTCTTTATTAAGATGGACAGTGACACAGTTAATTCAGAGACTAGGGTCTTGAACTTAAAGAAAGGAAACTTCGACGGTATGTGAAGTGAATTGGCTAGGAAAGACTGGAGAATGACACTTAAAGGGTTGACAGTGGATAGGCAATGGCAGACATTTAAATATCACATGGATGAACTACAACAAATTGTACATCTCTGTGTGGCATAAGAATAAAAAAGGGAAGGTGGCTCAACCATGGCTAACAAGGGAAATTAGGGAAAGTGTTAAATTCAAGGAAAAGGCATATAAATTGGCCAGAAAAAGCAGCAAACTTGAGGACTGGGAGAAATTTAGAATTCAGCAGAGGAGGACTAAGGGTTTAATTAGGAGGGGGAAAGTAGAGTATGAGAGTAAGCTTGCTGGAATATAAAAACTGACTGCAAAAGCTTTTACAGATATGGGAAGAGAAAAAGATTAGTGAAGACAGTCAGCATGGATTTATGAAAGGGAAATCATGCTTGACAAATCTTCTGGAATTTTTTGAGGATGTAACTAGTAGAGTGGACAAGGGACAACCAGTGGATGTGGTGTATTTGGACTTTAAGGCTTTTGACAAGGTCCCACACAAGAGATTAGTGTGCAAAATTAAGGCACATGGTATTGGGGGTAATGTATTGACATGGATAGAGAATTGGCTGGCAGACAGGAAGCAAAGAGTAGGGTCCTTTTCAGAATGGCAGGCAGTGACTAGTGGGGGTGCCACAAGGTTCAGTGCTGGGACCCCAGCTATTTACAATATACATTAATGATTTAAACGAAGGAATTGAATGTAATATTTCCAAGTTTGCAGATACCACTAAGCTGGGTGGAGGTGCGAGCTGCAAGGAGGACGCTAGGAGGCTGCAGGGGGACTTGGACAGGTTAGGTGAATGGGCAAATACATGGCAGATGCAGTATAATGTGGATAAGTGTGAGGTGATCCACTTTGGTGGCAAAAACAGGAAGGCAGATTATTAGTTAAATGGTGACAGATTAGTAAAAGGGGAGGTGCAACGAGACCTGGGTGTCATGGTACATTGAAGGTAGGCATGCAGGTACAGCAGGCAGTAAAGAAAGCAAATGGCATGCTGGCCTTCATAGCGAGGGGATTTGCGTATAGGAGCAGGGAGGTCTTACTGCAGTTGTACAGGGCCTTGGTGAGACCACACCTTGAGTATTGTGTGCAGTTTTGGTCTCCTAATCTGAGGAAGGACATTCTTGCTATTGAGGGAGTGCAGCGAAGGTTCACCAGACTGATTCCCGGGATGGCAGGACTGACATATGAAGAAAGACTGGATCGACTAGGCTTATATTCACTGGAATTTAGAAGAATGAGAGAGGTCTCATAAAAACATATAACATTCTGACTGGAATGGACAGGTTAGATGCAAGAAGAATGTTCCCGATGTTGGAGAAGTCCAGAACCAAGGGTCACAGTCTAAGGATAAGGGGTAAGGCATTTAGGACCGAGATGAGGATAAACTTCTTCACTTAGAGAATTGTGAACCTGTGGAATTCTCTACCACGGAAAATTGTTGAGGCCAGTTCGTTAGATATATTCAAAGGGGAGTTAGATGTGGCCCTTACGGCTAAAGGCATCAAAGCGGTATGGAGAGAAAGCAGGAATGGGGTACTGAAGTTGCATGATCAGCCATGATCATATTGAATGGTGGTGCAGGCTCGAAGGACCGAATGGCCTACTCCTGCACCTACTTTCTATGTTTCTGTACCTCCCTTATCCGAACCCTCGGGACCTGGCCTGTTCTGGATAAGGGATTTTTCTGGACGAGGGGTGATCACATTAAATTGGATGGTACAGATACTGAGCAAGGGGATATCGGGGCTGGCTGGCTTCGGAGTGCGGCAGAGAGATCATGGGGGTGTTGCGATGGATCGTGGGGTCAGGCCAGTGATTGCAGGACTCGGCAGCGAGGAAGGACTTCAATTTGTTCATGTCGGAGTTCGCATGTGCCACCTGGTGGCTGCGAATGGTTCTGGATGAGGGGTGGTTCCGGATAAGGGAGTTCTGGATAAGGGAGGTTCAACCTGTATCTATCAGGAAAGATTGAAGCTGCTGGAGCTCTATTCTCTAGAAAATAGAAGACTGAGGAGTGAACTGATACAGGTCTTTAAGACTATGAACTGATTTGATAGGGTAGACGAAGAGATGATGTTTCTACTTGTGGGGGAGACCAGAACAAGGGGCCATAAATATAAGATAGTCACTAATAAATCCAATAGGGAATTGAAGAGAGATATTTTTACCGAGAGAGTGGTTAGAATGTGGAACTCGCTACCACAGAGAGTAGTTGTGGCAACAAGCATAGATGCATTTAAGGGGAAACTAGATAAGCTTATGAAGGAGAAAGGAATAGAAGGATATGTTAATAGAGGTAGGTGAAGAGGGGTGGGAGGAGGCTTGTGTGGAGCATAAACACTGGCATGGACCTGGTGGGCTGAATTTCTGTGCTGTAAATACTATGTAATGTTGCTTGGCTTTCAGCCAGTGCTTTGGCCTTTTTACAGCAGTTCTCAAAAAAACATCTTACGAAGACGTGCCTGTAGTGTGATTTAAAAACCTAAAACAATGGATAATAGTGTTTAAATATGAAGAACATGCTAAAGATTGGTCAAAAATAAACATAGCAAATTTGCAGAAAAAACTAGCTGTTTTTAGCATGTTTTCAACATACTGAAAAGCTTTGGTAGGCCCGTTGGCTCAAAAACTGGAGACTCTCAGTTGGTAGGCCAAAAGCTGAACCTCGGTTCTAATAGATGCTTGCGCTCTTTTTTTCCCTTGACAGTGATAAAATGAAGCGTGAACTTATCTAACATCAGGATTCCTTTTTTATGTTGTAAGATATTTTCTTATGATCAGGAATATATAGAAACCCACTATCTTGCTTAACACTCTCCAAACTAAAATACTTCACTATTTAATTACAGGGAACCCATTTTATCGAGCTGTGCTGTCAGCGGAACATCCCTCTCATTTTTCTACAAAACATCACAGGTAAGAAACAAAAGGAGCATTTCTTGCCCATATTTTGGCTGCGGCATATCAGAATAAGAGCAGTATCTGTTAATTCAGTTAAGGTCACTGTGAACTCTTCCTATCCGTACCTGATGGATATGGTGTCATGTTATCACCAATGTTAAATCTTGGATAAAGAGTCAGACTAGATACTGCAAGCTCAAAGTAAGTGTGACCATAGTCCTTTATTACAGATCTCAAAGTGCATCTCCAGCCTGTGAGACCTTATTTACAGGTGCTCCCAAGGGATTGTGGGATCCCTTGGGACTCCAGGGGATAAACCCTCTGGTAGTTAGACATGATAATTAAGGTTTACATACATAACAACACGCTTCCCCCCCTCCCCCCTAAAGTCAATAGTGTAACTATTTACAATGTGAGTTGATCTGGGGCCTTCCTTTCCCTAGTTGATCGTCTCGGTGCAAATGCTGGTGTTGGTGAGTCGTTTGTTGGGCCTTCGCTGGGCTGCTGCGGGTCATGGGTTCTGCTTTGTGATCAACCGCTGGGTCGGTTGCCACTTGTGTGTGTGAGTTGGAGGGTCAAAAAAGGTAGAGTCTATTGTGGATAGTCTGTAAATCCGAGTTTGGTTTGGCCCAAGTGTTTTCTGCAGGTGAGTCCATTTGCGAGTTTGACCACAAACACCCTCTTTAGCCAAAACAGTGCCAGCAATCCACATGGGACCTTGTCCATAGTTCAACACAAATACAGGATCATTTACTTCAATTTCTCGTGACACATTTGCGCGATCATGATATGTATTCTGTTGAAGCCGCCTGCTCTCTACCTGTTCATGTAGATCAGGGTGGACTAACGAGAGCCTTGTCTTAAGTGTCCTTTTCATGAGCAGTTCAGCGGGAGTGACCCCGGTGAGCAAGTGTGATAACTAAGCAGGACTCTGGATAAGCAAGTCTACAGTGAGCCTTCAGTTACCCTTTTCAAGCTCTGCTTGATTGTTTGAACTGCTCATTCTGCCTGACCGTTGGACCCTGGCTTAAACGGGGCAGACGTGACATGTTTGACCCCATTGCGGGTCATGAATTCCTTGAATTCGGCACTGGTAAAGCACGGCCCATTGTCACTTATAAGGACATCAGGCAGGCCGTACATGGCAAACATGGCCCATAGGCTTTCAATGGTGGCAGCGGACGTGCTTGCCGACATTATCACACATTCAGTCCACTTGGAGTAAGCATCTACAACCACTAAAAACATTTTTCCCAAGAATAGGCCTGCATAGTCGACATGAACCCTAAACACGGTTTGGAGGGCCAAGACCATAAACTTAGTGGCACCTTCCTGGGTGCATTGCTTAACTGGGAACATGTATTACATTTGTGCATACAGGACTCTATAAGTCTGCATCGATACCGGGCCACCACAGATGGGATCTGGCTATCGCTTTCCTCATTACAATGCCTGGGTGGGTACTGTGAGATCATTAATGAAGGTGTCCCTGCCCTTTTTTGGCACAACTACTCGATTACCCCATAGGAGGCAGTCTGCCTGTATGGACATTTCATCTTTGCGCCACTGGTACGGCTTTATTTCTTCCTCCATCTCTAACGGGACACTAGACCAACTCCCGTGGAGCACACTATTTTTTTTTACTAAGGACAGTAAGGGGTCCTGGCTCGTCCAGGTTCTAATCTGTTGGGTGGTAACAGGTGATTGCTCACTCTCGAATGCTTCCATTACCATAAATAAATCTGCAGGCTGTGCCATCTTCACACCGGTGGTGGGCAATGGTAGCCTATTGAGAGCATCAGCACAGTTTTCTGTGCCTGGCCTGTGGCGGATGGCGTAGTTGTATGCGAACAACGTGAGCACCCATCTCTGGATGCGGGCCAATGCATTCGTATTTATCCCCTTATTTTCAGAAAAGAGGGCTATAAGCGTCTTATGGTTGGTTTCCAATTCAACTTTGAGCCCGAAAAGATATTGATGCATTTTCTTTACCCTGTAAACACACGCTAACGCTTCTTTTTCGATCATACTGTAGGCCCCCTCAGCCTTCGACAAACTTCTAAATACATAAGCAACCGGTTGCAATTTTCCAAATTCATTAGCTTGTTGTAATACACACCCGACCCCATATGACGACGCATCACATGCTAGTACCAAACGTTTACATGGATCGTACAACACAAGCAATTTGTTTGAACATAACAGCTTCCTAGCTTTCTCAAAGGCATTTTCTTGGCTTTTACCCCATGCCCATTCATCACCTTTATACAGTAAAGAGTGCAGGGATTCGAACAATGTGCTAAGGCCCGGTAAGATGTTACCAAAGTAGTTCAGGAGTCCTAGAAACAACCGCAGCTCAATCACGTTCTGTGGGGGTGGGGGGGTCTTAGTGCGTTTTTGATTGCCTCCTTCTTCGAATTGGTGGACCTGATGCCGTCCGCCGCCATTCTTCTCCCCAGGAACTCCACTTCAGGCACCAGGAAAACGCACTTCGAGTGTTTTAGCCTGAGCCCCACAAGATTAAGCCGACTAAGAACCTCCTCCAGGTTCTGCAGGTGCTTGACGGTGTCCCGACCTGTAACCAAGATGTCGTCCTGGAAGACCACGGTGCACGGGACCGACTTCAGCAAGCTTTCCATGTTCCTCTGGAATATCGCTGCGGCTGATCAAATCTCACAGGCATCTGTTGTAAACGAAAAGTCCTTTGTGCGTGTTGATGCAGGTGAGGCCCTTCGATGATTCCTCCAGCTCCTGCGTCATGTAGGCTAAGGTCAAGTCCAGCTTAGTGAACGTTTTCCCTCCCACCAGCGTCGCAAATAGGTCGTCTGCCTTTGGTAGCGGGTATTGATCCTGCAGTGAGAAACGATTGATAGTTATTTGTAATCACCACAGATTCTGACGGTGCCGTATCCCTTGAGGACTGGAACAATCGCACTGGCCCACTCATTGAATTTGATCGGCGAAATTATGCCCTCTCGTTACAGCCTGTCCAGCTCGATCTCTACCCTCTCATCATGTAAGGTACCGCTCTCGCTTTGTGATGGATGGGTCTTCCCCCGGAATCAAATGGATCTGCACTTTTGCTCCTTGGAGCTTCCCGATGCCTGGTTTGAACAGTGCAGGGAACTTGCTTAGGACCTGGGCACAGGAGGTGTCGTCGATGGACGAAAGCGCTCGGACATCGTCCCAGTTCCGGCGTATCTTTCCCAGCCAGCTCCTGCCGAACATCGTGGGGCCATCGCCCGGTACCACCCAGAGTGGTAAATCGTGCACCGCTCCATCGTAGGATAACTTTACGGTAGCACTGCCAATTACGGGAATCAGTTCCTTTGTGTACATTGTAAGTTTGGTACGAATGGGAATCAGAACTGTCCTTGAAGCCTTGTTGCACCACAACTTATCGAAAGCCTTTTTACTCATTATGGACTGGCTTGCGCCCGTGTCCAACTCCATGGATACCGGGAGTCCATTTAATTCAACCTTCAGCATTATCAGGGGACACTTTGTGGTAAATGTGTGCGCCCTATCTCTGTCTCCTCGGTCTGGGGCTCTGGTTCGTCATGATCCACCGTAGATCTGTCCTCCTCTACAACATAGTGGTTGGCAAGATTAGCAGGGTTTGCAGCTCGCCTGCACATACATTGGAGGTGTCCCATTGTTCCATAGCCCTTGCAAACGTATCCTTTGACGCGGCATGAATGGAATCGATGATCACCCCTGCAGCGCCAACAAGGTCTTAATTGCCTTGTATTCACCACCCTTGATGCGGACTCTGAGTCATCTGCGGACGTGCAGCTACAGGCGTGTAAGTCCTGCCTTGTGCATATCGATTTGAAAACAACGTTACTCTGTTCACAGTACTTGCAGCAGCATTAGTGTGCTGAGAAATTTGTTCGATATTATCACTGGTGGAGATAAACGCCTGGGCTATCGCTATGGCTGTACTCAAGGTTGGGGTCTCTACAGTCAAACGTTTGCGAAGTATTACTTCATGGCTAATGCCAAGTACAAAAAAGTCCCTGAGCATATGCGCCAAGTGTCCTTCAAATTCGCAATGTCCCTCAAGGCGCCTAAGCTCGGCGACATAGCTCGCCACTTCCTGGCCTTCAGACCTCTTGTATGCATAGAACCGATACCTCACCATCAGAACACTTTCCTTCGGGTTTAGTTGCTCCTGGACCAGTGTGTACAACTCATCGTACGACTTGTCTGTGGATTTTGCTAGAGCGAGCAGGTTTTTCATGAGGCTATACGTTGGTGCCCCGCAAAAGGTGCCAGCATTCCTTTCTCCTTCCAACTCGTTGGCCACGAAGTATTGGTCAAGTCGCTCCACGAAGGATTCCCAATCATCTCCCTCCGATAATTTCTCCAGGATGCCCACAGTTCTCTGCATTGTTGTGTTGGAGTTCGTCATCTGTATCTCGTCGCCAGTTGTTAAGTCTTGGATAAAGAGTCAAACTAGATTCTGCAAGCTCAAAGTAAGTGTGACTGTAGTCCTTTATTACAGATTAGAGTGTCTCTTCAGCTTGTGAGGCCTCCTTATATATAGGTGCTCCCAAGGGATTGTGGAATCCCTTGGGACTCCAGGGGATAAGCCCTCTGGTGGTTAGACATGGTAATTACAGATTTACATACAATACAACCAAAGATACAGACACAAAGTTAAAAAGAGACTAGAAGGATGCATCCCATAGACGACAAACCCTTCATACATCTTTGCAGTTTTATATTTTTTTAGATGAATTAACTTTTATATTTTATATCTATAAGGGGCTCGTTTTTTAAGTATTTTTCTCACCATCCCTTGCACCTCCCCTTAAATGTTTAAATGGTAACTTACCACCTGTAGACATACCTCAAAACTGATTTTTTTAACCAATTTGTCTATTGGCTCAATGAGACATAACAGGCAGGAACGTTTAGTTTATCCCCAGGCAAAATTACCTTGTTACTGTCATTGTGAACCTTTATTATTTATGCTTGTGTATGAAGGTTTAAAAATGAGATAAACTAACTTGTTCGCAGAGAGGATTTTCTGTCAGTTCCATTTCCATATTGTGCGTGTTTTTCGTTCCAGCAGTCACTGCTGTTGTCTATGTGACTTCAATAATGCCCCATAGTCATTGCCTTGATACATACCGAAAACTGTCTGTCTTCTGCATATCCAAATCCGTTCATGTTATCTGCTACCACTCTTGTGTTGTTACATTAATAGCTGATGATGTACCCAATACTGTTGCAGTGTTCTGCAGCCTAACTAAAAATCTGAAATAATTATTTCACTTTCAGCAATGTTATTGTATGAGTACTTAATGCATGTTAAATTCCTTTTCTGCCATTTTAACAGAGGCATTAATCTGATTGGTGTCACCGCAACCTATCCACTCTATAGTAAAACGAATGTTGACTGAGCCCTAATGGAGGAGCCTTGAAAATGAAAATAATTACAAAAGGCAGACTACAAAGTAAAATAATCAGGTTCCAGGAAGGAATTGGCAGATCTCAGTACCTGTCCTTTATCCACATTCAGATTCTCCTTCACTTATTTTGGAATGTTTTTTTAGATTTATAGTTTGAAAGCTGAAGCTTAAATGTGGTCTAATTAATTATTGTTTTCTAATTTTTAAGGTTTCATGGTTGGAAGAGAATATGAAGCCGGTGGAATAGCTAAAGATGGTGCCAAAATGGTGACTGCAGTTGCATGTGCAAATGTTCCCAAAATTACTGTAATTGTTGGTGGTTCCTATGGTGCTGGAAACTATGGAATGTGCGGAAGAGCGTATAGGCAAGTAGGATTACTTGTCTGTCTATACATTGCCTGCACCAGATAGAATATTGTTCCCTTAAAGTTCAGTATTAGGATGGGGTACATTGTGCAAAAAGGACATGGCCTTTCAGAGGAGATTTCCTCTATCCAGTTGATCAGTATACCATTGAATTAGAGGACCAGTGTATTAAAAGGTCGACTCACTCCCCCATTTAGAACACCCATAATTGGCCACATATGACCTATTTGTCAATTAACTTAATTGCAAAAAAGAAATGTGTGCAAAGTGACTGCTAGAGTGACGAAGAGAGAAGACAAGAGCTGTGAAAAAAGATTGGGTCTTTGAGAGAGGGAAATCACGAAAGAAACCTGAGGGCGATTAAACAAATCAAATGATAGAGACAGAAAGCAGGTGAGGGAAAGCAGGCAGCAGTGAATGGATAACAGTCAGATGAACCCTTATAGATAAGATCGTGCATGTTATAGAGGCTGTGATGCTGCTCACAAGGAGTCTATTTCCTTTAAATCATTAGTCATCAGAAACTTCATGGTAATATCGTTAATTTGGTACAGAGTCCTGTAAACATTATGCTTAATTATAATGAAGATTGAAGTCATAAATGTGAGTAATTGTATTAATTGATGTAGCTATAACATTTCATCAATAAAAGATGAGAGAGAAAAATAGAACTCAAACTCTAGAACTAGAACTACAGCCAATCTAATTTATTTGATTTTACAAAATAACTAAATTGGTCCAACTTCCAATTAGTATTGGTAACATTCAATAGACACTTGAAAGGAAAACAAAACTGATACAAAACTTAGCTGTGATTGGTCTCTGCTCTCTGCAAGACCACCAAAAAGCGCTTTTTATTTTATGGAACAGGCACTTAAGTTGCCTCTGCTCCATACCAGCTGCTGGAAACATGTTTACAAGGCTCAACCAATTAAGATAACTACAAAAGCATTTCTAAATTGTAACTGCAATGTGAGGTTATTGTAATACAGTAGCAAGCTGCATTAATGCAGAATACAGTAGCAATGCATTGCTCTATCTGATATTAAATACAGGTTTGTTACTTTATTTGTTATGATTACATTTAAACTCAGCACATAGTGGTATATCTCTGATCTTTTTATTTATAGAAAGAGGAGCTCTGATGTGCAAAATTTGCAGTACTGGAGAATTTTTTTTATTAGTTCCTGGGATGTGGGCGTCACTGACCAGACCAACATTTATTGGCCATCCCTAATTGCCCTTGAGAAGGTGGTGGTGAGCCGCCATCTTGAACCGCTGCCATCCGTGTAGTGAAGGTACTTCCACAGTGCTGTCAGGGAGAGGGAGTTCCAGGATTTTGTCCCGGCGATATATTTCCAATTCAAGATGGTGTGTGATTTGGAGGGGAACTTGTAGATGATGAAGTTCCCATGCACCTGCTGCCTTTGTCTTTCTAGGTGGTAGAGGTCGTGAGTTTGGATGGTGCTGTTGAAGGAGCCTTGGCGAGATGCTGCAGTGCATCTTGTAGATGGTACACACTGCAGCCACGGTGCACCGGTGGTGGAGGGAGTGAATGTTGTTGATGGTGGGTGGGGTACCAATCAAGCAGTCTGCTTTGTCCTGAGCTTCTTGAGTGTTGTTGGAGCTGCACTCATCCAGGCAAGTGGAGTATTGCATCCCACCCCTGACTTATGTCTTGCAGATGGTAGAAAGTCTTTGAAGAGTCAGGAGGTGAGGCACTCGTTGCAGAATACCCAGCCTCTGACCTGCTCTTGTACCCATAGTATTTATGTGGCTGGTCCAGTTGAGTTTCTGGTCAATGGTGACCCCCAGGATGTTGATGGTGGGGGATTCAGCGATGGTAATGCCGCTGAATATCCAGACACATTCTCGTTGGAGATAATCTGACACTTGTGTGGCGTGAATGATACTTGCTACTTATTAGGCCAAGCCTGAATGTTGTCCAGGTCTAGCTGCATGCTTCATTATCTGAGGAGTTGCAATGTTCTGGGGCTGAGGTGATTGGCCTCCAACAACCACAACCATCTTCCTTTGTGCTAGATATGACTCCAGCCGGTGGAGAGCTTTCCCCCTGATTCCCATTGACTTCAGCTTTACTAGGGCTCCTGTCAAACGCTGCCTTGATGTCAAGGGCAGTAACTCTCACCTCACCTCTGGAATTCAGCTCTTTTATCCATGTTTAGACCTAGGCTGTAATGAGGACTAGAGCAGAGTGGTCCTGGTGGAACCAAAACTGAGCATCAGTAAGCAAGGTTATTGGTGAATAAGTGCCACTTGATAGTGCTGTGAACAACACCTTTCATCACTTTGCTGATGATTGAGAGTAGACTGATGTGGCAGTAATTGGCCGGATCGGATTTGTACTGCTTTTGTGGAGAGGACATACCTGGCCAGTTGTCCACATTGTTGGGTTGATGTCAGTGTTGTAGTTGAACTTGGAACAGCTTGGCTAGAGGTGTGGCTAGTTATGGAGCACAAGTCTTCAGCACGACAGCCGGTGTAGTGTCAGGGCCCATAGCCTTTGCTGTATCCAGTCACTCAGTCGTTTCTTGATATCACGTGGAGTGAATATAATTGGCTGAAGACTGGTTTCTGTGATGGTGGGGCCCTCACGAGGAGGCCGAGATGGATCATCCACTTGGCACTTCCAGCTGAAGATGATTGCAAACGCTTCAGTCTTGTCTTTTGCACTCGCAATGCTGGGCTCCACAATCATTGAGATAAGGGATGTTCATGGAGCTTCCTCCTCCCGTTAGTTGTTTAATGGTCCACCACCATTCACGACTGGATGTGGCAGTCCGTTAGTTGTGGGATCACTTAGCTCTGTCTATAGCATGCTGCTTCCATTGTTTAGCATACAGGTAGTCCTGTGTTGCAGCTTCTCCAGATTGGCACCTCATTTTTAGGTACGCCTGGTGCTGGCCCTGGCGTGCTCTTCTACACTCCTCATTAAACCAGGGTTGTTCTGAATCTGCCCCATTTAGCACAGTGGTAGTAACACACAACACGATGGAGGGTGTCCTCAGTGTGAAGACGGGACTTAATCTCCACAAGGACTGTGCGGTCGTCACTGCAACCAATACTTTCATGGATAGATGCATCTGTGACAGATAGATTGGTGAGGACGAGATCAAGTAGGTTTTACCCTCATGTTGGTTCTCGCACCACCTGCTGAAAACCCAATCTGGCACCTATGTCCTTCAGAGCTCGGTCACTAGTGGTGCTACCGAGCCACTCTTGGTGATGGACATTGAAGTCTCCCACCCAGAATACATTCTGTGCCCTTGCTACCTTCACTGCTTCTTCCAAGTGGTGTTCAACATGGAGAAGTACTGATTCATCAGCTGAGGGAGGGAAGGAGGGCAGTAGGTGGTAATCAGCAGGAGGTTTCCTTGCCCATGCATGACCTGAAGCCATGATACTTCATGGGGTCCAGAGACGATGTTGAGGACTACAGGGCCACTCCCTCCTGACTGTATACCACTGTGCCACCATCCCTGGTGGGTCTGTACTGCCGATGGGACAGGACATACCCAGGGATGGTGATGGAGGAGTTGGGGACATTGGCTGAAAGGTATGATTCTGTGTCTATGACTATGTCAGGCTGTTGCTTGACTAGTCTGTGGGACAGCTCTCCAAATTTTGACGCAAGCCCCCAGATGTTAGTGAGGAGGACTTTGCAGAGTCGACTGGGCTGGGTGTGCCGTTGTCGTGTCGGAAGCTGGTGCCGAGATCGATGCCGAGGTGAGGTCCGTCCAGTTTTTTTATTCTTACTGTTTTTTGTAGCGGTTTGTTACAATTGAGTGGCTTGCTTAGACCATTTTAGAGTTAACCACATTGCTATGGGTCTGGAGTCACAAAAAGGCCGAGTCAGGACGACAGATTTCCTTCCCTAAACGAACCAGATGGGTTTTTACGACAATCTGGTAGTTTCATGGTCACTATTACTGATACTAGATTTATTTAATTAACTGAATTTAAATTCGACAGCTGCCGTGGTGGGATTTGAACTCATGTCTCTGGATTATTAGTCCAAGCCTCTGGATTACTAGCCTAATAATAACATAACCACTCTGCTACCGTTCCTCAGAATTTCAACATTCTACCTTTTGAAATCTAAGGTTGCTTCTTTGGGATGGGGAGTTATTTCTTTTCTGCATTTATTAATGAATGTTATTAAACTTGATTTTCTATTTTTTTTTCTATCAGCCCAAGGTTCCTCTACATGTGGCCCAATGCACGGATCTCTGTGATGGGGGGTGAACAAGCTGCTACTGTTTTAGCTACAATTACAAAGGACCAAAGGGCAAGGGATGGAAAAGAGGTGGGTATAAATGTAATGTAGTACAGGTTGAGCGTCCGAAATCTGGAGTTCCAAAATTTGGAATGTTCCCGAATCTGTACACCGGTCCAATCCAGGCGGAGTCGTCCGGAATCTGGAAAATGTTCCGAAATCCGGACTTTTTTTTAAAACTGATTACCGCTGCAAGGGGGGAAAACACCCCCAAAAATTCCAAGAAATAAAAATTCAAAAAACAATCATAAAACCCTTACCTACTAAATCGCTGAAAAAGAATTAAAAAAATAAAAACTTTAACTTACCTTTTTTGCAGATCTTCAAGGCAGGTTTTTCCCATCCGCTGACCCTCCACCACCAACCCCCCCGCCCCCCACTCCCCTTACCTTGGCCCAGGCATTTCCAGATTCCCCCCTGCTCTAGCCCTGAACTCACATCTTTCTCCAGTTTCTCTCCGATCACCCCACTTGACCTCTCCGAGCTCATGAGACCCACTTCCTGCTCCCTCGATCTTATTCCCACTAAGAACAGAATAGCAGGAATAGGGCATTTGGCCCCTCGAGTCTGCTCCGCCATTTAATAAGATCATGGCTGATCTAATCTTGGGCACAGCTCCACTTCCCTGCCCGCTCCTCATAATCCTTCACTCCCTTATCGTTCAAAAATCTGTCTATCTCCACCTTAAATATATTTAATGACCCAGCCTCCACAGCTCTCTGGGGCAGAGAATTCCACAGACTTACGACTCTGAGAGAAGAATTTTCTCCTTATCTCAGTTCTAAATGGGCAACCCCGTATTCTTAAACTATGTCCCCTAGTTCTAGAATCCCCCACGAGTGGAAACATCGTCTCTGTATCTACCTTGTCGAGCCCCCTCAGTATCTTATATGTTTCAATAAGATCACCTCTCATTCTTCTAAACTCCAATGAGTATAGGCCCAACCTGCTCAACTTTTCTTCATAAATCAACCCCTTCATCTCAGGAATCAACTTAGTGAACCTTCTCTGAACTGCCTCCAATGCAAACATATCCCTCCTTAAATAAGGAGACCAAAACTGTGCACAGTACTCTAGGTGCGGTCTCACCAATATCCTGTACAGTTGTAGCTAAACTGCTGATCACCCAACTTCCTTTTCTGGCACCATGTTAGCTGATATTGTGAAGTGTCAGCCATGGCTCAGTGGCTAGCACACTCACCTCTGAGTCAGAAGGTTGTGGGTTCAAGTCCCACTCCAGGAACTTGAGCACATAAATCTAGGCTGACACGCCAAAGCAGTACTGAGGGAGTGCTGCACTGTCAGAGGTGCCGTCTTTCAGATGAGACATTAAACCGAGACCTCGTCTGTCCTCTCAGGTGGACATAAAAGATCCCATTTCGAAGAAGAGCAGGGGAGTTATCCCCGGTGTCCTGGCCAATATTTATCCCTCAATCAATATAATAAAAACAGATTATCTGGTCATTATCACATTGCTGTTTGTGGGAGTTTGCTGTGCACAAATTGGCTGCCGCGTTTCCCACATTACAACAGTGACTACACTCCAAAAGTACTTCATTAGCTGTAAAGTGCTTTGAGACGTCTGGTGGTCGTGAAAGGCGCTATATAAATGCAAGTCTTTTTTCTCTCTCCTTTAATACTATCCCCCTTTCCTTCAAATTTGCCGTCATCACCCTTCTGCTCAAAAAAACAACACTTTACCCCTCCGTCTTTGCAAACCCATCTGCTACCTCCCTTTCCTCTGCAAAGTTCTTGCATGTGTTGCCGCCTTCCAAATCTGTGCCCATCTTTCCTGGAACTCCATGTTTGAATCCAATCAGGTTTCTGCCTCTGCCACACGACTGAAACAAATTTTATCAAATGTCATCCTATGTGACTGTGACAAAAGTAAACTACCCTCGTTCTTCTTGACCGGTCTGCAGCCTTTGACACAATTGACTATGCCATCCTCCTCCAACACCTCTCCACCGTTGTCCAGCTAGGTGGGACTGCACTCGCTTAGTTCCATTCTTATCTATCTAATCGTGGCCAGAGAATCACCTGCAATGGCTTCTCTTCCCACCCCTGCATCGTTATCTCTGGTGTCCCCCAAGAATCTATACTTGGCCCCCTCCTATTTCTCATCTATATGCTGCCCTTTGGAATCACCATCCGGAAACACACCATCAGTTTCTACATGTACGCTGACGAACCCAGCTCTACCTCACCACCACTTCTCTTGCCCCCCTCCACTGTTTCTAAATTGTCAGACTGCTTGTCCGACATCCAGTACTGGATGAGCAGAAATTTCCTCCAACTAAATATTGGTCCCGGCCACAAATTGCATTCCCTAGCATCTGTCTGAGGCTGAACCAGATGGTTCGCAACCTTGGTGTCATATTTGACCCTGAAATGAGCTTCCGAACACATATGCGCGCCATAACTAAGACCGCCTATTTCCACCTCTAACATCACCCGAGTCCATTCCTGCCTCAGCTCATCTGCTGCTGAAACCCTCATCCATGCCTTTGTTACCTTTAGACTTGACTCTTCCAACGCACTCCTGTCTGGCCTCCCAAGTTCTACCCTATATAAACTTGAGGTCATTCAAAACTCCGTGTCCTAACTCACACCATGTCCCATTTACCCATCACCCCTGTGCTCGCTAACCTACATTTGCTCCCAATTCAGCAACGCCTCAATTTTAAAATTCTCATTCTTGTCTTCAAATTCCTCCATGGCCTCGCCCCTCTCTATCTCTGTAATCACTTTCAGCACCACAACCCTCTGAGATATCTGCGCTTCTCTAATTCTGGCCATTTGAGCATCTCTGATTTTAATTGCTCTATCATTGGTGACTGTGCCTTCAGCTGCCAAGGCCCTAAACTCTGGAACTCCCTGGCTAAACTCTCCGCCCCTCTACCTCTCTTTTCTCCTTTAAGATGCTCCTTAAAACCTACTTCTTCTGCCTTAATGTCTCATTATGTGGCTCAGTGTCAAATTTTGTTTTATAACGCTCCTGTGAAGAGCCTTAGGTCGTTTTACTAGTTGTTCCAGTACTAGATTTTCCAGTACTTAGTCACATATGTAAACTTGAAGTCAGAAATTGTTATTTACTTGGATTTAACTGTAACATAAGAGATAAGAAATCAGGCGACCACAACTGCCATTAATATTTCTGTTGCAGATAACATCATCCCATAATGTGCAGTTTGTTTCAATGTTTCTGTATTTTTTCTGCAGTTCTCTGCAGAAGATGAAGCAGCTCTTAAGGATCCAATCATCAGGAGGTTTGAAGAAGAAGGCAGCCCTTACTACTCTAGTGCCAGGTACAAAAAAATCTAGTACCAGTACTGTGTGCTTTAAATGGACCAGATAAAATAAGATTCCTCCACCAACTATTCTTGTATTGATAGTATGATTCAGTTGTTGCTTATTTAAATTTACAGTATCTTTGGTTATAACTGATGATTACCATAATTCAGAATCGTCACTGATACTGTACTTATTTTTATACAAACGTTCTGTATAAAACTGATCGATTATACAACCTCAATTCTTTATTGCAGTTTCACTTTTATTGTGCCTGGTGTGTTGCTTTATCAGAGGATAATAATTAACTAAACTTAAAGTCTCGTGCTCATTTGAAAAGCATACCAATAAAATAGTGAAGTCTTTAGACAAGTGTGAAGTTTGAGCTTGTTTTGACCTGCCTGACAAGATAGCAGTTACCCTGTGCAATAGATTAATCAATTTTATAGTTACGTCCACTGATGAGCTCGGGACTTCACTAATGGATGTGGTTATCCTCTCAATGATGGCTCCATGTAACTGATGACAGAGCAAGCAATGATGCATTGTCAGCTTCTCTCAACACCTGGAATGGAAGTCATTTGTTACAACCAAAGGTATTCGGTTGATTTAGATTGGCTAGTGCATCCTGCAAAAAGTTATTGCTAAAGGTTTGTTGTTTCAAGAGAAAATTGCATTGAACTTAAGCAGTGTATTGGGTACCTGTCGCCTGTGAATAGTTGATCCCGCATTCTTAACTCAGTGCACTTATATTGCATTTTATGAGTTTTGCTATAGGATGGGTCAGCTTGAAAACAAAACTGAAATCTGCCTCACAGACCATTCATTATTCCCTTCACCAATTCCTTTGTAGATTAATGAAAAAGTGATTATCCCAAAATTACAGAACAAGGTTCTTTCTGCTAAATCTTGAAAATTCTATTTGTTACTATTAATTGGCTGTTTGCTCTTTTGTACTTGGAACACAGATGGACTAATTACATTTCTTCGCCTCCCCCTACCCAGTTGTGTATGTAAACATACAGATAATAAGGGCAGACTTTGTGCCTGTCAAGTTTGATTTGCTAGTAGGTAGCTTACACTCCTTTACTTTCCTAGCTGGAGTACCATTAGGATTACTAGATAAAGTCCAGAGAAATTTACATTTTTCAGTTTGGTTTGGCTGCATTACATTTCAGTTTTACATTTTTACAAATAATTTGTTTTCTAAATCAGCATAAGCTCATGCCTGTAACTTTTTGAACTCTCCAGCTAATAAAATTAAGATCCCTAATGGAATTAAGTGTCTAGCCACAGCAGTGTCATCAATCCTTTGTAGAACAGAATTTAGATAATCAAATCTATGTATCTAGGTCTATGTAGTCCTGCTTGAAGTTGATTTGTCTATTAAACCTCCTGTTAAGTATAATTCTAAATTTGTAGAGTAATGGCGTAACAGTGATTACAAGTTGGAAATCTAATTGAGAGATTCAAATGTTATAAACTGCAAGGATGAACACCAAGATGAAATTGTAGCTTTGGACCTGTTGGGCTGGATTTTAGGCTTTTCTGTTTTCGGGACAGGAAACTTACTGGCCGGGAATAGGTTGCGCTTTAGTAAGGAATTTTTGCCATCTGGGCCCTGCGCAGGGTGCACAGCGCGAAGGAAGGCGTCGTACAACTTTCGAGGCGCAAAAATGGGAAATTCGCTAACTAAAGTGCCGGGCCGTGTGCTCCGAGAGAGGCCTTTGGGGGGAGGGAAAACCTTTTATTAAAAAAGCATTTCACTTTAAAAAAAAAAAAAAAATTATTAAAAGAACAAACACTCGCACTTCCCTTTACAGCACTTTACCTTCCTCACTGCTGCCAGCATGGCTGGACCACTCTGGTTTCCCAGGCGGTCATTGCGAGGTGCGATTCCAGCCATACGGTTTGGGTTCAAGTCAAAGCTCGGACGGTATTGCAACGAGAGACGTTGCACACCTGGCACAGCTCTTCCTGGCAGTGCTGCTAAGTGCCGCTGCAAAATCCCACCCAAAGCTCACGACTGGACTTGGGAGACCTCGCCGCCCCATTTTCCGCCCCGGAGCGCAAAGGACCGGAAAATCCAGCCCGATAAGTTTTGTAGTACGTAGGCAGGGTTCTTGCATACTGGGGGAGAAATTCGGTCGCGCTTCTCTTGCGGCGTTGTCCCGGACGGAGCGTTGGGGTTTTGCGCTGGCAAATGGGTTGTGTCTGCCACCGCAAAACTCATCAGCTGGACCCTGAGTTTGGAGCCGAGCGCTAAGGGAGACATTGCACACCTCTTTTAGGGCACTAGGCTGGCTGAGCAAGTGAAAATCCCGAGCTGAGCAAGTGAAAATCCCGAGCTAAACAACTGGCCTCAGAGTGACCTAAGAGAGGCCTTGGAGGGGGGATGGGGAAGAGGAAGAAAATCCGGGGAAAAAAAACACCAAAAACATTCCCAATAAATAACTTACACCACCACAACATAAATCGCAAAAAAAATCAATCACGCTTACCTCAGGTCGACATTACTTACCTCACTGTGGCCGCTACAGCTTGGAACGACAGCTTCCACAGGCGTTACCACCAGGGGGCTCTACTGAAGGCTATGAGTCGGGCGTGATCCAAATATCGAGCCGGTGTTGCAACCAGGGGCATTGCACACCAGCTCGCCACTTCCGTGCGGTAATGTTCCACACCCCCTCAAAATCGGCACCGAATGTCCCGGCGGGGCACTGGAGTCTGCACGCCTGCCTGGAAGTGGTCATTGCTGCCCATCCAGGATGCTAACAGGGGCGACAGTAGACCGAAAATCCAACCCATTGTGTTTTTGTTGACTGATTTCGCAGAAACATCGATGGAAGCCTGCAAGATACAGATGGCACATGTCACAGGGAGAGCAGGAAAAATTAGGGAAGATGCTTTTTAAAAATGACGTCCAAGTTGGATAATATTTTCAGTTCGAGAGTTACAAATTATACTGGTTGACACTATCAAAATCCCACCCAGTAATTGAATGAATCCTATTCTAACTCATACTTTCCCAAGACCTGAAAACTGTGCAATTCCTTACCGCCATCATTCTCCCCTTCCTCCTACAATGTTCAGGCTTTTAAAACCGAAAGTTGGCATCACCTAACGCCATTACATAATTAACCCATTTTGCTGCTGTCCTGTGTAATGGATTTTGCCCCTTCACCTTGGTTTCTCAAACAAAAACCATTGCTTTCTGCTACCCATCCTTCCATCTTGTGACTAATTTGTCTTTGAATTAATTATTAGTGACACTGATTCTTCAGGAACTGGGTGATCAAGGGTCACTGCTGCATTTCCTTCTTTCAATGAACTGTTGACCTCTAATGTTTATCCTGAAAATTTGTATGAAGGTACTGAGTCAGATTGAAAACATTTTCTGATTAATATCCTATTACACTGGAACCGGCTTGCCTTTTAAATATTTACTTTTCTGACTCCTTTTTCTTGCTAACATTAAGGTTTTTTTTAAAACATCTATATTTTCTTCACTTTGTAGTCTGTGAAAGTTAAACATTTTGGTAACATTTTTAAATGTTGCATATTCTATATTATATCTTTTTTTATATCAGTAAGTAACCTGTTAACATTGTTGTCGCCAAATTAAGTGTATCTAAGGGTTAAGTCATGGCAGGAGAGCTCGGTCACGTGATATGCTCCTCCTGTACCATGTGGGAACTCGGGGACACTTCCCGTGTCCCTGACGACTACGTGAGCGGGAAGTGTATCCGCCTCCAGCTCCTGACGGACCGCATTGCGGAATTGGAGCTGAGGGTGGATTCACTCTGGAGCATCCACGATGCTGAGAATGACGTGAGTAGCATGTGTAGCGAGTTGGTCTTACCGCAGGTGAAGGGTCCACAGCCAGATAGGGAATGGAAGACCCGCAGGAAGAGTAGTGCAGGGGTCCCCTGCGGTCATCCCCCTGCAAAACGGATACACTGCTTTGAGTACTGTTGAGGGGGATGACTCATCAGGGGAGGGCAGCAGCAGCCAAGTTCATGGCACCATGGCTGGCTCTGTTGCACAGGAGGGCAGGAAAAAGAGTGGGAGAGCGATAGTGATAGGGGATTCAATTGTAAGGGGAATAGATAGGCGTTTCTGCAGCCACAACCGAGATTCCAGGATGGTATGTTGCCTCCCTGGTGCAAGGGTCAAAGGATGTCTCGGAGCGGGTGCAGGACATTCTGAAAAGGGAAGGAGAACAGCCAGTTGTCGTGGTGCACATTGGTACCAACGACATAGGTAAAAAAAGGGATGAGGTCCTACGAGACGAATTTAAGGAGCTAGGAGCTAAATTAAAATGTAGGACCTCAAAAGTAGTAATTTCGGGTTTGCTGCCAGTGCCACGTGCTAGTCAGAGTAGGAATCGCAGGATAGCGCAGATGAATACGTGGCTTGAGCAGTGCTGCAGCAGGGAGGGATTCAAATTCCTGGGGCATTGGAATCGGTTCTGGGGGAGGTGGGACCAGTACAAACCGGATGGTCTGCACCTGGGCAGGACCGGAACCAATGTCCTAGGGGAGTGTTTGCTAGTGCTGTTGGGGAGGAGTTAAACTAATATGGCAGGGGGATGGGAACCAATGCAGGGAGACAGAGGGAAACAAAATGGAGACAGAAACAAAAGACAGAAAGTAGATGAGTAAAAATGGAGGGCAGAGAAACCCAAGGCAAAAAACAGAAAGGGCCACTGTACAGCAAAATTCTAAAGGGTCAAAGTGTAATAAAAAGGCAAGCCTGAAAGCTCGGTGCCTCAATGCGAGGAGTATTCGGAACCCAGGAGAGGGCTCTGAGCTAGTTAGAGTGGGTGAGAACGCAGTTGAACGGGATCCCAAGAAAGAATGCAAAAGGCAGGAGGCAACAGAGCAGAGGAGCACTGGGGTAAATGTAAACCACAAGGTGATAGGAAGGGACAATATGTATGAATATAAAGGGGCTGCAGGAGGGGTCAAAACTAAAAATCATGGTTTCAAAACTAGTATTAAAACACTCTACCTAAACGCACGCAGCATTCGAAATAAAGTAAATGAGTTGACGGCACAAATCATTACAAATGGGTATGATTTGGTGGCCATTACAGAAACGTGGTTGCAGGGTGGCCAAGTCTGGGAATTAAACATACAGGGGTATCTGACAATTCGGAAGTATAGACAAGAAGGGAAAGGAATATGGTAGCTCTGTTAATAAAGGATGATATCAGGGCAGTTGTGAGAGATGATATTGGCTCTAATGAACAAAATGTTGAATCATTGTGGGTGGAGATTAGAGATAGTAAGGGGAAAAAGTCACTGGTGGGCGTAGTTTATCGGCCCCCAAATAATAACTTCACGGTGGGCCGGGCAATAATCAAGGGAATAATTGAGGCATGTGAAAAAGGAACGGCAGTAATCATGGGGGATTTTAACCTACATATCGATTGGTCAAATCAAATCGCACTGGGTAGCCTGGAGGAGGAATTCATAGAATGCATACGGGATTGTTTTTTAGAACAGTATGTTACAGAACCTACAAGGGAGCAAGCTATCTTAGATCTGTAATGAGACAGGAATAATAAACAATCTACTAGTAAAAGATCCTCTCGGAATGAGTGATCACAGTATGGTTGAATTTGTAATACAGATTGAGGGTGAGGAAGTAGTGTCTCAAACGAGCGTACTATGCTTAAACAAAGGGGACTACAGTGGGATGAGGGCAGAGTTAGCTAAAGTAGACTGGGAACACAGAGTAAACGGTGGCACAATTGAGGAACAGTGAAGGACTTTTAAGGAGCTCTTTCATAGTGCTCAACAATAATATATTCCAGTGAAAAAGAAGGGCGGTAAGAGAAGGGATAACCAACCATGGATAACCAAGGAAATAAAAGAGAGTATCAAATTAAAAACCAATGCATATAAGGTGGCCAAGGTTAGTGGGAAACTATAAGATTTGGAAAATTTTAAACGACAGCAACGAATGACTAAGAAAGCAATAAAAAAAGGAAAGATAGATTACGAAAGTAAACTTGCGCAAAACATAAAAACAGATGGTAAAAGCTTTTACCGATATATAAAACTGAAGAGAGTGACTAAAGTAAATGTTGGTCCCTTAGAAGATGAGAAAGGGGATTTAATAATGGGAAATGTGGAAATGGCTGAGACCTTAAACAATTATTTTGCTTCGGTCTTCACAGTGGAAGACACAAAAACCATCCCAAATATTGCTGGTCACAGGAATGTGGGAAGGGTGGACCTTGAGACAATCACTATCACTCGGGGAGTTAGTGCTGGACAGGCTAATGGGACTCAAGGTAGACAAGTCCCCTGGTCCTGATGAAATGCATCCCAGGGTATTAAAAGAGATGGTGGAAGTTATAGCAGATGCATTCGTTATAATCTACCAAAATTCTCTGGACTCTGGGGTGGTACCAGCGGATTGGAAAGCAGCTAATGTAACGCCTCTGTTTAAAAAAAGGGGGCAGACAAAAGGCAGGTAACTGTAGGCCGGTTAGTTTAACATCTGTAGTGGGGAAAATGCTTGAAGCTATCATTAAGGAAGAAATAGCGGGACATCTAGATAGGAATAGTGCAATCAAGCAGACGCAACATGGATTCATGAAGGGGAAATCATGTTTAACTAACTTACTGGAATTCTTTGAGGATATAACGAGCATGGTGGATAGAGGTGTACCGATGGATGTGGTGTATTTAGATTTCCAAAAGGCATTCGATAAGATGCCACACAAAAGGTTATTGCAGAAGATAAGGTTTCGCGGAGTCAGAGGAAATGTATTAGCATGGATCGAGAATTGGCTGGCTAACAGAAAGCAGAGAGTCAGGATAAATGGGTCTTTTTCGGGTTGGAAATCGGTGGTTAGTGGTGTGCCACAGGGATCGGTGCTGGGACCACAACTGTTTACAATATACATAGATGACCTGGAAGAGGGGACAGAGTGTAGTGTAACAAAATTTGCAGATGACACAAAGATTAGTGGGAAAGCGGGTTGTGTAGAGGACACAGAGAGGCTGCAAAGAGATTTAGATAGGTTAAGCGAATGGGCTAAGGTTTGGCAGATGGAATACAATGTCGGAAAATGTGATGTCATCCACCTTGGGGGAAAAAAAACAGTAAAAGGGAATATTATTTGAATGGGGAGAAATTACAACATGCTGCGGTCCTTGTGCATGAATTCCCAAAAATTTAGTTTGCTGGTGCAGCAGGTAATCAGGAAGGCGAATGGAATGTTGGCCTTCATTGCGAGAGGGATGGAGTACAAAAGCAGGGAGGTCCTGCTGCAACTGTACAGGGTATTGGTGAGACTGCACCTGGAGTACTGCGTGCAGTTTTGGTCACCTTACTTAAGGAAGGATATACTAGCCTTGGAGGGGGTACAGAGACGATTCACTCGGCTGATTCCAGAGATGAGGGGGTTAACTTATGATGATAGATTGAGTAGACTGGGTCTTTACTCATTGGAGTTCAGAAGGATGAGGGGTGATCTTATAGAAACATTTAAAATAATGAAAGGGATAGACAAGATAGAGGCAGAGAGGTTGTTTCCACTGGTCGGGGAGACTAGAACTAGGGGGCACAGCCTCAAAATACAGGGGAGCCAATTTAAAACCGAGTTGAGAAGGAATTTCTTCTCCCAGAGGGTTGTGAATCTGTGGAATTCTCTGGCCAGGGAAGCAGTTGAGGCTAGCTCATTGAATGTATTCAAATCACAGATAGATAGATTTTTAACCAATAAGGGAATTAAGGGTTATGGGGAGCGGGCGGGTAAGTGGAGCTGAGTCCACGGCCAGATCAGCCATGATCTTTTGATTGGCGGAGCAGGCTCGAGGGGCTAGATGGCCTACTCCTGTTCCTAATTCTTATGTTCTTATTATGAAGAAAATACCTGAAATGGCCTTATTTTAAATATTTGTGGTTGAGGAATTACAATAGAAAATGGGGCCTGGTAGATTAGAGGAGACTAGATGGTGCAGTGGGTTAGCTGCTCTTTCACTTCTGGGCTTGAATCACGTCCAGAATGATGGGTCTTTTTTTGGCTGTAGGCGTCCTATGTAAAATTAATTTGACATTCAACCTAGTTCTCGAGAGGTATGGGGCTCACAGCACAAAAGCTCCTGTTAATTTGGAATTGATTCATACTACATTAGCAATCTCACTCAGGAAGGCCATAGGGCTGACTAATATGGTAAATGCAAATAATACACTGGTGCAGTAAAGGATATTCCATTGTGGTTAAGGCATGTTATTGGGGTAGAGTGGAGAATACTTTACAGGTCACTGGCGTACTTAATATGGGGATGCTTAATGCTGCACAAAATGGGAAATGTATTCTATTTCTCAGTGCTGGTATCTTGCAGCTAGTCTGGAATATTGAAACAAATGTAGCTTTCTGGGAAAATAAATCCCTTAATTATTCTTGATCTTTTGAAAACTATGGATGTACACTTCGGTGAAAGTAACAGCAATTTCATAATGAAGCTTCCCCTGTTACTGGATGTCTTTTGAAATAAACCCACATTAGACTGTTGAGACCGTTGTATGTTTCAGTGTATTTCATTTATAGGTTTTAATTTGCATATAGTAATATAGAAGGAGTTACATCCACATTTTTAAATTGATTAATGACCATCCATAATTATCAAATTTCTACCAACAAAAATGCAAGAATCTTCTTGAAGCTTCTTAATCACTCCTACAGCAAATTGTGCAAAGTACAGTCTTCAGTAGGTTTTAATTAACATTGATGTGCAGAAAATCATGTGCAATAAACAGTTGCAAAAGTCTCTTTTGGAGGCCTGTAGGTGACTAGTGGAGATTAATTACCAACTACTTTAAAACAAGAAAAATAACAATTCCAAGTCAAAATCAATCAAAACAGTGGTGTTAATTTAGATCATTTCACCCATTTTATTATCCCTGATCAGAACTCCTGCAATGCATAATTAATGAATAAAGATGTAATTAATTTTACTCAGAAGCTGTTTAATACATACAAGAATTAATGTAATTTTAAGGAATATGATGGATGTTATCACCCTAAAAAAAATTCAGTATTGTTCTAGCTTTATAATAAGTAATAATTTTTCAAACTAAACTTAAACCACAGTGGTTATGAGAAGTAATTTGAAAACAATTTCTTTTAACATATTAATGGTACACAAAAAGTAATGTCTAAAGGATGTGTTACTGGATTAAACAAAACATAATTGGTGTGTCATAGGACAGTGTCTTTATCTAAAAGAGCAATAAGGCCTCAACTTCAACCTGAGTTTTTAAATGGATGCTAGAGAGTTTGAGGTAGTTGGTTCGCAATGTGTATGACAAAACTAAGGTCATCCAAAAGGATTGGAGTTCACGGTCTACAGCTTGATTGTGTAAATGCCTTGTGGGAGACAAATACAATTAGGCACACTTATCTGATCAGATCATGCACATCTGCTCTGCTAAACACAACATTGTCATGTACCTCACAACTGGGAAGCATGCTGTGTTCTGTTTTTCTATACCCTTAGAAATAATTTGATCCAACAGTTTAGAAAAGGAAAATTATAATCCTATATGTGCTGACATCGGCTTAAAAGGAAATCAAAGTCTAGAGGTAGTGCTTCTTCTTTATCTTTATTGGGAAGTGACTTCAAACAGGTCTGTGAGAGTCTCTGGAACTGCCCAACTGCAGTAAATGGTACTAAAGGAAGTATTTTTCCCAGCTGGTAGTGGGACAAACCCTGAGGTACCTCCAGAACATCTCTCAGGTTGGTTTGACGTTGTGGCCCCTGGTGTTTGTTGTGCAGCCATCCCAGAAGTCTTCCCTAAATTAACTTTGGGGAAGTAACTCGGTGGCTATGCTCCTGTTTGAGTTTTGTACATAGTGTTTGCAGTCAGTTTTCCCTAAGTGGTGCCGTTAATATAACTTGGTCTTCTCATGCTTCCCTGAGAAACCGAGAAAGTTTAAAATAGATGCTATGTCGGGATGAAAGGATCTTTGCTGGAAAATAAGAGTTTTAAGCCTTTTTATCCAAAAGGCAAAACATTTCATTCAAATGTAATGCATTTTTAAGGCTAGGCTTTGTATGTGCATATATAGTCAGTGCAATTGATAGTCATTGCTAGAGGTTTATTGAAGAATAAACTCCATCTGAGTCGAGAAATTCTATGGCCAATTTATGTTATGACCTGATAACGAGCTACAGAAATCTCTCAAAATACACTGATTAATGAAAGATAATGCAGTGCCCAGCAATTATTTTATTACACAAAGAGTAGTAATATTTTATCGATGTCACACAATATGCCTGGGAAGGAATAAACTGATGGTGTGACATTAATGATGGGGGCCATTAAATTTCCACTATTTTAAGACAATTATATAAAAACAGTACTTGAAGAGGGAGGCGAAAGCTCTAGCATAGTTTCAGGATCTAGGTCCTTTGCTTTCATTAGTATATGATATATTTTGAACCACTCTTTTAACCCTTTATAAATATTACTTTGTATATGTTGAGTAATTATTTCCTTTTCATTCATTACAAAATGCCAGACTAATTTATTTCTTCCTACTGCGTTGAGTAATCCGTCTGGTTATATACCATTGGGAATAGATTTTCTTGACATTTGTGTGAGTCAGTACCTAAGTAATAATGGTGTTAGCTGTATTCATGATGGGCTGTTTATATGTTATGAAAGATCTTTGCTATTCATGCAGCTGCAAAGGCTGTATAGAGTATTTAATGGAAATAAGCACAATGCATCTGAAAAAGTAACGGGCAGACTAGTTCATGCTGAATGCCAAGTCTATAAATGAAACAAAACCCTGTAACAACCTGATTTTACAGCACATACTCCTTTCTAATCTAGATAATTGATTTACTTCTCACCAAATGATATTGGAGGCTTCTAGATGACTGCTGCAGATTATAATGTTCCTGTTCTGAACTGTTGGATCAAATTATTTCTAAGAGTGTAGAAAAACAGAACACAGCATGCTTCCCAGTTGAGAGATTTATCACAAATGTGCCTAATTTTACGTGTCTCCCACAAGGGGTTTACACAACCAGTCTACAGGCCTGTAGGTATGTGTGGTGACAAAATGCCAACTTAGAACTATAGAAGTTTACAGCACCGAAGGAGGCCATTTGGCCCATTGTGTCTGTACAACAACAACTTGCATTTATATAATGCCTTTAACGTATATGGCTCAAATGCATGACCTCATCTCTCATCTGGAAGGAGGAGTGCATGCCTGGAGATCTCAGAGATGCCGTAATCGTGACCATCTTTAAAGAAGGGGACAAGTCCGACTGCGGCAACCACAGAGTAATCTCCCTGTTGTCGGCCACTGGGAAAGTCATCGCGGAACAGCATCTCATCTCTCAATTAGGCACTTTTCAGCCTCTGGACCCAACATCGAGTTCAATCATTTTGGACCATAATCTCTGCCACTATTTTTTCCCCATGGCAGCTGTTGATGATTCTGCTACACCCATTTACACCATTTACTTGGCCATTACATTTCCTCTTAGCCTTCCTTCTCTGCGAATGAAAATTGTTCCAATGTCTTAAGTTTTTTCTCATAATTGTATATTCTCAATCCTGCTACTTTTTGATGAATCTGTACTGCACTTTTCTATGGCCTAGAAATTGATCAAAGTTTACTCCTGTTTACTTGGCAAAAAACGGCTAAGATTCTGCAATTAACGCCAGTCGAAAATTGATCAAAAAATAGGGAAAAAAACTCTTGGCAGGAAGAATGGGCGTTACACGTGGATTCTCTGCGGTCCTGGTCAAATTAAGTCCGAGGCTAGAATCGGACTAAGGAGAGGGGAAATACAGAAAATATTTTAAAAATAAATAAAACATCGGAAAACATTCAAAGGAGCCTTTTTAACTGAATCGTTGCAAAATATTTTTTTTTTTTTTTTTTAAACATTCACTTACCTTTTTTTGCAGTTTCATAACCTGCCGTCCATCGAAAGGCTGCTCTGACTGTCTGTTTTTTTTTGCAGAAATACGGATCACCGCTCCCACCAAACTTGAGTGGTAGTGGTTTTCCCAGTGTTGCACGCTGGCAGGCTGCTTCCCAGCGGTATTTTGAAACTGCCAGCATAAGGCCTTGATGAAATTCCCAACGAATGAAAGACCACCCAAAACAAGGAAATACTGCCGAGAAATGCGGCAGTAGGCTGATCAATTTGTGGCCCTATAGCTTTAATGTCCTTCCAAACATGGGACATCCAAGACCACAAAACATTAACTGTGGTCCAACCATTGCCGTGTACAAATTTATCATGGCTTCTTTTGTCTTATAATCTATGCCTTTGTTTATAACACCTAAAGTGTTGTTGGCCCTTTTTAATTTTTTTTTTGCATCTGCTAACCTAACTATCTCCCTGAATCTTTTTCAGTTCCCCTCGCTGTTTGCCAAACCCCCCCTGCTACTTTTGTGTCATCATCAAATTTTGATGATATGCTCCCTATGCCCACATCAAAATCATTTCCATATATTAAGAACAAAAGTAACACCACATTGATCCCCTGGGATGTACCACTTCCATGCTGTTACAATTCAGGCGTTCTCATGATTGTTTTTTGAGGTAACAGTGCACCACTGGAGGAAATGAGAAGTTACACCATTGCCCACTGATTTCAATGTACCTAGTGTCACAATCCTGAATGTCAAAAATAACTCAGGGATTTTGACTTGTGATGATATAGTAAGTTGACTAAATGTGAGAAGTAAGTGTGATGTTTCCAGGATGTATGCATGAAACACACGACTTTTGATTTAAATAAATATATTGCATATAATATATCTATATCTCCATTATTAAAAAATCTTTGTACACACCCCTGTCCTCAAACTTTACATAGTCTTGTGATGATTTTTGGTGAGGCTTTTACATCAACGTTGAAACATCCGAAACATAATGGCATTTGTGCTTGCAAGAAGTTGCCCTGTCATGGTTAGTTAATGAATCAGTTGAATCACTGAAAATACATTTTGGAAAAGTTTGTGTCCTTTTTTTCTCAGTAACTGAAATTTCTTAATTTTGGAAATAACGGTTTTAAAGAAAATTAGAACAATGCATATTTCATAGGAACATAACTACATTTACCTATCTTGTGTCTTTTAATACCTTCCTTAAAGTTTTTACTGCAAGGCCTCAGCCTGTGTCAAAAGCCCAGGATTCGACTGAATATTTTTACTTCAGAATAGTTGGAGAGAGCTTTTCAAACTATGTGTGTGTATTCTGAGCATGTGCACTTTGCAGAATTTCCCTGTAAGCAATCTGTGCATCACCCTGCATTGAATGAGGGTCAGTCCTCTCAGGTTCTGTGTATTTGGGAATTGCTTTGTTTTTTTTCTAAAAGATTTTCAAACAAACTGATATTTAATTCTCTAAACTTCTGTTTCAGGAAAGTAACGTTTATTAACATTTGCAGCTTTTCTGTTCTGAACTGTTCACAGATGGGCAGAACCTGTGTCGTCAGCATGTTTGATTAGGTTTTTGTTATTGATGATCAGAAAGCAAAAAAGATTGTTTGCATACTGGGCTGTTTCACAGTCTCAGCCCATGCACAGCACCTGTACCCGAGTAGAAAAGAGACTGCAGACAGCTTGGGAAAGGATGCTGATGAACAGGAATGCACTGGGGGTAGGCCACATGGTCTGAAAGGGGCCACGGGCAATATGAGTCCTATTCCCCTGGACCTTCTCTTCCATATGGATGCTAGACCCCACTACTCCCAATTCTACCAGATCTCAGCAACCCTAAATGCTACCAGATTCTGACCCCCCCCTCCCATTTGCTACAAAGCCTTTCCCCAGTTTACTCGACCATAGACTGCCCCCTCCTCACTCCTCAGACTTCCTTGCCACTATTTGATGGCATGTGTAACACACTGAGATTTGTACCATTTTTCTTCTTATCCACATGGATACTGCCTTTATCAAATTAATTTATATTGTACAGTATTGTCTGACTTGAAGCACTGTGTACTATCGACAGTCAGTGGGCAGGATTTATATTTGCAAGAAAATGTACACGCAGTGAACATTTGTGTCCCTCTGCCAGTATTGCAAAAACAAAATGTGTAATAGTCTTTATTGTCTCATCTGCTTTCCTTGTTATATGTTGTAACTTTTAAGCACATTATTTTCTGTTAATGTATGTCGATATGTTTAGTAGCATCTAATCTGATTATTGTGTAGATTGTCAAGGTCCTCAGTAGGGTTTCTGAGGTGGTTTTCTAACATTTCCAGAGATTAACCTTGTCAGTATTTAATTGCCATTTATTACTACTTAATATTTGTAATTATCTTCTTCTTGTTGCAGACTCTGGGATGATGGCATCATTGACCCTGCTGATACAAGGCTGGTGTTGGGTCTAAGTCTCAGTGCTGCACTCAATGCACCCACAAAGAAGACAAATTTTGGAATCTTCAGGATGTGACCTGGGCATTTATTTATTAGCCACAATATTTCCTGACGTTCAGCTGTGACAGGAGAACTGACTTAAATAAAAAGCTGTAAAACTTTGTGAAATAAAATGTAAATTTCCAATACCATTTGTTTGGCTTTTTTAAATAATAAAATTCTTTAATAGCTGCAAAATGTGATGTGTAACTCGGGTCAATAGCTGTGACAAACCGTGATAGTGCAGATATGAGTGCAGCCGTCAGTGGCAGTCTTGGACTCTTCAGTCACAGTCTGGATGGAGACAGTTGTGGTTTATGTGCCGCTTACAATAGTTTAAATTTAGAGCCTTTATGTTTTCTTCTTCTGATTGCTTTTTGACCGCTTACTACTTCTCCTATCAATAACCTGGTTCTAACAGTGAAAAAGAAAGCAAGTATGAGTTCTGAACTGTTTAATTTATCTGTCTTCATGATTTGTGAGATAGACATGACCGGTGGTTAAAGTGGAATTTCTTAAGCCACGTCTCCCACCCACCCCTGTAACCTTTGTGCTATCAACTTGTGTGATTTTGGCCTTTGCTGGCCTTCACATTTGATTATAAGAGGATTTTATAATGACTTTGTCATACCCACATTAAAAAAAATCAGTAGAGGTTGTCTCCCATTAATACGAGCTGGTGATTATTGGTCTGCTAGATTAAATTACAGACTGCTCCCCTGCAAACAAACCACCTCCTGAACACTGCTGCTGTTAACGGATAGAACTGGGAATGAATCTGATGATTGTTTTTTATGCTGTATTGTTAATATAGCAATATCTTTTAGATAAAACTAGCCACCTTTTTCTAATAAAACTATCAAATTTTACTCTGAACTGTTGCTTATTTTGTACAAAGATAGCTAAAATATCAATGAAGGACCTAAGGGACAGAAAACGGAGAGTGAACAGTTTTTCAGACCGGAGGGAAGTATGCAGTGGTGTCGAACAACTGTCCTTTTTGATGTATATTAATGACGTTGACTTGGGTATACAGAGCGTAATTACAAAATTTGTAAATGACACGAAACTTGGAAGTGTAAACAGTGAGAAGGATAACATCAGGAGAATATACATAGACTGGTGAAATGAGCAGACACATGGTCGATGAAATTTAATGTAGAGAAGTTTGAAGTGATACATTTTGGTAGGAAGAATGAGGAGAGGCAATATAAACTAAATGATACAATTTTAAAGAGGGTGCAGGAACAGAAGCCTGTGGGTTTACGTACACAAATCTTTGAAGGTGGCAGGACAAGTTGAAAAGGCATACATGATCCTTTGCTTTATAATTAGAGGCATACGAGTACAAAAGTAAAGAAGTCACTAACCTTTTTCTCTTCACATATCTATAGACGCTTCTGCAGTCAGTTTTTATGTTCCCGGCAAGCTTCCTCTCATACTCTATTTCCTCCTCCTAATTAAACCTTTTGTCCTCCTCTGCTGAATTCTACATTTCTCCCAGTCCTCAGGTTTGCTGATTTTTCTGGACAATTTATATGCCTCTTCCTTGGATTTAACACGATCCTTAATTTCCCTCCTTACCCACAGTTGACCCACCTTCCCCGTTTTATTTTTACTCCAGACAGGGATATATAATTGTTGAAGTTTCATGCATGTGATCTTTAAATGTTTGCCATTGCCTATCCACCATCAACCCTTTAAGTATCATTTGCAAATCTATTCTAGCCAATTCACGTCTCATACCATCAAAGTTACCTTTCCTTAAGTTCAGGACCCCAGTCTCTGAATTAACTGTGTCACTCTCCATCTTAATAAAGAATTCTACCATATTATGGTCACTCTTCCCCAAGGGGCCTTGCACAAGAAGATTGCTAATTTGTCCTTTCTCATTACACATCACCCAGTCTAGGATGGCCAGCCCTCTAGTTGGTTCCTCGACATATTGGTCCAGAAAACCATCCCTAATACACTCCAGGAAATGCTCTTCCATCATATTGCTACCAGTTTGGTTAGTCTAATTTATATGCAGATAATAGTCGCCCATGATAACTGCTGTACCTTTATTGCACGCATCCCTAATTTCTTCTTTGATGCTGTCCCCAACCTCACTACTACTGTTTGGTGGTCTGTACACAACTCACATTAGCGTTTTTTGCCCTTTGGTATTCTGCAGCTCCACCCATACAGATTCCACATTATCCAAGCTAATGTCCTTCCTTACTATTGCGTTAATTTCTTCTTTAACAAGGGCAGGGGGATAGGAACTTATGCAGGGAGTCAGAGGGAAACAAAAGGGAGACAGAGGCAAAAGATAGAAAGGAGAATAGTAAAAGTGGAGGGCAGAGAATCCCAAGGCAAAAAGCAAAAAGGGCCACATTACAACAAAATTCTAAAGGGGCAAGGTGTGTTTAAAAGACAAGCCTGAAGGCTCTGTGCCTCAATGCGAGGAGTATTCGGAATAAGGTGGACGAATTAACTGCGCAGATAGCAGTTAATAGATACGATGTAATTGGCATCACGGAGACATGGCTTCAGGATGACCAAGGCTGGGAACTCAACATCCAAGGGTATTCAACTTTTACGAAGGATAGACAGAGAGGAAAAGGTGGCGTTGCTAGTTAAAGAGGAAATTAATGCAATAGTAAGGAAGGACATTGGCTTGGATGATGTGGAATCGGTATGGGTGGAGCTGCGGAATACCAAAGGGCAGAAAACGCTGGTGGGAGTTGTGTACAGGCCACCAAACAGTAGTAGTGAGGTTGGGGACAGCATCAAACAAGAAATAAGGGATGTGTGTAATAAAGGTACAGCAGTTATCATGGGTGACTTTAATTTAAATATAGATTGGACTAACAAAACTGGTAGCAATGTGGTGGAGGAGGATTTCATGGAGTGCATTAGGGATGGTTTTCTTGACCAATATGTCAAGGAACCAACTAGAGAGCTGGCCACCCTCGACTGGGTGATGTGTGATGAGAAGGGACTGATTAGCAATCTTGTTGTGCAAGGCCCATTGGGGAAGAGTGACCATAATATGGTAGAATTCTTTATTAAGATGGAGAGTGACACAGTTAATTCAGAAACTAGGGTCCTAAACTTAAGGAAAGCTAACTTCAATGGCATGAGGCGTGAATTGGCTAGAATAGACTGGCAAATGATACTTAAAGGGTTGACGGTGGATAGGCAATGGCAAACATTTATAGAGCACATGGATGAACTTCAACAGTTGCACATCCCTGTCTGGAGTAAAAATAAAATGGAAGGTGGCTCAACGTGGCTAACAAGGGAAATTAAGGATAGTATTAAATCCAAAGAAGAGGCATATAAATTGGCCAGAAAAAGCAGCAAACCTGAGGACTGGGAGAAATGTAAATTCAGCAGAGGAGGACAAAGGGTTTAATTAGGAGGGGGGAAATAAGAGTACGAGAGGAAGCTTGCCGTGAACATAAAAACTGACTGCAAAAGCTTCCATAGATATGTGAAGAGTAAAAGATTAGTGAAGACAAACGTAGATCCCTTGCAGTCGGACTCGGCTGAATTAATAATGGGGAACAGAAATGGCACACCAATTGAACAAATACTTTGGTTCTGTCTTCACGCTAGAAGACACAAATGACCTTCCGGATGTACTAGGGGACCGAGGGTCTAGTGAGAAGGAGGAACTGAAGGATATCCTTATTAGGCACGAAATTGATGGGATTGAAGGCCGATAAATCCCCGGGGCCTGATTGTCTGCACCCGAGAGTACTTAAGGAGGTGGCCTTAGAAATAGTGGATGCATTGGTGATGATTTTCCAACAGTCTATCAACTCTGGATCAGTTTCTATGGACTGGAGGGTAGCTAATGTAACACCACTTTTTAAAAAAGGAGGGAGAGAGGAAACGGATAATTATAGACCGGTTAGCCTGACATCAGTAGTGGGGAAAATGTTGGAATCAGTTATTAAAGATGAAATAGCAGCGCATTTGGAAAGCAGTGACAGGATCGGTCCAAGTCAGCATGGATTTATGAAAGGAAAATCATGCTTGACAAATCTTCTGGAATTTTTTGAGGATGGTAACAAGTAGAGTGGACAAGGGAGAACCAGTGGATGTGGTGAATTTTGACTTTCAAAAGGCTTTTGACAAGGTCCCACACAAGAGATTGGTGTGAAAAATTAAAGCACATGGTATAGGGGGTAATGTACTGACGTGGATAGAGAACTGGTTGGCAGACAGGAAGCAGAGAGTAGGGATAAACAGGTTCTTTTCAGAATGGCAGGCAGTGACTAGTGGGGTGCCACAGGGCTCAGTGCTGGGACCCCAGCTATTTACAATATACATTAATGATTTAGATGAAGGAATTGAGTGTAATATCTCCAAGTTTGCAGATGACACTAAACTGGGTGGTGGTGTGAGCTGCGCGGAGGACTCTTAAGAGGCTGCCAGGTGACTTGGACAGGTTAGGTGAGAGGGGCAATGCATGGCAGATGCAGTATAATGTGGATAAATGTGAGATTATCCACTTTGGGGCAAACACACGAAGGCAGAATATTATCTGAATGGCGGCAGATTAGGAAAAGGAGAGATGCAACGAGACCTGGGTGTCATGGTACATTAGTCATTGAAAGTTGGCATGCAGGTACAGCAGGCGGTGAAGAATGCAAATAGTAGTTGGCCTTCATCGGTAGCGGTTTTGAGTATAGGAGCAGGGAGGTCTTACTGAAGTTGCACAGGGCCTTGGTGAGGCCTCACCTGGAATATTATGTTCAGTTTTGGTCTCCTAATCTGAGGAAAGACATTGTTGCTATTGAGGGAGTGCAGCAAAGGTTCACCGGACTGATTCCTGGGATGGCTGGACTGACCTATGAGGAGAAACTGGATCGACTGGGCCTTTATTCACTGGAGTTTAGAAGGATGAGAGAGGATCTCTTAGAAACATAAAATTCTGACAGGACTGGACATTAGATGCAGGAAGAATGTTCCTGATGTTGGGGAAGTCCAGAACCAGGGGACATAGTCTAAGGATAAGGGGTAAGCCATTTAGGACTGGGATGAGGATAAACTTATTCATTCAGAGAGTTGTTAACTTGTGGAATTCCCTACCGCAGAGAGTTGTTGATGCCAGTTCATTGGATATATCAAGAGGGAGTTAGATGTGGCCCTTACGGCTAAAAGGATCAAGGGGTATGGAGAGAAAGCAGGAAAGGGGTACTGAGGTGAATGATCAGCCATGATCTTATTGAATGGTGGTACAGGCTCGAAGGGCCGAATTGCCTACTCCTGCACCTATTTTCTACGTTTCTAAGTTATGCTAAATCTTTATAAATCACTGGTTAGGCCTCAGCTGGAGTATTGTGTCCAATTCTGGGCACCACATATGAAGGATGTGAAGGCCTTGGAGAGGGTTGAGAGGAGATTTACCAGAATCGTCCCAGGGATGGGGGCCTTCAGTTAATGAGGAGAGACTATAAAAGCTGGGATTGTTCTTGGAGTAGAGAAGATTAAGGGGAGCTTTAATAGACGTATTCAAAATTATAAGGGGTTTTGATCGTCAATAAGGAGAAATTGATTTGAAGTTGTTATTCCTAAAAGTTGCTGTGCCCAAAAGGGATAGTGATAATCTTGGCAATGAGTGCTACAAACCACCGACTCACCTTGGATCTGCTTCTTTGGTGGTTTCTATCCACAAGAAGGGATCTTGGTGATATTCGTATTTCTTGAGGTGGTTTAGATGAATGCAATGCATATATTGCATACTTTGGAACGCTGCAATGTAATCATAAAGTTACAAACTAGGTTTAGTTTTTCCATATAGAAAAATATATGGAACAGGCTATGACTTTACACAAGGTCTTAAAACATCACAAAGCTCAGAGAAAATCTATTTGCATTTCTCTTTGACTGTTGAAAAGCTTTGACTTGCTAGCTCATGAAGAAGCTGCGAGTTACATGCCTGAGTCTTTGATTTTATCTTGTGTGTGCACTTTAGTTGCAAGCCTCCCTGAGTCTTTCAAAATATATCCATTGTAATCCATCCTACATGATGAATTTATCATTAAATTAATGACGAAAGGGATGGCCTCAGAGTGGCTGTTCCAATGATATCTGAAAGAATTGTGACTATGCAGGTGATAAGGTGTTAATGGACTTAATAGAGCAATGGACTAGTAGGATATGACTGTGTGTGCCTTCAAGTGCAGTATTATGGCTGTGCATGGCTTAAGAGGGGATCGCAAATATATTGATTTGAATTTACATGGGCCATCTGACCGTTCCTAGAAGGTGCAGAGGAAAAAGGTACCAGCGATGAAAGATTTAGTTACATGGAGAGACGAGAGAAACTGAAGTTGTTCTCCTTCGAGCAGAGAAGCATAAGAGGAGATTTGAGAGAGCTGTTCAAAATCATGAATGGATTTAATAGAGTAAATAAGGAGAAGCTGCTTCCAATGGCAGAAGGGTCGGTGACCAGAGGACTCTGATTTAAGAACAAGAGGCAACATGAAGAAAATAAAAAATTACACGGCAAGTCGAGATCTGGAATGCACTGCTTGAAAATGTAGTGGAAGCAGATTCAATAATAACTTTCAAAATGGAACTGGATAAATACTTGAAAAGGAAAAAAAATTGCTGGACTATGGGGAAAGAACAGGAGAGTGGGACAAACTGGATAGCTCTTTCAAAAGAGCTGGCACTGGCAAGATGGGCTGAATGGCCTCGTGTGCTGTATAATTCTATGGTTGTTGAGATTCTCGGTGTATTCACACACAGCACTCTTTGCAGAACAAACGTGCATCCTGCTTAACTGCAGTGAGATGGACTTTTTGAAAGTTTTACCATGTTGATTGTACTCCGAGATCATGGATTCTTTATAGCTAAACCTAACCAAAAGATGGAGCCATATGGACTCTTTTTATGGTCTCTTTTTAAAAAATTATTATTGGGCTACCTGCATTGTAGAACATAAGAACATAAGAACATAAGAATAAGGAACAGGAGTAGGCCATCTAGCCCCTCGAGCCTGCTTCGCCATTCAAAAGATCATGGCTGATCGGGCTGTGAACTCAGCTCCACTTACCCGTCCGCTCCCCGTAACCCTTAATTCCCTTATTGCTTAAAAATCTATCTATCTGTGACTTGAATACATTCAATGAGCTAGCCTCAACTGCTTCCTTGGGCAGAGAATTCCACAGATTCACAACCCTCTGGGAGAAGAAATTCCTTCTCAACTCGGTTTTAAATTGGCTCCCCCATATTTTGAGGCTGTGCCCCCTAGTTCTAGTCTCTCCTACCAGTGGAAACAACCTCTCTGCCTCTATCTTGTCTATCCCTTTCATTATTTTAAATGTTTCTATAAGATCACCCCTCATCCTTCAGAACTCCAACAAGTAAAGACCCAGTCTACTCAATCTATCATCATAAGGTAACCCCCTCATCTCCAGAATCAGCCTAGTGAATCGTCTTTGTACCCCCTCCAAAGCCAGTATATCCTTCCTTAAGTAAGGTGACCAAAACTGCACGCAGTACTCCAGGTGCGGCCTCACCAATACCCTATACAGTTGCAGCAGGACCTCCCTGCTTTTGTACTCCATCCCTCTCGCAATGAAGGCCAACATTCCATTCGCCTTCCTAATTACCTGCTGCACCTACAAACTAACTTTTTGGGATTCATGCACAAGGACTCCCCAGGTCCCTCTGCACCTCAGCATGTTGTAATTTCTCCCCATTCAAATAATATTCCCTTTTACTGTTTTTTTCCCCAAGGTGGATGACCTCACACTTTCCGACATTGTATTCCATCTGCCAAACCTTAGCCCATTCGCTTAATCTATCCAAATCTCTTTGCAGCCTCTCTGTGTCCTCTATACAACCCGCTTTCCCACTAATCTTTGTGTCATCTGCAAATTTTGTTACACTACACTCTGTCCCCTCTTCCAGGTCATCTATGTATATTGTAAACAGTTGTGGTCCCAGCACCGATCCCTGTGGCACACCACTAACCACCGATTTCCAACCCGAAAAGGACCCATTTATCCCGACTTTCTGCTTTCTGTTCGCCAGCCAATTCTCTATCCATGCTAATACATTTCCTCTGACTCCGCGTACCTCTATCTTCTGCAGTAACTTTTTGTGTGGCACCTTATCGAATGCCTTTTGGAAATCTAAATACACCACATCCATCGGTACACCTCTATCCACCATGCTCGTTATATCCTCAAAGAATTCCAGTAAATTAGTTAAACATGATTTCCCCTTCATAAATCCATGCTGCGTCTGCTTGATTGCACTATTCCTATCTAGATGTCCCGCTATTTCTTCCTTAATTATAGTTTCAAGCATTTTCCCCACTACAGATGTTAAACTAACCGGCCTATAGTTACCTGCCTTTTGTCTGCCCCCTTTTTTAAACAGAGGCGTTACATTAGCTGCTTTCCAATCCGCTGGTACCACCCCAGAGTCCAGAGAATTTCGGTAGATTATAACGAATGCATCTGCTATAACTTCTGCCATCTCTTTTAATACCCTGGGATGTATTTCATCAGGACCAGAGGACTTGTCTACCTTGAGTCCCATTAGCCTTTCCAGCACTACCCCCCTAGTGATAGTGATTGTCTCAAGGTCTTCCCTTCCCACATTCCTGTGACCAGCAATTTCTGGCATGGTTTTTGTGTCTTCCACTGTGAAGACCGAAGCAAAATAATTGTTTAAGGTCTCAGCCATTTCCACATTTCCCATTATTAAATCCCCCTTCTCATCTTCTAAGGGACCAACATTTACTTTAGTCACTCTTTTCCGTTTTATATATCTGTAAAAGCTTTTACTATCTGTTTTTATGTTTTGCGCAAGTTTACTTTCGTAATCTATCCTTCCTTTCTTTATTGCTTTCTTAGTCATTCTTTGCTGTCGTTTAAAATTTTCCCAATCTTCTAGTTTCCCACTATCCTTGGCCACCTTATACGCATTGGTCTTTAATTTGATACTCTCCTTTATTTCCTTGGTTGTCCACGGCTGGTTATCCCTTCTCTTACCGCCCTTCTTTTTCACTGGAATATATTTTTGTTGCGCACTATGAAAGAGCTCCTTAAAAGTCCTCCACTGTTCCTCAATTGTGCCACCGTTTAGTTTGTGTTTCCAGTCTACTTTAGCCAACTCTGCCCTCATCCCAATGTAGTCCCCTTTGTTTAAGCATAGTACGCTCGTTTCTGACACAACTTCCTCACCCTCAATCTGTATTACAAATTTAACCATACTGTGATCACTCATTCCGAGAGGATCTTTTACTCGAACCATCCACTTATCATATTATTCTCTTCTGTCCTATCCTGGTCACTTAAAATGATTTGTTCCCTGGAGTTTCTATGATGATGGTATTCCCTACCTCATGCTCTGTGTAGTTTCTTGTGTCTTTTTATAAGTTGGTCCTAAATACAACAACAACAACATATTTATATAGCACCTTTAATGTCGTAAAATGCCCCAAGTTACTTAACAAGCGTATTATAAGACACAAAAAAAAATTGACACCAAGCCACATAAGGAGAAATTAGGGCAGGTGACCAACAGCTTGGTCAAAGAGGTAGGTTTTAAGGAGCGTCTTAAAGGAGGAAAGAGGGGTGGAGAGATTTAGATAGAGAATTTCAAAGCTTAGGACCTAGCCAACAGAAGGCCCGGCCACTGATGGTTGAGCATTTATAATCAGGAATGCTCAAGAGGGCAGAATTTGAGAAGTGCAGATATCTTGGGGGGGGTTGTGGGGCTGGAGGAGATTGGAGAGATAGGGAGTGGGTAGGCCATGGAGGGGTTTGAAAACAAGAATGAGAATTTTGAAATTGAAGCATTGCTTTACCAGGAGCCAATGTAGGTCAGCAAGCACAGGGGTGATAGATGAACGGGATGGTGCAAATCAGGTACAACTCAGAATTTTTTTTTAAAGATAGTGGTGGGAGTTGGGGTTGGGAAGAGTGGGTGGGCAATAGTCCTCCCCATTTTGAAATATTTCCAAGGCTAGGTAACACGAGTAGAGATAAACATTGATATGTATAGTGTAATGTCTGTAAGCTTGTAATGTTTGTAGCTCCACACTGTGGATGTGGACGTATTGTGTACTGCAACTGCAGAGTTAATAATAAACAGAACCAGCAGATTCCGGAGGCTTCCAAGAGAGCTGTCTGCCATGTTAGGAGCTGTGTGTGCTGTGCTCTGCGAAGACATCACATTTGGCGATGAGATGGGATTTTTCAGATGATTTAAAGCTTAAATTTTGTTGGGGAAGGATTCAGCCAGCAGACAGAGAGACTTTAGAAGTTTCTGTCTTTGGAAAAAAACTACAAAATCCGAGGCAAAATACAGCACACGGTGTGAGCAGCTAGAGATTAAAATGGCAGGTGTAATCAGACATTTGGGGGAATATAGGCACGACCGGGAACGTTTTAAAGCATATGTGGATCAGCTAAAAATGTATTTCATTGCAAATACCATAATCGAAGTTCCAGACAATGCAGTCCAGAACCGGGCTGTGTTGGAATGTAAGAAAGCGATCTTCTTATCGGAGGCGGATCTGGCATTGTACGAAACCCTTGTAAATCTGCTTGTGCCTGACGAGTCAAAGGACACAACGCTTAAAGAGATTTTAACAAAGTTGGAGCAGCACTATAACCCCAAACCGTTAGAAATTGCTGAAAGCTATCATTTCGGGATTCGGAATCAAAAGGCTGATGAAAGTATCAGTGATTACATCGTAGCATTAAAAAAGCTATCGATACACTGTAATTTTGGAAACTTCCAAAACCGAGCATTACGGGATCGTTTTGTTTGTGGTGTGAAAATTGATGTGATCAGAAGGAAATTATTGAGGACGGATGACTTGACTTTTGAGATTGCTTGTCAGACAGCGAGGCCGATGGACATGGCCGAACAATATTCCCGAGAATTAAATAATGATTACGGTCGTCAGTCAACCAAGGTTATTCACCTGCAGGTTCAAAGTAAAAGACGGTGGGGGCCCAAAGTTTCAGAAACTTGAAATTCTAACAGAGCGTCGAAGTCATGCTATAGGTGCCTGGGACAACACATTGCTCAAAGTTGTCCATACATGAAGGCCGAGTGTTTCTTCTGCAGAAAGACTGGGCATCTTGCGAAGGCATGTCGACTGAAGGGTAAACCAGTTTTTAAAGCTATGAGCCCAGCGTTCAAAGCTATGAGTAGAAATCCCAAGAGACTACATACCATGGAAGAACAACAACAGGACGAGGAGATGTTAGAGTTAAATGTCATCAGGAGCATGAGGTTAACGGACAGCGATTCGGAAAGCAACAAAATCCACATAGATGTGGAATTGAAGATACCAATGGAAATTGACACGGGTGCATCCATGAATGTAGTACCGGAGTCACTATATCGCAACAAATTGCGTGATTTTCAACTGGAGAATTCCAAGATAGATCTGCGAGGTTACTCGGGAGAGAAAATTCCTGTGGTAGGTCGTATCACCGTACTGGTGAAATATAAAGATCAATTTCAGAACTTGCCTCTAATAGTAGTGAAAGGAGACAAGAAAGGAAGAAATTGGTTGAGCTCACTGAAGCTGGATTGGAGTAATATTTTCTGTGTGGAAGCAAGATTTTCATCAATGGATGAGGTTATCAAGAGGTATCCGAAGGTGTTCTACGAATCGGGCAGTCCGATCCAAGGCTTCAAGGCGAGTGTCAGGGTACAGAAGGACGCTAGATCGGTTTACTACAAGCCACGTTCCGTACCATATGCATTCAAGGAGAAAGTTGAGCAAGAACTCAAAAGACTAGAGACCGAGAACATTATTTCTAAGATAGACCTATGTAATTGGGCTACAATCATTGTTGTTGTACCTAAGTCCGATGGTAAGGTAAGATTCTGTGGTGATTATAAAGTAACCGTAAACTAGGTTCTAGAGGGTAATGTCCCCAATACATTGCCGAACAGAGAAGATTTGTTCACAACACTGACAGGTGGTCAGATCTTCTCAAAGTTGGATCTTACGAATGCCTATTTACACCTTGAACTAGATGAGGAGTCCAAGTCATGTTTGACTATAAATACTCATCTAGGCCTATATCAATTTAATAGGCTACCGTTTGGAGTGTCTTCCGCCCCTGCCATATTCCAAGGTGTGATGAACCAGATTTTGCAAGGTATTGAAGGGGTAGTATGTTATTTGGATGACATATTAATTTCAGCACCAAATAGGCAAATTCATAATAACATATTGAATGAAGTCCTCAAACAGCTAGAGAAGCACAGAGTACGAGTGTCTGCTCGTAAGTGTGAGTTATTTAAAAACTCAGTGGAGTACTTAGGCTACAGAGTAGACAAAGATGGTTTACATCCAACCATGGAAAAATTGGTTGCAATTAGAAATGCACCCACTCCCAGGAATGTCACTGAACTTCGTTCATTCTTGGGTCTTTTGAACTATAATGGGAAGTTCCTAACAAATTTGGCTACAGTATTACATCCACTGAATGAACTACTGAAAAAACAGGTCCATTGGAAGTGGTCAAAAGAATGCGATACAGCCTTCAAGGAGTGTAAAAGCAAATTGGTAGAGAGCACCATGTTAGTTCAGTATGACATATCTAAGGAGATTAAGCTAGCATGTGATGCCTCTCCATATGGAGTTGGGGCAGTGATCTCTCATGTATCATGTAGTGGGGAGGAGAGACCAATTGTTTTTGCTTCACGCACTCTCAGTGTCAGTGAGAGTAATTATGTGTAAATTGAAAGGGAAGCTTTGGCATTAATTTTTGGGGTCAAGAAGTTTCACAAATACTTGTATGGTCGTAAGTTTACCATCGTTATGGACCATAAGCCCTTAACAGCAATCCTCCATCCAAATTCTCCAGTTCCAATATTAGCTGCAGCCCGAATGCAGAGATGGGCTTTGATTTTGTCAGCATATACATATGATATTGAATACAGATGATCAGCTGATCACAGTAATGCTGATGCAATGTCTAGATTGCCTTCCCCATCATAAGTTACACCCGATAGGGAAGAAATTTTTTATTTTTCATACATTCATGAACTGCCAGTCACAGCTGAAGAGATTGGTAGAGCAACTAAACATGACCCAGTGATGTCAAAGGTGTATGAGTATATTGCAAATGGATGGCCAAACCAGGTAACAGATAAAGATACACATCCATTCTTCATTCGTAGGAATGCATTATCAGTTGATAAAGATTGTATCATGTGGGGTGCAAGAGTGGTTATACCAAATAAATTCAGATCCAAATTATTAGGAGACCTCCATGACTAGCACCTGGAAATGTGCTTGACCAAGAGTTTTGCACGCAGTTATTTATGGTGGCCAGGTCTTGATAAAGATATAGAGTACATCGTGAGTCAGTGTACGACATGTCAATCGGTAAGCAAGCAACTACCACCCGTACCATTACAGCCATGGAAATGGCCTCCCAGGGTGTGGCAAAGGCTACATATTGATTTTGCTGAGTTAGAAGGACAACAATTGTTCATTATGATTGATAGCCATTCAAAGTGGGTTGAGGTGTTTTCAATGTGGAAAATAACAACAAATAAAACATTGGACATTTTGGGAAAATTATTTTCTTCATTTGGCCTCCCTAAAGAAATTGTTTTGGATAATGGATCACAATTTCGTTCTGAAGAATTTGCACAATTCACGAGCAAAAATGGTGTGAAACATATTAAGGTTCCACCATACTATCCTGCTTCAAATGGTGCAGAAGGGCGCACTGTACAAATTATAAAACGTACCCTCATAAAACAAATGTTTGATCCAAATCCAAGGAAACGACAGTTGTCATTGGATCACAAATTGGCTAATTTTTTGATTACATATCGAAATATTCCTCATACAACTACAGGTAGAACACCAGCAGAGTTGTTTCTCAAACGACAGCCATGAACCAGATTCTAGTTGTTAAAACCAAATTTGGCACAGTCCGTAGAAGAGACACAATTAAGACAGAAAGAGAATCATGATAGAGATAGAGTAAAAGAGAGAAGTGTGAAATTAAACCAGAAGGTGAGAGTGAAGAACCATCACCATAACTGGTTAAAGTGGTTACCAGGAAGAGTGGTGAAGATATGTGGTCCTCGCACATATTTGGTCAAGATGTTTGATAATGGACAGGTTAGGTTTGGACATATTGATCATATTTTACCTACAGACATGGAAGGAGTTGAAGGTGGGAATGATTCAATTATTTCTGACCCATCAGATAGTTTTGATACACCAGTAGCAAATCCTAAATCCAATGTACTGGAAACAAATCCAGGAGAGAATCAGAATGAAAGTCTGAGTCCGAGTCAGGAAAACAAAGAGCCTGAAGTTAGAGTGAGTTCAAATGAAAATCAAGGAAATTCCGTGGAGGAAAACGTTCCTCAGGATGAGCCTCGAATGAGTTTAGATTCGACACCATGTTTGGAAGGTTCTGTTCGAGAGCGAAGGTATCCTCTTCGAAAACAAGTGGTAAAGTTAAATTTGTAAATACGGAAAAAAAAATAAGTTTATATCCTGTGTTATATATAAACATGAAAGTTATGTATAATGTTTGTTATAATAACTTCTTCATTAAGGAGGGAGAAGGGTAATGTCTGTAAGCTTGTAATGTTTGTAGTGCCACACTGTGGATGTGGACATATTGTGTACTGCAACTGCAGAGTTAATAATAAACAGAACCAGGCAGATTCCGGAGGCTTCTGAGAGAGCTGCCTGCCATGTTAGGAGCTGTGTATGCTGTGCACTGTGAAGGTATCACATTTAGTGCATTGGCTAACAGTATTATTACTTCTTCAGCATCTTCCCGCACTCCTTGAAGTAATCATTAGTACCAGTCAGGAAGTGTTCAAGGTTATCACATTTTAAGATGCATTTATAAAAGCTGCTATTGTACAAACTGCTATTTTCTAGAACATAAAAATAAGAATTTGATGAGTTGGTATTATTCTTTTCAGACATTACTGAGCACAAGAGAGCGAAGTATTAGGTATATTTGCCAGAAAAACAGATATAAAAACCACTGAATTTTTTTTTAGCCATTTCTTTTTCACCATAAATTCCCAGATTTTTTGCCGGTGGTTAATCAGTAAAATCCCATCTCCTAAATTTGTTTGAAAAACAATATTTTCCCTAGTTTCCTCATCAAAAACTGGATTCAGACATGTGCATAGTGTCAGAATGCAGATTTGGTGCTGTGCACATCTCAGGAATGAATTTTCTGACCTGTACTTATGCTGAAATCCTTGTCAGTATCTGGTTTCCAATATGGAATGCAAATGTTGATCACTTAAATTGTTGTAATGGTGAGTTTACAAACACATGTAACCCATTCTAATGACGCAGATTGGACAACTTTGGGTTGAAAACATTGCAATTAATGAGAAACAAATTCTAATAAACGAGCTGGGATCTTGTTTGTGTAGAAATTTTCCTTAAGAAAGACGGTTTTCCTAAAATGCTCTCTCTTTGATGAAGCTACAGTAATTCAAGTGTAGTGTGAGCTCCGCATACATAACGATCAGCTTAAAAATGAACAACTGTATATAAAGAAAATTCCAGTGGATGTTTACTTGCATCTCAGTTTTTGATAACTGAACAAAATAATGCACATCCTAACATTAGAACAGTCACCAGAAATGTTGAATCAGGATTATCCCACACTTCAGAAAATGTAATCTGATATCCCTTGTTATAAACATACAGTGGGTTGTCACTTAGCTTTGCGCCTTTTCTTTTAGCCCTATGCTTATTTTCTTTAACATTTGTGTTTCCATAAAAAGCACCACATCATATACATAACAATCTTTAGCAGGCTTGTGCTTATGAGTGCAAAAGAAGTCACGTGACCAGTAACAAAAGTGATAGCTCATAGAAGTTTACTTCTCAGTAGCTTACATTTCTGATAAAGTACAAAAGAAAATGGAACTGTTTTTCCCCACAGCATGTATTTCTGGGAACAAAATTGACAAAATTAGAAACAGATGATATTTTACAGATTTTCTCTAAATTTAACCATTTTTTTCAGGTAATGTTTACGCCTGATTTTCTCCTTTTCAATGCAAAAAATAGAACTTGAAATAACATTCCAAATACCTAACTTTTTAAGTCACCAGAAAGAAAAGCATCTTTAACAATCCATAACTTTAGTAGATTTTTTTGACTTTTAATTTGCTTTTCAGTTTAGAAATCTTCTAGTATTTGCAACTGCAATTAAGTTAATCTAGGGGTTAAGTCATGGCAGGAAAGCTCGGACACGTGTCATGCTCCTCCTGTGCTATGTGGGAACTCAGGGACACTTCCCGTGTCCCTGCCGACTACATGTGCGGGAAGTGTGTCCTGCTGCAGCTGATGACAGACCGCATTGCGGCACTGGAAATACGGGTGGATTCACTTTGGAGCATTCGTGATGCTGAAGATGCTGTGAATAGCACATTTAGTGAGTTCGTCATACCGCAGGTAAAGGTTACACAGACAGATAAGGATTGGGTGACCAACAGGAAGAGCAGTGGAAGGAAGGTAGTGCAGAGGTCCCCTGCGGTCATCCCCCTCCAAAACAGATACACCGTTTTGGGTAATGTTGGGGGAGATGACTCATCAGGAGAGGGCAGCAGCAGCCAAGTCCATGGCACCGTGGGTGGTTCTGCTGCACAGGAGGGCAGGAGAAAGAGTGGGAGAGCTATAGTGGTAGGGGATTCTATTGTAAGGGGAATAGATAAACGTTTCTGCGGCCGCAATCGAGACTCCAGGATGGTATGTTGCCTCCCTGGTGCAAGGGTCAAGGATGTCTCGGAGCGGCAACAGGACATTTTGGAGGGGGAGGGTGAACAGTTAGTTGTCGTGGTGCATATAGGTACCAACGATGTAGGTAAAAAACTGGATGAGGTCCTACAAGGTGAATTTAGGGAGCAAGGAGTTAAATTAAAAAGTAGGACCTCAAAGTAGTAATCTCAGGATTGCTACCAGTGCCACGTGCTAATCAGGGTAGTAATCGCAGGATAGCTCAGATGAATACATGGCTTGAGGAGTGGTGCAGAAGGGAGGGATTCAAATTCCTGGGACATTGGAACCGGTTCTGGGGGAGGTGGGACCAGTACAAACCAGACGATCTGCACCTGGACAGGACTGGAACCAATGTCCTAGTGCTGTTGGGGAGGGGTTAAACTAATATGGCAGGGGGATGGGAACCTATGCAGGGAGACAGAGGGAAGTAGAATGGGGGCAGAAGCAAAAGATAGAAAGAAGAAAAGTAAAAGTAGAGGGCAGAGAAACCCAAGGCAAAAATCAAAAAGGACCACATTACAACAAAATTCTAAAGTGGCAAAGTGTGTTAAAAAGACAAACCTGAAGGCTCTGTGTCTCAATGCGAGGAGTATTTGTAATAAGGTGGACGAATTAACTGCACAGGCAGCAATGAATGAATATGATATAATTGGCATCACAGAGACATGGCTCCAGGGTGACCAAGGCTGGGAACTCAACATCCAGGGGTATTCAACATTCAGAAAGGATAGACAGAAAGGAAAAGGAGGTGGGGTTGCGTTGCTGGTTAAAGAGGAAATTAACCCCACAGTAAGGAAGGACATTAGCTTGGATGACATGGAATCTGTATGGGTGGAACTGCAGAATACCAAAGGGCAGAAAATGCTAGTGGGAGTTGTGTACAGACCACCAAACAGTAGTAGTGAGGTTGGGGACAGCATCAAACAAGAAATTAGGGATGCGTGCAATAAAGGTACAACAGTTATCATGGGCGACTTTAATCTACATATAGATTGGGCTAACCAAACTGGTAGCAATACAGTGGAAGAGGATTTCCTGGAGTGTATTAGGGATGGTTTTCTCGACCAATATGTCGAGGAACCAACTAGAGGGCTGGCCATCCTAGACTGGGTGATGTGTAATGAGAAAGGACTAATTAGCAATCTTCTTGTGCGAGGCCCCTTGGGGAAGAGTGACCATAATATGGTAGAATTCTTTATTAAGATGGAGAGTGACACAGTTAATTCAGAGAGTAGGGTCCTGAACTTAAGGAAATGTAACTTCAATGGTATGAGATGTGAATTGGCTAGAATAGACTGGCAAATGATACTTAAAGGGTTGACGGTGGATAGGCAATGGCAAACATTTAAAAATCGCATGGATGAATTTCAACAATTGTACATCCCTGTCTGGAGTAAAAATAAAACAGGGAAGGTGGCTCAACCATGGCTAGCAGCAGCATAGAGTGGCATTTGTGAATTTGGTAAGTGGGTGAGTTTTAAGGGCAAGTGGGGGTGGCAGGTACTATTTTGTCTTGTTTTTCCTACCAGTGCTAACACTAGAGCAGCTGATAAAGAGTGCAATAGTAGGAGACGGAGGCCCAGAGACCAGTCCAACCAGCTGCAGACAAAGATAGAGGGGTGCGAAATCGCGAGGTGACATCACAGTCAAGTTGGTAAATGGTTGGCTGTTCAACTGGTAAGTATAACTCTCTTTTAGACTGACTTTTAGATTGGTTTAATTGGCAGCAAACTACTAAGTAGCTGTAAATTTTTGTAAGTAAATTAATTTAAGGGTTAAGTCATGACAGGAGAGCTCGGAGCTGTGTCATGCTCCTCCTGTGCTATGTGGAAAATCAAGTGTCCCTGACTACTATGTGTGCAGGAAGTGTGTCCAGCTGCAGCTCCTGACAGACCGCATGACGGCACTGGAGCTGCGGATGGAATCACCCTGGAGCATGCGCGATGCTGAGAATGTTGTGGATAGCACATTTAGTGAGTTGGTCACACCACAGGTAAAGGTTAGGACAGATAGTGAATGGGTGACCAAGAGACAAGGCAAGGACAGGAAGGTAGTGCAGGAGTCCCCTGCGGTCATCTCCCTCCAAAACAGATATGCCGTTTTGGATACTGATGGGGGAGATAACTTACCAGGGGAAGGCACCAGCAGCCAGGTTCATGGCACCATGAGTGGCTCTGCTGCACAGAAGGGCGGGAAAAAGAGTGGGAGAGCTATAGTGATAGGGGACTCTATTGTAAGGGTTTCGGCGGCCGCAACCGATGGTATGATGCCTCCCTGGTGCAAGGGTTAAAGATGTCTCAGAGCGGCTGCTGAGCATTCTGGAGAGGGAGGGTGAACAGCCAGTTGACGTGGTACATGTAGGTACCAACGATATAGGTAAGAAGCGGGAAGAGGGCTTACAAGCTGAATTTAGGGAGCGAGGAGTTAAATTAAAAAGTAGGACCTCAAAGGTAGTAATCTCTGGATTGCTACCAGTGCCACGTGCTAATCAGAGTAGAGGGAGCAGGATAGTTAGAATAAATACGTGGCTTGAGCAGTGGTGCAAGAGGGAGGGATTCGAATTCCTGGGACATTGGAACCAGTTCTGGGGGAAGTGGGACCTGTACAAAAGGGACGATTTGCACTTGGGCAGGATTGGAACTGATGTCCTGGGGGTAACATTTGCTCATGCAGTTCGGGAGTGTTTAAATTAATATGGCAGGGGGATGGGAACCTATGCAGCGAGACAGGGCGAAGTAATATGGAGTCAGAAACAGATGGTAGAAAGATAAAAAGCGATAGAGGAAGGCCGAGTAAACAAAGGCAAGAAACATAAAGGGCCACACTACATCATAATTCGAAAAGGACAAAGGGTGTTAAAAAAAAAGCCTGAAGGCTTTGTGTCTTAATGCAAGGAGTATCCGTAATAAAGTGGATGAATTAACTGTGCAAATAGCTGTTAACAGATATGATGTGATTGGGATTACAGAGACGTGGCTCTAGGATGATCAGGGCTGGGAATTCAACATCCAAGGGTATTCAACATTCAAGAAAAGGAAAAGGAAAAGGAGGTGGGGTAGCATTGCTGGTTAAAGAGGAGATGAATGAAATAGTTAGGAAGGACATTAGCTTGGATGATGTGGAATCTATATGGGTAGAGCTGCAGAACACCAAAGGGCAAAAAACGTTAGTGGGAGTTGTGTACAGACCTCCAAACAGTCGTAGTGATGTTGGGGAGGGCATCAAACAGTTAGGGGTGCATGTAATAAAGGTGCAGCAGTTATCATGGGTGACTTTAATATGTATATAGATTGGGTTAACCAAACTGGAAGCAATGCGGTGGATGAGGAATTCCTGGAGTGCATAAGGGATGGTTTTCTAGACCAATATGTCAAGGAACCAACTAGGGCAGAGGCCATCTTAGACTGGGTGTTGTGTAATGAGAGAGGATTAATTAGCAATCTCGTTGTGCAAGGCCCCTTGGGGAAGAGTGACCATAATATGGTGGAATTCTACATTAGGATGGAGAATGAAACAGTTAATTCAGAGACCATGGTCCAGAACTTAAAGAAGGGTAACTTTGAAGGTATGAGGCGTGAATTGGCTAGGATAGATTGGCAAATGATACTTAAGGGGTTGACAGTGGATGGGCAATGGCAGACATTTAGAGACTGCATGGATGAACTACAACAATTGTACATCCCTGTCTGGCGTAAAAATAACAAAGGGAAGGTGGCTCAACTGTGGCTATCAAGGGAAATCAGGGATAGTATTAAAGCCAAGGAAGTGGCATACAAATTGGCCAGAAATAGCAACAAACCCGTAGACCGGGAGAAATTTAGAACTCAGCAGAGGAAGACAAAGGGTTTGATTAGGGCAGGGAAAATAGAGTACAAGAGGAAGCTTGCAGGGAACATTAAGACACACTGCAAAAGCTTCTATAGGTATGTAAAGAGAAAAAGGTTAGTAAAGACAAACATAGGACCCCTGCAGTCAGAATCAGGGGAAGTCATAACGGGGAACAAAGAAATGGCAGACCAACTGAACAAGTACTCTGGTTCGGTATTCACTAAGGAGGACACAAACAACCTTCTGGATATAAAAGGGGTCAGAGGGTCTAGTAAGAAGGAGGAACTGAGGGAAATCCTTATTAGTCGGGAAATTGTGCTGCGGAAATTGATGGGATTGAAGGCCGATAAATCCCCAGAGCCTGATGAACTGCATCCCAGAGTACTTAAGGAGGTGGCCTTGGAAATAGCGGATGCATTGACAGTCATTTTTCAACATTCCATAGACTCTGGATCAGTTCCTATGGAGTGGAGGGTAGCCAATGTAACCCCACGTTTTAAAAAAGGAGGGAGAGAGAAAACAAGGAATTATAGACCGGTCAGCCTGACATCGGTAGTGGGTAAAATGATGGAATCAATTATTAAGGATGTCATAGCAGCGCATTTGGAAAGAGGTAACATGATAGGTCCAAGTCAGCATGGATTTGTGAAAGGGAAATCATGCTTGACAAATCTTCTGGAATTTTTTGAGGAGGTTTCCAGTAGAGTGGACAGGGAGAACCAGTGGATGTGGCGTATTTGGACTTTCAGAAGGCCTTCGACAAGGTCCCACACAAGAGATTAATGTGTAAAGTTAAAACACATGGGATTGGGGGTAGTGTGCTGACGTGGATTGAGAACTGGTTGGCAGACAGGAAGCAAAGAGTAGGAGTAAATGGGTACTTTACAGAATGGCAGGCAGTGACTAGTGGGGTACCGCAAGGTTCTGTGCTGGGGCCCCAGCTGTTTACATTGTACATTAATGGTTTAGATGAGGGGATTAAATGTAGTATCTCCAAATTTGCGGATGACACTAAGTTGGGTGGCAGTGTGAGCTGCGAGCAGGATGCTATGAGGCTGCAGAATGACTTGGATAGGTTAGGTGAGTGGGCAAATGCATGGCAGATGAAGTATAATGTGGATAAATGTGAGATTATCCACTTTGGTGGTAAAAACAGAGAGACAGACTATTATCTAAATGGTGACAGATTAGGAAAAGGGGAGGTGCAACGAGACCTGGGTGTCATGGTACATCAGTCATTGAAGGTTGGCATGCAGGTACAGCAGGTGGTTAAGAAAGCAAATGGCATGTTGGCCTTCATAGCGAGGGGATTTGAGTATAGGGGCAGGGAGGTGTTACTACAGTTGTACAGGGCCTTGGTGAGGCCACACCTGGAGTATTGTGTACAGTTTTGGTCTCCTAACTTGAGGAAGGACATTCTTGCTATTGAGGGAGTGCAGCGAAGGTTCACCAGACTGATTCCCGGGATGGCAGGACTGACATATCAAGAAAAACTGGATCAACTGGGCTTGTATTCACTGGAGTTCAGAAGAATGAGAGGGGATCTCATAGAAACGTTTAAAATTCTGACGGGTTGAGACAGGCTAGATGCAGGAAGAATGTCCCAATGCTGGGGAAGTCCAGAACCAGGGGTCACAGTCTAAGGATAAGGGGTAAGCCATTTAGGACCGAGATGAGGAGAAACTTCTTCACCCAGAGAGTGGTGAACCTGTGGAATTCTCTACCACAGGAATTTGTTGAGGCCAATTCACTAAATATATTCAAAAAGTAGTTGGATGTAGTCCTTACTACTAGGGGGATCAAGGGGTATGGCGAAAAAGCAGGAATGGGGTACTGAAGTTGCATGTTCAGCCATGAACTCATTTAATGGTGGTGCAGGCTCGAAGGGCCGAATGGCCTACTCTTGCACCTATTTTCTAACAAGGGAAATTAAGGATAGTGTTAAATCCAAGGAAGAGGCATATAAATTGGTCAGAAAAAGTAGCAAACCTGAGGACTGGGAGAAATTTAGAATTCAGCAGAGGAGGACTAAGGGTTTAATTAGGAGGGGGAAAATAGAGTATGAGAGGAAGCTTGATGGGAACATAAAAACGGACTGCAAAAGCTTCGATAGATATGTGAAGAGAAAATTATTAGTGAAGACAAACGTAGGTCCCTTGCAGTCAGATTCAGGTGAATTTATAATGGGGTACAAAGAAATGGCAGACCAGTTGAACAAATACTTTGGTTCTGTCTTCACGAAGGAAGGTACAAATAAACTTCCAGAAATAATAGGTGTCCGAGGGTCTAGTGAGAAGGAGGAACTGAAGGAAATCCTTATTAGGCAGGAAATTGTGTTAGGGAAATTGATGGGATTGAAGGCCGCTAAATCCCTGGGGCCTGAGAGTCTGCATCCCAGAGTACTTAAGGAAGTGGCCCTAGAAATAGTGGATGCATTGGTGATCATTTCCAACAGTCTATCGACTCTGGATCAGTTCCTATGGACTGGAGGGTAGCCAATGTAACACCACTTTTTAAAAAGGAGGGAGAGAGAAAACGAGCATTTATAGACCGATTAGCCTGACATCAGTAGTGGGAAAAATGTTGGAATCAATTATTAAAGATGAAATAGCAGCGCATTTGGAAAGCAGTGACAGGATCAATCCAAGTCAGCATGGATTTATGAAAGGGAAATCATGCTTGACAAATCTTCTTGAATTTTTTGAGGTTGTAACTAGTAGAGTGGACAAAGGAGAATCAGTGGATGTGGTCTATTTAGACTTTCAAAAGGCTTTTGACAAGGTTCCACACAAGAGATTGGTTTGCAAAATTAAAGCACAGGGTATTGGGGGTAATGTACTGACGTGGATAGAGAACTGGTTGGCAGACAGGAGCAGAGAGTCGGGATAAACGGGTCCTTTTCAGAATGGCAGGCAGTGACTAGTGGGGTGCTGCAAGGCTCAGTGCTGGGACCCCAGCTATTTACAATGTACATTAATGATTTAGATGAAGGAATTGAGTGTAATATCTCCAAGTTCGCAGATGACACTAAGCTGGGTGGTGTTGTGAGCTGTGAGGAGGATGCTAAGAGGCTGCAGGATTACTTGGACAGGTTAGGTGAGAAGGCAAATGGATGGCAGATGCAGTATAATGTTGATAAATTTGAGGTTATTCACTTTGGGAACAAAAACAAGAGGGCAGAATATTACCTGAATGGCGGCAGCTTAGGAAAAGGGGAGGTGCACTGAGACCTGGGTACCATGGTACATCAGTCATTGAAAGTTGGCATGCAGGTACAGTAGGCGGAGAAAAAGGCAAATGGTATGTTGGCCTTCATAGCTCAGGGATTTGATTATAGGAGCAGCGAGGTCTTACTGCAGTTGTACTGGGCCTTGGTGAGGCTTCACCTGGAATATTGTGTTCGGTTTTGGTCTCCTAATCTGAGGAAGGACGTTCTTGCTATTGAGGGAGTGCAGCGAAGGTTCACCAGACTAATTCCCGGGATGGCAGGACTGACATATGAGGAGAGACTGGATCGACTGGGCCTGTACTCACTGGAGTTTAGAAGGATGAGAAGTGATCTCATAGAAACATATAAAATTTTGACAGGACTGGACAGACGAGATGCAGGAAGAATGTTCCCGATGTTGGGGAAGTCCAGAACCAGGGGACATAGTCTAAGGATAAGGGGTAAGCCATTTATACTGAGATGAGGAGAAACTTCTTCACTCAGAGAGTTGTTAACCTGCAGAATTCCCTACCGCAGAGAGTTGTTGATGCCAGTTCGTTGGATATATTTAAGAGGGAGTTAGATATGGCCCTTACGGCTAAAGGGATCAAGGGGTATGGAGAGAAAGCAGGAAAGGGATACTGAGGTGAATGATCAGCCATGATCTTATTGAATGGCGGTGCAAGCTGAAAGGGCCGAATGGCCTACTCCTGCACCTATTTTCTATGTTTCTATGTTTCTAACTGCATCTTAAAATTTGAGTCGGAGCAACTATTTGTACTAACCGCGTTCTGCGCATGCGTCCTCCCGTTTCCGCTCCCGATGCCTCACGCCTGGAACCGGAAGTGGGGCCCCGAACACATTCATTCTGAACTGACCACGTTGTCCGACTGAGCCCCGAGCCTCCCGCTGAGCCGCAAGCCCACAAGCCCTGAGCCTCTGACCGAGCCCCGAGCCTCCCGCTGAGCCCCTAGCCTGTTTGGCGAGTTTTGTACAATGCAACTTGATTGTCTTTTATTGTCAATGAATTTCACTACATTTTTTACATGATTTCTGTGTCATTTGGATCAGTGGCTATTGCCAGCTACTTGGGCTTTGGTGTAAGGGACATTGGGTGGGGGCAGGATGCACTTGCACTAGGTAATGGACTTCGGCTGGGGGAGGCAGCACGCGCTGGGGACTTTGGCTGGAACTTGCTGGCTTTTGCTGGGTTCGAGATGTGTCCTCGCTGGCTTCTGAAGTCAGAATGGATCATATTACAATTTGCAAAGTCAGTCAGATCTTAGGCTGGGCGGTTCCATTTATACATTGCAGAGAAACTTCAGGGTGTGGCTTATCCTCCAAGGGGACCAATTAGCAGATAATGGAGTCCCAATCAGAGAAAGGGCATCCATTTTGTTAGTACAAATAATTGAGTCCAATTTGAATTCTGATTCCATGGATTACGAAAGGGTAATTCATCCTGTGAAAATGGGTATTATACAGTTCCTAGAAAGTGATGTTCTAACCACTTCAGTGCGTACCTACTTTACTTTAGTGAATTGTTTGCTTTCTAATTTTTTATGAATTATACTAGGAATTGTTTAGAATAACAATTACACTTCAACCCCGTGTGTGATGAACCAGGACCATATTCATTTTGCTCTGCATGACATACTGACAACAGTTAACTGCTGCCTCAATATTAAAGTTGTCGACTTTCTGACTGAAAATGTGGCAAGAACACTGGTCCCTTGATGGCTTGGTATTCTACTATGTATAGACAATGGTGCAGGCGATGCATTCATTAACATCTGAAAGGGTGCCTTTGTTCTCACCACTGTATTTCCACCCATTTATGGCAGATGCTACAGACTACTGAAAGTTTCATCTTCAATTCCAAATATTATGCATGTTGTTCTAATGGGCTATTAGATGAAAATTTTGTGTGAATAAATGTCTATTATGTTTATTACATTTACTGTATTGTAATGCTTAGTATAAAAAATAATCTTTAGTTACTCTTATTTATCCTTCATATTAAATTCCTAATAAAATGAATATGTTCAGTCTTTCATTTTGGTGAAGCTACTGGATGTTTTCTGGAGATTCTTTGCCAACTGTTTAGAATAGTTGTATTCTGAGAAATTTATTTTCAAAGGACATTTGTTTAAGATAAATCTGGAACATATTTGAAAGCTGAATTGGAACAAAGAACAAGTAGTTATAAGATATCATCTTGGTGGTGGGATGAAGGTCACTAATAAACAAAGGGGTTTATAATATAGTAGTTAAGTATAATTTATTAGAAATAAAGAATGACTTGAATTTATATAGTGCCTTTCATGACCTCAGGATATCACAAAGCAATTTACAGCCAATGAAATGTAGTCACTGTTGTAATGTAGGAAAAACCACAGCCAATTTGCACACAGCAAGCTCCCACAAAGAGCAATATGATAATGACCCTATCCATTTTTTTGTGATGCTGGTTGTGGGATAAATGTTGGCCAGGAAACTGAAAGACACCCTCCCTCCCCCCTTTCAAATCGTGTCATGGGATCTTTTACGTCCACCTGAGAGGGCAGACAGGGGTTTGGTTTAACGTCTCATCTGAAAGATGGCATCTCCCACAGTGCAGCACTTCCCCAGTACTGCACTGAAGTATCGGCCTAGATTATGTGCTCAAGTCTCCAGAGAACGGCTTACCAATGACCTACTAATTCAGAGGTGAGAGTGCTACCATTGAGCCATGGAGGAAAATTACATGCTCAATATTATGGATGCAATGGTCCTATCAAGTGTATGTCAAGAAGTACCAGATATTTAAAATGTATTTACAAAAAGTACATATTTGGCAAGTCTTGTGTTGTGTATTTGTGATTCCACATTTGATCATTTCCAAATCTCAACCAAGCTATTTGGAGACAGCATGATAATTTCATGCAAAAGGAAGAGATAATGCGATGGTTAACTTATACTGCTGTCAGGTGCCTGCTAACAGCTGGTTACAGAATGACACACCATGTCTGGATTCTATTAGTGAGGCAGTCTGGCTATTTAATTAGAAATGCCCTAGAGTATTGTGGACATGCCTGGTTCAGGTATTAGAGTCTGTCACAGAGGGTTGACTTGGTTCCAAACATTATTGCCAGATGTGTCATCTTGGAGCCAGCTCGATCCCAAAGTACCTGTGTTTACCACTTTCTTCGTTACTCAAGGGGGATAGTTACTAGTTGGTCATTATTCATCCATAAAATCTAATGCTATTACAACAATCTCATTACAAACAGCACTTGACCCTCATTGCAAACTTTGCTATTGATCAAGGTGTTCTTCACTTTTAATCCACAGTGACCTGTTTGTGTTCCTGAGAGGTGTGTATGCCAGGAATAATATTAGGAGAGTACTCAACAATATAGATGAGAGTTTCAGCAGTAGATGGGTTGAGACAGGGGCAGAGATGGGCAATGTTACAAAGGTGGAAGTAGCCAATCTTTGTGATAGAGAGTATATAGGGTCGGAAGTTCAACTCAAGAACAAATAGGATTCTGAAGTTTTGAACAGAGGCAGTGAAGGAATCAAGCGAGATGGTGGAGAGATAGAGCTTGGTGTGGAACCTGATGCCATGTCTTCAGCTGCAGCCATCAAGGGGAATGCTTGTATTTGCGGAACAGGAGCCAATCAAGGATAGATCCTTGTGGGATGCTAGTGATAACAGTGTGGAGACAGGAGAAAAATCCAATACTATAGATGCTCTGTCTAGAATTGGATAGGTAAGAGTGGACTCAAGCAAGGGTAGTCCAACTGAGTTAGACAATGGAGGGGAGGCGGCAGAGGATGACGTGGTCAACTTTGTTAAGAGGCTGCGGAGAGGTAGAGAAGGATGTGGAGGGATAGTGCAACATAGTCACAATCATAGAGGTTATGATTTGTGATTTTGATTAGGAACATTTTAATACAGTGACACAAATGGACAGATTCAAACATTGAGTTGTGGGATATAGATTTGGGGAGGCAACACATTGAAAGATTTTGAGGAGGGAATGTTGTCACTGGTACGGTACTTTTGCAAGGACAGAGGGATTGAGCTTAGTTTTTCTGAGGAGTGGAGTGATATTGGTAGTTTTGAAATGGAGGGGGACAGTACCTGAGGATGGGGCAACATTTATAATGTCAGGTAAAACATGGACCAGGAAAGTAAGTTGGGTGATCAGCAGTTTTGTGTGTATAAATGGAAGCGAGCAGGAGGTGGGTCTCATGGACGAGATGAGTTTGGAGATGAAGGAGATAGGAGAGAAATTCGTGAAATTGCCCTGCGCCCTGATTGGGGGCGGTAACCTTCTGGGGCCGGGACAGTCTACGCCCATGCAGAAGTCCCGCCCCCACTGCAGAATTGCCCTTACCGCCCCTGAAAGGAAGCAGAGCGCAATCTCCCTACTGAAGCGCTGAAGGAAGCACCATGCGGATGCATCGCGTCGCTTCAATGCCCCTTCCCTTCAATTAAAGGGGAGGGCCATTGCGCACTCTGCACGGCCTCTGATGGCCTCCACTAGGCCATCATAGAGCCAACTCAAGAGTTGGCAGACATAAAAGGTTGGCGACCCGGAGCTCTGGGGCGCTCCCCTTTAAGGAGCGCCCCAAGAGCGGATGTCCGCCAGCTAAGCGACCCATTAAGCTAGCACTGACATCTGCTTGCGCTAGCCTTGTGGCCTGTGGTGCAATTTTCCCCGCGGGGCATTAATGGGTCGGCACGGGACAGAGAGGTTTGCCACCCGTGGCAATGACGTCATCGCCGGTTGCCCGTCGACACGGGGCGCAGCGCTGCCATAGCAGCGCCTCCGCAAATGACTAGGCAATTTCCTGGGAGGTGGTAGCACTCCCTGAAATGGGCAAAATGTGTCTTGCACCCCATTAGCACCCACCATAGGCGCTAACGGGGTTATAAAGCGGGCCAATTTTGGCCCTCAGAGTTATGGCAGAGGGAATCCTGGGGGGAGGTTTGGCTTGTTGGGTAAATGGAAAGTTGAGGGCTGTGATGGAGAGGCACCTGAATGATCTCAATCTTAGTGAAAAATGTCTATGAGCTCCTCACACATGTTGAAACTGAGGGTGGAGGGAGCAGGGGAGAAGAGTTTGACAAGATGGTTGGTAGCGGAGAAAATAAGTTGGATAAAACTAAGAGCCATCCCCCGACAGTGATATTTTATTTCTAGTTTAAATCCATCTTGTAACTCTCAAAGAACATTTGTTTTCAACAGATTTCATCAGAATTTTTGCCCCAAATTCACCTCCTCCTGAAAATAAGAAGGCTTAATTACAAATGGTCAAAAGATGATATATGTCCAAATACTGTTCCGACTAGACCTCCTTCCAATTCACAACCATTATTCTAAGGACAAGAACATTTGAAAATTGTTATTTCAAAATATTCAAAACATTCTAACCAGTAAATTAATGCAACTGTACAGCCCCCTCCTTAGAAACTCTGATCTGTTTTATTCCATTGATATCTCATCCATCTACGGTCCATATCTGTAAAATCTTCAATAACATTCTTATACACATTTATTTAACTTGTTTGATATAACTACTGGCCCCATTTAATGCAACACCCTTTGGCTTAGATTCCTTTAGTTGAAATTCATAGCTAAAGCATCCTAACTTTATAAATCTCAAACTGTATCCTATAAGCAAGAATTGTTTAATTTGTTGTTACATGCAGCAATATTATGCTTTAGTGTTTTTACTCTAGACATTTTTTCTGAGATTTAGTGTCTCAGAACACTCAGGTAGCTGGAATACCTATCCCTGCTCAATCAATTGGTACTTTGTATTGAACGTAGGGATTAAACAGAAAACCCTTGTCACTGTATTTCAGTTATTGGTTATATCATATTCTGTTGCATAATCTTCATCAACTTCAGAAAGTAACAGAATTAGGCCATAAACTGCCAGACAGAACTTTTTAACCAGTAAATGGATAAGTGAACAGAAGCAACAACACACTCGATGTACAATATTTGGCAGATTTTACTATCCCTCCTTGGAAGATGGAAAATAATAACCAGTTGCATCTTCTGTTATAAACTGCAATGCAAATTGAACTGGACATAAGATTGCTGGCCATCCATGGAGTCTCGTTGACTTACCTTGCTCTTTTTCTCTCTCATGGATTCAGACGGAGCGCTCGATTTGAACTTGAAAGGCAGAGAAAAACTTTTTAAAACATGACCAGAACAAATTAAATTTAAATATGTGTCTCTTAAAAAGAGCTGTAGCAAATAAGACATACGCAATGCTTATATTTGATAGGAATGTCTTGGCCCCACCCTTGGATACCGAGCCAGATACAAATCCATATTCTTGCAGATTATAATCCTTATTCATAGATGATCCCCATTATAATTTTATACCATGTAAGCCACATGTTACATATTATGCATAATTTATATTCACATATTTTATGACATAATCTTTCCCCATAAACGTGTTATTAATACAGGCTGTTGAGTTATCTCTTACTTTTTATGAAGGAAATAATTGTGAACGGTTTGTGGTCTATAGATTGTTTTATCCTCACTTATTATCCAAACCTCATAGCTGATTAATGATTTCGATACATCTCAACTTTAACCAGATCAACCTTCCTTGAAAAAGCAAGGTGCTCACTTAAGATTTTATCAGATGAAAATATATTGATCCACTTTTCGTTCGGTCAATATCCATGTTAAAATAACAGATGAAGGACTAATATACAAACAATTTTCTGCTGATATAGTCAACTTCTAGAAATTTCTAGACTCAATTAAGTTTAGTGATATAACAAGAAACACCTTGAAGAGAGAAACAAGAGGCAAGTATCTTATGTGACTACCCAGTTATAATAAATAACCGTAATGCACATGATTCATCATTATAGTTGCTTTCAGTTTGGTGGGGTATAATCACTGGTTTGTAGTATAAACATCAGAAAATATTTCAATATAAATATGCATAAAGGTCTCTACCAAAATATACCAAAATATGTTAAATCAAACTTCTCTGCGGAACATTCTCCCTATATAGAATATACAATAATACAATGCACTTCACCAATGCATCGAGGGGAGAATGATACACAGCTGCAATCTCCTTGGAACTCATAAAAAGATGTCATATAAATTCATTATCAACCACCTCTCATAATTAATACCACATTTAGAAACATAGAAACATAGAAAATAGGTGCAGGATTAGGCCATTCGGCCCTTCGAGCCTGCACCGCCATTCAATGAGTTCATGGCTGAACATGCAACTTCAGTACCCCATTCCTGCTCTCGCCATACCCCTTGATTTCCCTAGTAGTAAGGACTACATCTAACTCCTTTTTGAATATATTTAGTGAATTGGCCTCAACAAATTCCTGTGGTAGAGAATTCCACAGGTTCACCACTCTCTGGGTGAAGAAGTTTCTTCTCATCTCGGTCCTAAATGGCTTACCGCTTATCCTTAGACTGTGACCCCTGGTTCTGGACTTCCCCAACGTTGGGAACATTCTTCCTGCATCTAACCTATCTAAACCCGTCAGAATTTTAAACATTTCTATGAGATCCCCTCTCATTCTTCTGAACTCCAGTGAATACAGGCCCAGTTGATCCAGTCTTTCTTGATATGTCAGTCCCGCCATCCCAGGAATCAGTCTGGTGAACCTTCGCTGCACTCCCTCAATAGCAAGAATGTCCTTCCTCAAGTTAGGAGACCAAAACTGTACACAATACTCCAGGTGTGGCCTCACCAAGGCCCTGTACAACTGTAGTAACACTTCCCTGCCACTGTACTCAAATCCCCTCGCTATGAAGACCAACATGCCATTTGCTTTCTTAACCTTCTACTGTGCCTGCATGCCAACCTTCAATGACTGATGTACCATGACACCCAGGTATCGTTGCACCTCCCCTTTTCCTAATCTGTCACCATTCAGATAATAGTCTGTCTCTCTGTTTTTACCACCAAAGTGGATAACCTCACATTTATCCACATTATACTTCATCTGCCATGCATTTGCCCACTCACCTAACCTATCCAAGTCACTCTGCAGCCTCATAGCATCCTGCTCGCAGCTCACACTGCCACCCAACTTCGTGTCATCCGCAAATTTGGAGATACTACATTTAATCCCCTCGTCTAAATCATTAATGTACAATGTAAACAGCTGGGGCCCCAGCACAGAACCTTGCGGTACCCCACTAGTCACTGCCTGCCATTCTGAAAAGTACCCATTTACTCCTACTCTTTGCTTCCTGTCTGCCAACCAGTTCTCAATCCATGTCAGCACACTACCCCCAATCCCATGTGCTTTAACTTTCCACATTAATCTCTTTTGTGGGACCATGTCAAAAGCCTTCTGAAAGTCCAAATACACCACATCCACTGGTTCTCCCTTGTCCACTCTACTGGAAACATCCTCAAAAAATTCCAGAAGATTTGTCAAGCATGATTTCCCTTTCACAAATCCATGCTGACTTGGACCTATCATGTCACTTCTTTCCAAATGCGCTGCTATGACATCCTTAATAATTGATTCCATCATTTTACCCACTACCGATGTCAGGCTGACCGGTCTATAAATCCCTGTTTTCTCTCTTCCTCCTTTTTTAAAAAGTGGGGTTACATTGGCTACCCTCCACTCCATAGGAACTGATCCAGAGTCTATGGAATGTTGGAAAATGACTGTCAATACATCCGCTATTTCCAAGGCCACCTCCTTAAGTACTCTGGGATGCAGTTCATCAGGCCCTGGGGATTTATCGGCCTTCAATCCCATCAATTTCCCCAACACAATTTCCTGACTAATAAGGATTTCCCTCAGTTCCTCCTTCTTACTAGACCCTCTGACCCCTTTTATATCCGGAAGGTTGTTTGTGTCCTCCTTAGTGAATACCGAACCAGAGTACTTGTTCAATTGGTCTGCCATTTCTTTGTTCCCCATTATGACTTCCCCTGATTCTGACTGCAGGGGACCGATGTTTGTCTTTACTAACCTTTTTCTGTTTACATATCTATAGAAGCTTTTGCAGTACATCTTAATGTTCCCTGCAAGCTTCCTCTTGTACTCTATTTTCTCTGCCCTAATCAAACCCTTTGTCCTCCTCTGCTGAGTTCTAAATTTCTCCCGGTCCACGGGTTTGTTGCTATTTCTGGCCAATTTGTATGCCACTTCCTTGGCTTTAATACTATCCCTGATTTCCCTTGATAGCCACGGTTGAGCCACCTTTCCTTTTTTATTTTTACGCCAGACAGGGATGTACAATTGTTGTAGTTCATCCATGCAGTCTCTAAATGTCTGCCATTGCCCATCCACTGTCAACCCCTTAAGTATCATTCGCCAATCTATCCTAGCCAATTTTTGCCTCATACCTTCAAAGTTACCCTTCTTTAAGTTCTGGACCATGGTCTCTGAATTAAACTGTTTCATTCTCCATCCTAGTGTAGAATTCCACCATATTATGGTCACTCTTCCCCAAGGGGCCTTGCACAACGAGATTGCTAATTAATCTTCTCTCATTACACAACACTCAGTCTAAGATGGCCTCCACCCTAGTTGGTTCCTTGACATATTGGTCTAGAAAACCATCCCTTATGCAATCCAGGAAATCCTCCTCCACCGTATTGCTTCCAGTTTGGTTAGCTCAATCTATATGCTTATTAAAGTCACCTATGATAACTGCTGCACCTTTATTGCATGCACCCCTAATTTCCTGTTTGATGCCCTCCCCAACATCACTACTACTGTTTGGAGGTCTGTACACAACTCCCACTAACGTTTTTTGCCCTTTGGTGTTCTGCAGCTCTACCCATATAGATTCCACATCATCCAAGTTAATGTCCTTCCTAACTATTGCATTCATCTCCTCTTTAACCAGCAATGCTACCCCACCTCCTTTTCCTTTTCCTTTTCCTGAATGTTGAATACCCTTGGATGTTGAGTTCGCAGCCCTGATCATCCTGGAGCCACGTCTCTGTAATCCCAATCACATCATATCTGTTAACATCTATTTGCACAGTTAATTCATCCACTTTATTACGGATACTCCTTGCATTAAGACACAAAGCCTTCAGGTTTGTTTTTTTAACACCATCTCCTTTTCCTTTTATTCTATCCTTCCCTTAGTGTAATGGAAAAGTTTAATCCAATCTTAGGGTTGGCTAAGCTAACAAAACCTCTGAAACCCTGCTCTTGGGGTCTGTAACAATCCATTACTCTGTAAGTTGTAATTCACTAACAGCCACTCCGTGTGTTGTATGGGGTTGTTTTAAAACTCGTGCTAAACTATTGCTTCTCTGCAGTGAATTGCAGACCGGATGGAGTTGCCATTGTCGCCTTGTGTTCTGTATCTATGCCCTTGACGGTAAAACGAGCTGTCGAGAAACATCTGAGTTCAGACTATGAAGCAACAGGTTCTATCCGGGACCTCAATGTTATATAGACTGTTTGTTTAAAACCTTTCATAATATTAATTTTATTAAAAGTAAAAGTGTACATTTGGCTGAATATAAAGCTTGTAATGTCAAGTTCCCGAGAGACCTCAATGAGGGAACGATAGAAGCAGAGTCTAAGATGTCGTTCTATACTTTAAAAAGGCGGCCTCATTGGCAATAGTAGCGAGGGCAGAAGGAGTAAAGCCTGGACAACTCAATATTACCAGAAGTCAGTCGTGTCTACACTGTAGTCTACTTTTGAATTTTGAGCACTCATAAACTCTAATAAAGGAAAAAGTACCAATCGTATTTATATATACCATTCGGGAGCTATGCAAAGATTTACAGTTTCAGATGAAGAATACACTATTCATTATAGCAAACTACATTCTATACCATTAACATTTTTAGAAAATATTCTTTGGAATGGAATTTAGTATGTAATTCTTACACTCTTAAAGATACCACGGCAGGCTATGGCATAAACGTAATTCTCAGGTGGACTTTTTTTTAGCAGTTACAGAACAAAATAGGCTATTGCATTTAATAATTAGTGGGTTAGATGATTCCATGCACATAATTCCCATCGTCTTCCTTTTGGAAATACTGGGGGGACACGGAAATGGTGGGAATATATACAAGATCAGGGAGATATATCTATCCACGAACGCACGAGTACAATAAGCAGATCCCTTCGATGTCCCCCTCGTTATACAAGGACCTTGCTTTTTCCAGTATACCCTGTGACACCTAATGCGAAAACAAGGATCTTACTAGTCATCATACAAACTCATTCCTCTCACACTCGGCACTTTTATCGGTTCTTACATAGGTGTGCAATATATTACAGTGGGATTGAACAGCAATAACGCAGGAGCTGCTTCCCTCGAGATCTGCTCCTTTCAGTGAAGAATGAATTGAGGGATTTTTCAAACGGATCGTTTTCTTCCGCACTTCTTCAACGCTGAGAGTTGCGTTGATTCTGACGTCAATGTTCCCAGGCTCTGATTGATTTTTAGGGGGGTTGTTTACTTGTCTCAAAAGTACTGTTTGCTATAAAAAGGGCTTGCAGAGTCCGAGTTTGGATCTGCTGTGCGGCGGACAGTGTGTGATTCTCAGCACCATGGAGAGTACTCGCCTCTGTCTCCTCACTCTGCTCAGCGCCGCGCTGCTCCTCCACTCCAATTGCCAGGAATCAGAGCTGCAAGCCCGAGCGGTAGACCATTACTCAGTCAAAGATGACTCCTCTCAAGAAAAAGAATTGGTATGTCATTACGAGCTTTTGTTTATCTAATTTTACTGCTAAAAACCTCACCATTTGTTTATGTAAAGCTAGCTGCAGTTCTTTAATGTAACTGCAGAGACCATTTCATATTGTGCTAAAACATTCAAGTGTTCAGTACTTTAATTTGCGGACGTCAAGTTACTTGGGTGCGTTGTAAGAAATATTTCCCTTTGAATTGAGACCCTATATTGTTCAAAGACTCTATCAGTGTTGAATTAGCTAAGTGTGAGATGAAAAGGCAGGATTCTAATCAGCATTTGCGGATATAACCATCGATGGATGTGCGAAATGTTAAGGACATTCTGCCCTGTCGTCGGCAAAGCAGCTTCGGTTCATGCTGCTCGAACGGAACTTGGTTATTCCGACGAGTTTTCTTTTCTCCCCCCGTTTGACTTATTAAAAAAAAATTAATGTTTACTTTCACGCAGATTGAAGCTTTGCAGGAAGTTCTGGAAAAACTGAAAAGCAAGAGGATGCCGACCTACGCGAAGAAGTTTGGAATGGTCCCGATGGTAAGAATTGCAAGTAAAGCAGAATAAAATCGTACAAAGTTGGTTCTTTTTGTCTTAATGCTTTCTTTATATCCCCTGCCCCTCATGCACACGCTCTCCATATCTCCGATAGACAGTCTTGCGTTTCTGTTTGATTTGGTATCTCAGGTGCATAAAACAATAAGCAGAGCAGTTTCATTTTAGTCTGATTATGAATGCTAAATCAACATATCAATAACGAGTTAACCGGGTGTGTAATTATTGTGTACAGTATGATGACATCTCTCTTTCCGCCAAATGCCTAGATAAATCTCACGAATTGGGGAGAATAAGTTTAAGACTTTCAAGTATGAAATAAACTTACATTGAATAATTTTGAAGCAAATGGATAAATAATTTCATTTTCATTTGAAAATATTCAATTTAAGTTATGTAACTTGGAAAACCTGTGTATACGGTGGGACAATTTGGAACATCTATACTTACTAATAATCAATAGCAGAATAACACCGATTATACTCATATTCATAGAATGATGTAAAAGTTAAGATTAGTGACAACAATTAAGTGTTTGTATTAGCCCTGCATAGCCTGGGAACAAGGGGAAGGAGATAGTGCTCCATTCTACATTAAAAATATCGTTCACAATTATTTCACTCCCTCAATGGCTTATAGGGTAAACACACTGGCCTAGTATAACACTGAGCCATTCAGACGAGGAAGATCCTTGGTTCAAACCTTGGCTTGTGCTGCATTAGTTGATTTTGGCCAGAGTGGTGGTTGGAGGATGGCAATTGTACAAAGTTTCTCTGGATTAGGGAGGTAAAAGAAACAGTCAAGATTCCTGCTCATGATTACTATACAGTGACCACTTCTAGAAAGTGCTCATATGTGGATAGCGGATGAGATCAATTCAGAATTATTTTCAGGTGTTATGCACTCTATAGTTCAATAGCTTGCCAAGATTCTTTGTTCAGGTTAACACGGGAAGAATAGCTTGCCGGGTAAGATACCAGAAGGCTGCTGGCACCAATGAAATTTACCCTAGAACGAGTCACTCACTTCAAGAGTGAAAGGAAGAAAATTAGAAAAAATATAATTCTTCTTCCCTTTGAACTTAAAATATTTTCTGATGTCAAATAAATTGCTATCTGTACTAATTTACAAGATATATGGTGTAGTTGATTGCACACATCAGTAATATTGCTTGTTAGGAAAATTAATTGATTCAGATCAATTAAATTAAATGTATTTGATTCAGTTTTCAACTCCACTTGTTATCATATTTAATATTGCAGTAGAATGAAAGAGTAACTTTGTTTTTCCTTCTTTAATAGTGTGATGCCGGGGAACAATGTGCTGTAAGGAAAGGAGCCAGAATTGGAAAGCTCTGTGACTGTCCCAGAGGAACCTTCTGCAACTCATTCCTCTTGAAATGTTTGTAGAAGATTATGACCATAATAAAATAATTATTTCAAAAACATTTAAATATTTGAAATTAATCTGGCCAATCAAACATATTTTATTTACCAAAAAAGGATGGTGAAAATGCATGGACTTGCAATTCTACAGTGTGGTAGATCTAGTGTGAGAGATAGTAAAATATGTTTTCAGCATTGCTATGACGCTGTTGTGTACAATTGCATCTTTTTTCTTATGGTGAAAAGTTGTTTCTGCCTGTACCAGTTAATGAGTTACAGATATTTCACAATATACTAAGTGTTTAACTCCAGTCACAAAATGGTGTGACTTGTATTTATAAAACTGTATTTTTGTATTTAGAATGCATTAAACCTACTAATAAAATCAGTTCTAGGCATCCTTTGCTCTGTCAAAAGTTTCATTATTTCAATCTTTTAATGTAAAACCACCCACACAGGCAAGGAATAATCACAATTTTTCACATCAGGTTTATATCTCTTTTAGAGTTTTAATAACATATGTGATATGTACATAGCAAAGATACAGACAATTTTCATTTAAAAATATTACAATTCCATATACAAACACATTAACTAGAAATCAGCAACAACCTTAGTTTGTATTCAACCCCAACTAACAGATTAAATGTATACATTTTTATATCAACATTTTGATTTGTACTTTTCTGAAGCATTTTTCATAAACCATACTGATAAAATAAAAATACATAAAATGAAAAACTAGATGTTTTGATATTATGCCTCAAGCAAACACCAGGATAGATAAACAACACATCTTCGCTCTGACAAAATATTACTTTCCTTTTGATGCTGTCTGACCTGCTGTGTATTTCCAGCATTTATGGTTTTGTTGCAATACATCTTTGTTGCTGTATTGAACAATGCTTTGGTTCATATTTGAATTGAATTGGATATCCAGTGGTAATGAAATAAACATTACAGCTTGACGCATTTAAGAAGACTTCCAGTTGCAACACTTCTGCCCGAAAATTGCTTTTAAAGTTGTCTTGAAATTAGTTAATTATTCTCCAATGAATAGACAGAAGCAATAGAAGCTCACCTGTGTAGAATGTTATTTCTGGTGCCATCCACTGTCCAATATATTACATTTTTAGTAGTGAATATTTATCAGCAATATGGAATTTGCATAATCCTGAGAAAAAGGTGTACGTTATAGCTCTATGTTAACTCTTTGATAGACAGGAACTTTGGACAGAGCATGACTCAGCATTGCAAATACTCAAACTGCACACTTATCTCTGCTACAGAGAGGTAAATATTTCCATATTCTTTTGCCATCTATGCTCACTTAGTGTTTATCCTTCATGGGACAATGTAATTATAAAGATATTTTAGACATTGCAGCTTTAGATAATCTGATTTTATCAGGTTTTGTTTTGCAAATAGTGTCCTGACTGTCTGAACATTATACATTCAAATTCAATTGAAGAACGTTACCTCCATATGAGTTTACCCTAAGATGCTTTAAGATATGATGAGATGTTAACCTAATGGGTAAAATGCAATGGAACATATCAGCTACAGTCTAATTCTGGGTAACAATTGTTGACAGCTGCAAAGTAACAGAAAAGCTCAGCATTAAATTATATGATAATTGAATATTAATAATGACTTGAGATAGTGGACAGATATATATACATGGCATTGATTTCCTGGTACATACAGATAGGGCCCATTATTATTTTAGTTAGATAGAAGGACAAGTTACAATTTATGGTTAATGTATGCACTTCACGAATTGTCACACTTAGACCGTGGGCCGAGTCTCAAAAAATGCTTTTCCGTAGTCGCCTCTATGGAAGTACTTCATATTCACGCCAATATTAGTTTAGGGACCACTTAACACAAAAATCAATGTTTCCATCTTCAAAAAGTGAGCATTTTGCAGAAATCTTCATTAGAAAATAGGCAGAAATCTCGTTATAACCCAGAGTGATGATGAAATTGCGAGTTACTTAAATGACCAATCACAACTGCTGTATTTGTCAGTACTGTGAAATCAGCCAATCACAATCTCTGTACAGGTTGAACCTCTCTTATCCAGAACTCCCTTATCCGGAACCACCCCACGTCCAGAACCATTCCCGGCCACCAGGTGGCGCATACGCAGAACTCCGACATGAACAAATTGAAGTCCTCACTGCAGAGTCCCGCAATCGCTGGCCGGACACCACAATCCACCATCGCCCCTCCCCCATGATCTCTCTGCCGCACTCCCAGCCCCAAGCCAGCCAGCCCAGATATCCCCTTACTCAGTACCTGTGCCATCAAATTTAATGTGACCACCTCGCATCTGGAAAAATCCCTTATCCAGAACAGGCCAGGTCCTGAGGGTTCAGGATAAGGGAGGTTCAACCTGTACTAGATCAATTAGAGTCAATGACTGCATGCACCGAAACAATGGCGTGCCGCATGCAGGTAGTTGCGGGAGCCAAAGGCAACATAATTTATTTTTCGGACTCTAGCTGGATAAAATCAGTGGAAATTTACTGGAACTAGGGAAGCTAAAATTGCAGAGAATGCCATCGAAAGTTTAGATCTGAAGCTGGTTACTGCACCAGAAAGACTCGCAACAATGCCACATTCGATTGGATATCACCGGCAGTGCTACATGCCTTTCACTGATAAATCCAAGATCGACAGAGCCAAGAAGAAGCAAGAAAGAGAAAATCAGAACTACGAACGTGAGTACACGTGATTTTATAGTATTTCCTATGAAACTGTGTCAGCCGATAAATGTTTATATCCAACTTTCGTTGCTTGGTTCAATGGTTATGCCGTTTGACACGTTCCATTTCGTGGGCCTGCTTGAGCCCCATATACTTATTTCTATGTAGACTGATTGACTCTAACCTTCTCACTCTGGTCATAACACACACAAATACAGCACAAAACAAGGTTTTGTGACCAAAGATCATTGTCAGTAGTGCTGATTAGAATATCCATTTTATCATTCCTTTGCGGCCATTGAAGAACCAGTACAGAAAGAAGAGGAGAGAAGTAAAGCTGCACCAAGGTTCGACTGCTTCGCTCAAAGATGATAGACCCCAAGATTATATCTGCAAGGACTTTCTATCTTCTTCCAGTGCAGGGCCTTCTCTGCAAGAAGGACAAAGACATTGTGGAGAGACACAGCCGAAAGAGACAAAAAGAGAGGCTGGTAAAATGTGAGACTAAACTGCAGGTAAGCTGCTCCTTGCAGCAGAAATCTGCAAAGGTGAAGCAATCTGCTGCGTATCTGTGGACAAGATCTTCTTGCCTTGGAGCAAGGTATCAGCTTAGCTGCTACCAGAGCTACACCAGATTTCTGACCAGAAAGGAGCAGGAAGCCCTTCCAGAAGGCAACCTCTATCAGACAGGATATAGGCAGTTCTGTGACACAGTGATAGAGGGCAGGATTGTAAAGAACTGTGAAGTTCTTACAATGACAAAGCTGAACAGTTTGTATAAGAAATGCATTTTTGAGAAAGAGAGTATTGATGCTTTTTATAAAATGTATAATCTTAAATGTAGAATACAGAAATCTTATCCTTTCCTGAAATTTGCCAGATCATCATGCAGTAATGAGAGTGATCTTGTGTTTTGTAGAAGATCTTGCAACAGAAGAAGTTATTGAGGAGGCAGAGATTTGCTTTCAGAAACAAGCACAAGTGAGATTGACACAGACATGGATACCAGCGTGGATCCTGGAGCCAAAGTTCCCATCAGAGGATTGGATTTAAGACCTGATTACAGACCCTTGTACCATTGTGCTCTGGCACTGAAGCATTTAATGAAAGACAAGTCTGGTGTCGTTCCTCTGCTGGGACATTGATGTCAAGTTCTATTTTCGCACAGGAAGAGGAAACAACAGGCGTACAAATGATGTTCATCGCATCTTGGATCACTTTGGGAAATTTATATGTGCTGCTCTCACAGGGTTTCACAGTTTTTCAGGATGTGATTCAGTGAGTGCTCTGTATGGAATGAGGAAGGTGAAATCAGCCCAAGTCCTGATCGGCAGCAAAGAGCATTCAAGGTTACTGCACAAGATAAAAGTTCACGGGGTTGGGGGTAATATATTAGCATGGATAGAGGATTGGCTAACTAACAGAAAACAGAGTAGGGATAAATGGTTCATTCTTAGGTTGGCAAACAGTAACCAGTGGGGTGCCGCAGGGATCAGTGCTGGGACCCCAACTATTTACAATCTATATTAATGACTTGGAGGAAGGGACTGAGTGTAATGTAGCCAAGTTTGCCGACGATACAAAGATGGGAGGAAAAGCAATGTGTGAGGAGGACACAAAAAAATCTGAAAAAGGACATAGACAGGCTCAGTGAGTGGGCAAAAATTTGGCAGATGAAGTATAATGTTGGAAAGTGTGAGGTCATGCACTTTGGCAGCAAAAATCAAAGAGCAAGTTATTATTTAAATAGAGAAAGATTGCAAAATGCTGCAGTACAGCGGGACCTGGGGG